>NW_027457695.1:627500-927500 GCF_050624435.1 Tenrec ecaudatus
GGGCACTTGGACTATGTAGGTTCCCTAGCGGGCACTTGGACTATGTAGGTTACCCAGCGGGCCCTTGGACTATGTGGGTACCCTAGCGGGCATTTGGACTATCTAGGTTACCTAACGGGCATTTCGACTATGTAGGTTCCCTAGCGGGCACTTGGATTATGTAGGTTCCATTCTTGCACTTGGAGTATGTAGGTTACTAGCGGGCATTTGGACTAGGTAGGTTACCTCGCGGGCACTTGGACTATGTAGGTTAACTAGCGGGCACTTGGATTATCTAGGTTACCTAGCGGGCACTTACACTATGTTGGTTAACTAGCAGGCACTTGGACTATCTAGGTTACCTCGCGGGCACATGGACTATGTACATTTCCTAGCGGGCACTTGGACTATCTATGTTAACTAGCGGGCACATGGACTATGTAGGTTCCCTTCTTGCACTTGGAGTATGTAGGTTACTAGCGGGCATTTTGACTAGGTAGGTTACCTCGCGGGCACTTGGACTATGTAGGTTAACTAGCGGGCACTTGGATTATCTAGGTTACCTAGCGGGCACTTAGACTATGTAGGTTAACTAGCAGGCACTTGGACTATCTAGGTTACCTAGCGGGCACATAGACTATGTACGTTTCCTAGGGGGCACTTGGACTATCTATGTTAACTAGCAGGCACATGGACTATGTAGGTTCCCTATCGGGCAATTAGACTATGTGGGTTACATAGCGGGCACTTGGACTATGTAGGTTCCCTAGCGGTACCTTGGACTATGTAGGTAACATAGCGGGAACTTGGTCTGTCTAGGTTACCTAGCGAGCACTTGGACTATCTAGGTTAACTAGCGGGCATTTGGAATATCTAGGTTAACTAGGGGGCCCTTGGACTATGTAGGTTAACTAGCGGGCACTTGGACTATCTAGGTTAGCTAACAGAAACATGGACTATCTAGGTTACCTAGCGGGCACTAGGACTATGTAGGTTACCTAGCGGTCACTTGGAGTATCTAGGCTACCTAACGGGCACTTGGACTACGTAGGTTAACTAGCGGACACTTGGACGATCTAGGTTAACTAGCGGGCACTTGGAATATCTAGGTTAACTAGGGGGCCCTTGGACTATGTAGGTTAACTAGCGGCCACTTGGACGATCTAGTTTAACTAGAAGGCACTTGGACTATCTAGGTTAACTAGCGGGCACTTGGACTATCTAGGTTACCTAGCGGGCACTTGGTCTATGTACATACCCTAGCCGGCACTTGGACTATCTGGGTTATCTAGCGGGCACTTGGAATATGTACATCCCCTAGTGGGCACTTGGACTATCTAGGTTACCAACGGGTATTTGGACTATGTAGGTCATCTAGCGGGCCCTTGGACTATCTAGGTTAGCTAACGGGCAATTTGTATTATGTAGGTTAACTAACGGGCACTTGGACTATGTAGGTTAACTAGCGGGGCACTAGGACTGTCTAGGTTACCCAGCGGGCACTTGCTTTATCTAGGTTAACGAACGGGCACTTGGACTATGTATGTTACATAGCCACCACTTGGACAATCTAGGTTAGCTAACAGGCACTTGGACTATCTAGGTTCCCTAGCGGGCACTTGTACTATCTAGGTTACCTACCTGGCACTTGGACTATGTAGGTCAACTAGCAGGCCCTTGGACTATCTAGGTTAGCTAACGGGCACTTGGACTATCTAGGTTACCTAATGGACACTTGGATTATGTAGGTTCCCTAGCGGGCACTTAGACTATGTAGGTTTCCTTGCGGGCATTTGGACTATGTAGGTTACCTAGCGAGCACTTGGACTATGTAGGTTCCCTAACGGGCACTTGGACTATGTAGGTTCCCTAGCGGTTACCTGGACTATGTTCGCTCTCTAGAAGGCACTTGGACTATGTAGGTTACCTATCGGGCACGTTGACTATGTAGGTTAACTAGCGGGCACTTGGACTATCCAGGTTACGAAGCGGGCAATTGGACTATCGAGGTTAACGAACGGACACTTGGACTATGTAGGTAACCTAGCGGGTACTTGGACTGTCTAGGTTACATAGTGGACACTTGGACTATCTAGGTTAACGAACGGGCACTTGGCCTATGTAGGTTAGCTAACAGGCACTTGGACAATCTAGGTTAGGTAACGGGCACTTGGACTATCTAGGTTACCTAGTGGGAACTTTGACTATGTTGGTTACCTAGCGGCCACATTGACTATCTTGGTTACCTAGCGGGCACTTGGACTATGTAGGTTACCTAGCGGACACTTGGACTATCTAGGTTAGCTAACAGGAACTTGGACTATCAAGGTTACCTAGTGGGCACTTTGACTATGTAGGTTACCTAGCGGTCACTTGGACTATCTAGGTTAGCTAACTTGCACTTGGAATATCTAGGTTACCTAGCGGGCACTTGGACTATGTAGGTTAACTAGCGGGCACTTGGACAATGTAGGTCAACTAGCGGGCCATTGGACTATCTAGGTGAGCTAACGGGCACTTGGACTATCTAGGTTACCTAACGGGCACTTGGATTATGTAGGTTCCCTAGAGGGCACTAAGACTATGTAGTTTACCTTGCGGGCATTTGGACTATGTAGGTTACCTAGCGAGCACTTGGACTATGTAGGTTCCCTAACGGGCACTTGGACTATGTAGGTTCCTTAGCGGTCACGTGGACTATGTAGGCTCCCTAGAAGGCACTTGGACTATGTAGGTTACCTATGGCGCACTTTGACTATGTTGGTTATCTAGCGGGCACTTGGACTATCCAGGTTACGAAGCGGGCACTTGGACTATGTAGGTTACCAAACGGGCACTTGGACTATCTAGGTTAACGAACGGACACTTGGACTATGTAGGTAACCTAGCGGGCACTTGGACTTTGTAGGTTACATAGCGGGCACTTGGACTATCTAGGTTACCTAGCGGGCACTTGGACTATGTACGTTCCCTAGCGGGCAATTGGGCTATCTACGTTACCTAGCAGGCACTTGGACTATGTAGGTTAACGAACGGGCACTTGGACTATGTAGGTAACCTAGCAGGCACTTTGACTATCTAGGTTAACTAACGGGCACTAGGACTATGTAGGTTGCCTAGCGAGCACTTGGACTATATAAGTTCCCTAGCGGGCACTTGGACTATGTAAGTTCCCAAGCGGTTACTTGGACTGTCTAGGTTAACTAGTGGGCAATTGGACTGTCTAGGTTACCTAGTGGGCACATGGACTATGTAGTTCACCTATCAGGCACTTGGACTATGTAGGTTAACTAGCGGACACTTGGACTATCTAGGTTACCTAGCGGGCCCTTGGACTATGTACGATCCCTAGCGGGCAATTGGGCTATCTACGTTAACTAGCGGGCACTTGGACTATGTAGGTTAACGAACGGGCATTTGGACTATGTAGGTAACCTAGTGGTCACTTGGCCTGTCTAGGTTACCTAGCGGGCACTTGGACTATGTAGGTTAACTAGTGGGCACTTGGACTATCTAGGTTAACTAGCGGGCCCTTGGTCTATGTAGGTTAACTAGCAGGCCCTTGGACTATGTAAGTTAACTAGAGGGCAATCGGACGATCCTGGTTAACTAGCGGGCACTTGGACTATCTAGGTTAACTAGCGGGCACTTGGAATATGTAAGTTCCCTAGCGGGAACTTGGACTATGTAGGTTCCCTAGCGGTTATTGGACTGTCTAGGTTAACTAGCGGGCAATTGGACTGTCTAGGTTACCTAGTGGGAACTTGGACTATGTTGGTTACCTAGCAGGCACTTGGACTATGTAGGTTCCCTAGCAGGCATTTGGACTATATAGGTTACCTAGCGGGCACTTGGACTATGTAGGTTAACTAACGGGCACTTGGACTATCTAGGTTAGCTAACAGGAACTTGGACTATCTAGGTTACCTAGTGGGCACTTTGACTATGTAGGTTACCTAGCGGTCACTTGGACTATCTATGGTAGCTAACGGGTACTTGGGCTATCTAGGTTACCTAGCGGGCACTTGGACTATGTAGGTTAACTAGCGGGCACTTGGACTATGTAGGTCAACTAGCGGGCCATTGGTCTATCTAGGTTAGCTAACGGGCACTTGGACTATCTAGGTTACCTAACGGGCACTTGGATTATGTAGGTTCCCTAGCGGGCACTTAGACTATGTAGTTTTCCTTGCGGGCATTTGGACTATGTAAGTTACCTAGCGAGCACTTGGACTATGTAGGTTCCCTAACGGGCACTTGGACTATGTAGGTTCCTTAGCGGTCACGTGGACTATGTAGGCTCCCTAGAAGGCACTTGGACTATGTAGGTTACCTATGGCGCACTTTGACTATGTTGGTTATCTAGCGGGCACTTGGACTATCCAGGTTACGAAGCGGGCACTTGGACTATGTAGGTTACCAAACGGGCACTTGGACTATCTAGGTTAACGAACGGGCACTTGGACTACGTAGGTTAGCTAACAGGCACTTGGACTACCTTGGTTACCTAGCAGGCACTTGGACGTTGTAGGTTACCTAGCGGACACTTGGACGATTTATTTTAACTAGCGGGCACTTGGACTATCTAGGTTAACTAGCGGGCCCTTCGACTAACTAGGTTAACTAGCGGGCACTTGGACTATGTAGGTTACCTAGCGGTCACATGGACTATGTAGGTTACGTAGCGGACACTTGGACTATGTAAGTTCCCAAGCGGTTACTTGGACTGTCTAGGTTAACTAGTGGGCAATTGGACTGTCTAGGTTACCTAGTGGGCACATGGACTATGTAGTTCACCTATCAGGCACTTGGACTATGTAGGTTAACTAGCGGACACTTGGACTATCTAGGTTACCTAGCGGGCCCTTGGACTATGTACGATCCCTAGCGGGCAATTGGGCTATCTACGTTAACTAGCGGGCACTTGGACTATGTAGGTTAACGAACGGGCATTTGGACTATGTAGGTAACCTAGTGGTCACTTGGCCTGTCTAGGTTACCTAGCGGGCACTTGGACTATGTAGGTTAACTAGTGGGCACTTGGACTATCTAGGTTAACTAGCGGGCCCTTGGTCTATGTAGGTTAACTAGCAGGCCCTTGGACTATGTAAGTTAACTAGAGGGCAATCGGACGATCCTGGTTAACTAGCGGGCACTTGGACTATCTAGGTTAACTAGCGGGCACTTGGAATATGTAAGTTCCCTAGCGGGAACTTGGACTATGTAGGTTCCCTAGCGGTTATTGGACTGTCTAGGTTAACTAGCGGGCAATTGGACTGTCTAGGTTACCTAGTGGGAACTTGGACTATGTTGGTTACCTAGCAGGCACTTGGACTATGTAGGTTCCCTAGCGGGCATTTGGACTATATAGGTTACCTAGCGGGCACTTGGACTATGTAGGTTAACTAACGGGCACTTGGACTATCTAGGTTAGCTAACAGGAACTTGGACTATCTAGGTTACCTAGTGGGCACTTTGACTATGTAGGTTACCTAGCGGTCACTTGGACTATCTATGGTAGCTAACGGGTACTTGGGCTATCTAGGTTACCTAGCGGGCACTTGGACTATGTAGGTTAACTAGCGGGCACTTGGACTATGTAGGTCAACTAGCGGGCCATTGGTCTATCTAGGTTAGCTAACGGGCACTTGGACTATCTAGGTTACCTAACGGGCACTTGGATTATGTAGGTTCCCTAGCGGGCACTTAGACTATGTAGTTTTCCTTGCGGGCATTTGGACTATGTAGGTTACCTAGCGAGCACTTGGACTATGTAGGTTCCCTAACGGGCACTTGGACTATGTAGGTTCCTTAGCGGTCACGTGGACTATGTAGGCTCCCTAGAAGGCACTTGGACTATGTAGGTTACCTATGGCGCACTTTGACTATGTTGGTTATCTAGCGGGCACTTGGACTATCCAGGTTACGAAGCGGGCACTTGGACTATGTAGGTTACCAAACGGGCACTTGGACTATCTAGGTTAACGAACGGGCACTTGGACTACGTAGGTTAGCTAACAGGCACTTGGACTACCTTGGTTACCTAGCAGGCACTTGGACGTTGTAGGTTACCTAGCGGACACTTGGACGATTTATTTTAACTAGCGGGCACTTGGACTATCTAGGTTAACTAGCGGGCCCTTCGACTAACTAGGTTAACTAGCGGGCACTTGGACTATGTAGGTTACCTAGCGGTCACATGGACTATGTAGGTTACGTAGCGGACACTTGGACTATCTAGGTTAGCTAACGGGTAATTGGACTATCAAGGTTACCTAACGGGCACTTGGACTATCAAGGTTACCTAGCGGGCACTTGGACTATCTAGGTTACCTAGCAGGCACATTGACTATCTAGGTTAACTAACGGGCACTTGGACTATGTAGGTTGCCTAGCGAGCCCTTGGACTATGTAGGTTCCCTAGCGGTTACTTGGACTGTCTAGGTTAACTAGTGGGCAATTGGACTGTCTAGGTTACCTCGTGGGCACTTGGACTATGTAGTTTACCTATCAGGCACTTGGAATATGTAGGTTAACTAGCGGGCACTTGGACTATCTAGGTTACCTAGTGGGCCCTTGGACTATGTACGTTCCCTAGTGGGCAATTGGGCTATCTACGTTAACTAGCGGGCACTTGGACTATGTAGGTTAACGAACGGGCACTTGGACTATGTAGGTAACCTAGTGGTCACTTGGCCTGTCTAGGTTACCTATCGGGCACTTGGACTATGTAGGTTAACTAGCGGGCACTTGGACTATCTAGGTTAACTAGCGGGCACTTGGAATATGTAAGTTCCCTAGTGGGAACTTGGACTATGTAGGTTCCCTAGCGGTTACTTGGACTGTCTAGGTTAACTAGCGGGCAATTGGACTGTCTAGGTCACCTAGTGGGCACTTGGACTATGTAGTTTACCAAGCAGGCACTTGGACAATGTAGGTTCCCTAGCGGGCATTTGGACTATATAGGCTACCTAGCGGGCACTTGGACTATGTAGGTTATCTAGCGGGCACTTGGACTATGTAGATTAACTAACGGGCACTTGGACTATCTAGGTTAGCTAACAGGAACTTGGACTATCTAGGTTACCTAGTGGGCACTTTCACTATGTAGTTTACCTAGAGGTCACTTGGACTATCTAGGGTAGCTAACGGGTACTTGGGCTATCTAGGTTACCTAGCGGGCAATTGGACTATGTAGGTTAACTAGCGGTACTTGGACTATCTAGGTTAAATAGCGGGCCCTTGGTCTATGTAAGTTAACTAGCAGGCCCTTGGACTATGTAAGTTAACTAGAGGGCACTTGGACAATCCTGGTTAACTAGCGGGCACTTGGACTATGTAAGTTCCCTAGCGGGAACTTGGACTATGTAGGTTCCCTAGCGGTTACTTGGACTGTCTAGGTTAACTAGCGGGCAATTGGACTGTCTAGGTTACCTAGTGGGCACTTGGACTATGTAGTTTACCTAGCAGGAACTTGGACTATGTATGTTCCCTAGCGGGCATTTGGACTATATAGTCTACCTAGCGGGCACTTGGACTATGTAGGTTATCTAGCGGGCACTTGGACTATGTAGGTTAACTAACGGGCACTTGGACTATCTAGGTTAGCTAACAGGAACTTGGACTATCTAGGTTACCTAGTGGGCACTTTGACTATGTAGGTTACCTAGCGGTCACTTGGACTATCTGGGGTAGCTAACGGGTACTTGGGCTATCTAGGTTACCTAGCGGGCACTTGGGCTATGTAGGTTAACTAGCGGGCACTTGGACAATGTAGGTCAACTAGCGGGCCATTGGACTATCTAGGCTAGCTAACGGGCACTTGGACTATCTAGGTTACGTAACGGGCACTTGGATTATGTAGGTTCCCTAGCGGGCACTAAGACTATGTAGTTTACCTTGCGGGCATTTGGACTATGTAGGTGACCTAGCGAGCACTTGGACTATGTAGGTTCCCTAACGGGCACTTGGACTATGTAGGTTCCTTAGCGGTCACGTGGACTATGAAGGCTCTCTAGAAGGCACTTGGACTATGTAGGTTACCTATGGCGCACTTTGACTATGTTGGTTATCTAGCGGGCACTTGGACTATCCAGGTTACGAAGCGGGCACTTGGACTATGTAGGTTACCAAACGGGCACTTGGACTATCTAGGTTAACGAACGGACACTTGGACTATGTAGGTAACCTAGCGGGCACTTGGAATGTCTAGGTTACATAGCGGGCACTTGGACTATCTAGGTTATTGAATGGGCACTTGGACTATGTAGGTTAGCTAACAGGCACTTGGACTACCTAGGTTACCTAGCAGGCACTTGGACGTTGTAGGTTACCTAGCAGACACTTGGACGATTTAGGTTAACTAGCGGGCACTTGGAATATCTAGGTTAACTAGCGGGCCCTTGGACTATCTAGGTTAACTATCGGGCACTTGGACTATGTAGGTTACCTAGCGGACACATGGACTATGTAGGTTACCTAGCGGACACTTGGACTATCTAGGTTAGCTAACGGGTAATTGGACTATCAAGGTTACCTAACGGGCACTTGGACTATGTAGGGTACCTAGCGGGCACTTGGACTATCTAGGTTACCTAGCAGGCACTTTGACTATCTAGGTTAACTAACGGGAACTTGGACTATGTAGGTTGCCTAGCGAGCACTTGGACTATGTAGGTTCCCTAGCGGTTACTTGGACTGTCTAGGTTAACTAGTGGGCAATTAGAATGTCTAGGTTACCTAGTGGGCACTTGGACTATGTAGTTTACCTATCAGGCACTTGGACTATGTAGGTTAACTAGCGGGCACTTGGACTATCTAGGTTACCTAGCGGGCACTTGGACTATGTACGTTCCCTAGCGGGCAATTGGGCTATCTACGTTAACTAGCGGGCACTTGGACTATGTAGGTTAACGAACGGGTACTTGGACTATGTAGGTAACCTAGTGGTCACTTGGCCTGTCTAGGTTACCTAGCGGGCACTTGGACTATGTAGGTTAACTAGCGGGCACTTGGACTATCTAGGTTAACTAGAGGCCCCTTGGTCTATGTAGGTTAACTAGCAGGCCCTTGGATTATGTAAGTTAACTAGAGGGCACTTGGACGATCCTGGTTAACTAGCGGGCACTTGGACTATCTAGGTTAACTAGCGGGCACTTGGAATATGTAAGTTCCCTAGCGGGAACTTGGACTGTCTAGGTTAACTAGCGGGCATTTGGACTGTCTAGGTTACCAAGTGGGCACTTGGACTATGTAGTTTACCTAGCAGGCACTTGGACTATGTAGGTTGCCTAGCGGGCATTTGGACTATATAGGTTACCTAGCGGGCACTTGGACTATGTAGGTTATCTAGCGGGCACTTGGACTATGTAGGTTAACTAACGGGCACTTGGACTATCTAGGTTAGCTAACAGGAACTTGGACTATCTAGGTTACCTAGTGGGCACTTTGACTATGTAGGTTACCTAGCGGTCACTTGGACTGTCTAGGGTAGCTAACGGGTACTTGGGCTATCTAGGTTACCTAGCGGGCACTTGGACTATGTAGGTTAACTAGCGGGCACTTGGACTATGTGGGTCAACTAGCGGGCCATTGGACTATCTAGGTTAGCTAACGGGCACTTGGACTATCTAGGTTACCTAACGGGCACTTGGATTATGTAGGTTCCCTTGCGGGCACTTAGACTATGTAGTTTTCCTTGCGCGCATTTGGACTATGTAGGTTACCTAGCGAGCACTTGGACTATGTAGGTTCCCTAACGGGCACTTGGACTATGTAGGTTCCTTAGCGTGCACTTGGACTATCTAGGCTCCCTATCGGGCACTTTGACTATGTAGGTTAACAAGCGGGCACTTGGACTATCTAGGTTCCCTAGCGGGCAGTTGGTCTATGTACATACCCTAGCGGTCACTTGTACTATCTAGGTTACCTAGCGGGCACTTGGACTATGTACGTTCCCTAGTGGGCACCTGGACTATATAGGTTAACTAACGGGCACTGGGATCATCTAGGTTAACTAGCGGGCACATGGTCTATCTAGGTTACTTGTCGGGCACTTGGACTATGTAGGTCAACTAGCGGGCCCTTGGACTATCTAGGTTAGCTAACGGGAACTTGGATTATGTAAATTAACTAGCGGGCACTTGGACTATGTAGGTTAACTAGCGGACACTTGTACTATGTATGTTAACTGGCGGACACTTGGACGATCTAGGTTAACTAGCGGGCCCTTACACTTTGTAGATTAACTAGCGGGCCCTAGGACTATGTGGGTACCCTAGCGGGCATTTGGACTATCTAGGTTACCTAACGGGCATTTAGAATATGTAGGTTCCCTAGCGGGCACTTGGATTATGTAGGTTCCCTTCTTGCACTTGGAGTATGTAGGTTACTAGCGGGCATTTGGACTATGTAGGTTACCTCGTGGGCACTTGGACTATGTAGGTTAACTAGCGGGCACTTGGATTATCTAGGTTACCTAGCGGGCACTTAGACTATGTAGGTTAACTAGCAGGCACTTGGACTATCTAGGTTACCTCGCGGGCACATGGACTATGTACATTTCCTAGCGGGCACTTGGACTATCTATGTTAACTAGCGGGCACATGGACTATGTAAGTTCCCTATCGGGCAATTAGACTATGTGGGTTACATAGCGGGCACTTGGACTATGTAGGTTCCCTAGCGGGCACTTGGACTATGTAGGTTACCTAGCGGGCCCTTGGACTATGTGGGTACCCTAGCGGGCATTTGGACTATCTAGGTTACCTAACGGGCATTTCGACTATGTAGGTTCCCTAGCGGGCACTTGGATTATGTAGGTTCCATTCTTGCACTTGGAGTATGTAGGTTACTAGCGGGCATTTGGACTAGGTAGGTTACCTCGCGGGCACTTGGACTATGTAGGTTAACTAGCGGGCACTTGGATTATCTAGGTTACCTAGCGGGCACTTACACTATGTTGGTTAACTAGCAGGCACTTGGACTATCTAGGTTACCTCGCGGGCACATGGACTATGTACATTTCCTAGCGGGCACTTGGACTATCTATGTTAACTAGCGGGCACATGGACTATGTAGGTTCCCTTCTTGCACTTGGAGTATGTAGGTTACTAGCGGGCATTTTGACTAGGTAGGTTACCTCGCGGGCACTTGGACTATGTAGGTTAACTAGCGGGCACTTGGATTATCTAGGTTACCTAGCGGGCACTTAGACTATGTAGGTTAACTAGCAGGCACTTGGACTATCTAGGTTACCTAGCGGGCACATAGACTATGTACGTTTCCTAGGGGGCACTTGGACTATCTATGTTAACTAGCAGGCACATGGACTATGTAGGTTCCCTATCGGGCAATTAGACTATGTGGGTTACATAGCGGGCACTTGGACTATGTAGGTTCCCTAGCGGTACCTTGGACTGTCTAGGTTAACTAGTGGGCAATTGGACTGTCTAGGTTACCTAGTGGGCACATGGACTATGTAGTTCACCTATCAGGCACTTGGACTATGTAGGTTAACTAGCGGACACTTGGACTATCTAGGTTACCTAGCGGGCCCTTGGACTATGTACGATCCCTAGCGGGCAATTGGGCTATCTACGTTAACTAGCGGGCACTTGGACTATGTAGGTTAACGAACGGGCATTTGGACTATGTAGGTAACCTAGTGGTCACTTGGCCTGTCTAGGTTACCTAGCGGGCACTTGGACTATGTAGGTTAACTAGTGGGCACTTGGACTATCTAGGTTAACTAGCGGGCCCTTGGTCTATGTAGGTTAACTAGCAGGCCCTTGGACTATGTAAGTTAACTAGAGGGCAATCGGACGATCCTGGTTAACTAGCGGGCACTTGGACTATCTAGGTTAACTAGCGGGCACTTGGAATATGTAAGTTCCCTAGCGGGAACTTGGACTATGTAGGTTCCCTAGCGGTTATTGGACTGTCTAGGTTAACTAGCGGGCAATTGGACTGTCTAGGTTACCTAGTGGGAACTTGGACTATGTTGGTTACCTAGCAGGCACTTGGACTATGTAGGTTCCCTAGCAGGCATTTGGACTATATAGGTTACCTAGCGGGCACTTGGACTATGTAGGTTAACTAACGGGCACTTGGACTATCTAGGTTAGCTAACAGGAACTTGGACTATCTAGGTTACCTAGTGGGCACTTTGACTATGTAGGTTACCTAGCGGTCACTTGGACTATCTATGGTAGCTAACGGGTACTTGGGCTATCTAGGTTACCTAGCGGGCACTTGGACTATGTAGGTTAACTAGCGGGCACTTGGACTATGTAGGTCAACTAGCGGGCCATTGGTCTATCTAGGTTAGCTAACGGGCACTTGGACTATCTAGGTTACCTAACGGGCACTTGGATTATGTAGGTTCCCTAGCGGGCACTTAGACTATGTAGTTTTCCTTGCGGGCATTTGGACTATGTAGGTTACCTAGCGAGCACTTGGACTATGTAGGTTCCCTAACGGGCACTTGGACTATGTAGGTTCCTTAGCGGTCACGTGGACTATGTAGGCTCCCTAGAAGGCACTTGGACTATGTAGGTTACCTATGGCGCACTTTGACTATGTTGGTTATCTAGCGGGCACTTGGACTATCCAGGTTACGAAGCGGGCACTTGGACTATGTAGGTTACCAAACGGGCACTTGGACTATCTAGGTTAACGAACGGGCACTTGGACTACGTAGGTTAGCTAACAGGCACTTGGACTACCTTGGTTACCTAGCAGGCACTTGGACGTTGTAGGTTACCTAGCGGACACTTGGACGATTTATTTTAACTAGCGGGCACTTGGACTATCTAGGTTAACTAGCGGGCCCTTCGACTAACTAGGTTAACTAGCGGGCACTTGGACTATGTAGGTTACCTAGCGGTCACATGGACTATGTAGGTTACGTAGCGGACACTTGGACTATCTAGGTTAGCTAACGGGTAATTGGACTATCAAGGTTACCTAACGGGCACTTGGACTATCAAGGTTACCTAGCGGGCACTTGGACTATCTAGGTTACCTAGCAGGCACATTGACTATCTAGGTTAACTAACGGGCACTTGGACTATGTAGGTTGCCTAGCGAGCCCTTGGACTATGTAGGTTCCCTAGCGGTTACTTGGACTGTCTAGGTTAACTAGTGGGCAATTGGACTGTCTAGGTTACCTCGTGGGCACTTGGACTATGTAGTTTACCTATCAGGCACTTGGAATATGTAGGTTAACTAGCGGGCACTTGGACTATCTAGGTTACCTAGTGGGCCCTTGGACTATGTACGTTCCCTAGTGGGCAATTGGGCTATCTACGTTAACTAGCGGGCACTTGGACTATGTAGGTTAACGAACGGGCACTTGGACTATGTAGGTAACCTAGTGGTCACTTGGCCTGTCTAGGTTACCTATCGGGCACTTGGACTATGTAGGTTAACTAGCGGGCACTTGGACTATCTAGGTTAACTAGCGGGCACTTGGAATATGTAAGTTCCCTAGTGGGAACTTGGACTATGTAGGTTCCCTAGCGGTTACTTGGACTGTCTAGGTTAACTAGCGGGCAATTGGACTGTCTAGGTCACCTAGTGGGCACTTGGACTATGTAGTTTACCAAGCAGGCACTTGGACAATGTAGGTTCCCTAGCGGGCATTTGGACTATATAGGCTACCTAGCGGGCACTTGGACTATGTAGGTTATCTAGCGGGCACTTGGACTATGTAGATTAACTAACGGGCACTTGGACTATCTAGGTTAGCTAACAGGAACTTGGACTATCTAGGTTACCTAGTGGGCACTTTCACTATGTAGTTTACCTAGAGGTCACTTGGACTATCTAGGGTAGCTAACGGGTACTTGGGCTATCTAGGTTACCTAGCGGGCAATTGGACTATGTAGGTTAACTAGCGGTACTTGGACTATCTAGGTTAAATAGCGGGCCCTTGGTCTATGTAAGTTAACTAGCAGGCCCTTGGACTATGTAAGTTAACTAGAGGGCACTTGGACAATCCTGGTTAACTAGCGGGCACTTGGAATATGTAAGTTCCCTAGCGGGAACTTGGACTATGTAGGTTCCCTAGCGGTTACTTGGACTGTCTAGGTTAACTAGCGGGCAATTGGACTGTCTAGGTTACCTAGTGGGCACTTGGACTATGTAGTTTACCTAGCAGGAACTTGGACTATGTATGTTCCCTAGCGGGCATTTGGACTATATAGTCTACCTAGCGGGCACTTGGACTATGTAGGTTATCTAGCGGGCACTTGGACTATGTAGGTTAACTAACGGGCACTTGGACTATCTAGGTTAGCTAACAGGAACTTGGACTATCTAGGTTACCTAGTGGGCACTTTGACTATGTAGGTTACCTAGCGGTCACTTGGACTATCTGGGGTAGCTAACGGGTACTTGGGCTATCTAGGTTACCTAGCGGGCACTTGGGCTATGTAGGTTAACTAGCGGGCACTTGGACAATGTAGGTCAACTAGCGGGCCATTGGACTATCTAGGCTAGCTAACGGGCACTTGGACTATCTAGGTTACGTAACGGGCACTTGGATTATGTAGGTTCCCTAGCGGGCACTAAGACTATGTAGTTTACCTTGCGGGCATTTGGACTATGTAGGTGACCTAGCGAGCACTTGGACTATGTAGGTTCCCTAACGGGCACTTGGACTATGTAGGTTCCTTAGCGGTCACGTGGACTATGAAGGCTCTCTAGAAGGCACTTGGACTATGTAGGTTACCTATGGCGCACTTTGACTATGTTGGTTATCTAGCGGGCACTTGGACTATCCAGGTTACGAAGCGGGCACTTGGACTATGTAGGTTACCAAACGGGCACTTGGACTATCTAGGTTAACGAACGGACACTTGGACTATGTAGGTAACCTAGCGGGCACTTGGAATGTCTAGGTTACATAGCGGGCACTTGGACTATCTAGGTTATTGAATGGGCACTTGGACTATGTAGGTTAGCTAACAGGCACTTGGACTACCTAGGTTACCTAGCAGGCACTTGGACGTTGTAGGTTACCTAGCAGACACTTGGACGATTTAGGTTAACTAGCGGGCACTTGGAATATCTAGGTTAACTAGCGGGCCCTTGGACTATCTAGGTTAACTATCGGGCACTTGGACTATGTAGGTTACCTAGCGGACACATGGACTATGTAGGTTACCTAGCGGACACTTGGACTATCTAGGTTAGCTAACGGGTAATTGGACTATCAAGGTTACCTAACGGGCACTTGGACTATGTAGGGTACCTAGCGGGCACTTGGACTATCTAGGTTACCTAGCAGGCACTTTGACTATCTAGGTTAACTAACGGGAACTTGGACTATGTAGGTTGCCTAGCGAGCACTTGGACTATGTAGGTTCCCTAGCGGTTACTTGGACTGTCTAGGTTAACTAGTGGGCAATTAGAATGTCTAGGTTACCTAGTGGGCACTTGGACTATGTAGTTTACCTATCAGGCACTTGGACTATGTAGGTTAACTAGCGGGCACTTGGACTATCTAGGTTACCTAGCGGGCACTTGGACTATGTACGTTCCCTAGCGGGCAATTGGGCTATCTACGTTAACTAGCGGGCACTTGGACTATGTAGGTTAACGAACGGGTACTTGGACTATGTAGGTAACCTAGTGGTCACTTGGCCTGTCTAGGTTACCTAGCGGGCACTTGGACTATGTAGGTTAACTAGCGGGCACTTGGACTATCTAGGTTAACTAGAGGCCCCTTGGTCTATGTAGGTTAACTAGCAGGCCCTTGGACTATGTAAGTTAACTAGAGGGCACTTGGACGATCCTGGTTAACTAGCGGGCACTTGGACTATCTAGGTTAACTAGCGGGCACTTGGAATATGTAAGTTCCCTAGCGGGAACTTGGACTGTCTAGGTTAACTAGCGGGCATTTGGACTGTCTAGGTTACCAAGTGGGCACTTGGACTATGTAGTTTACCTAGCAGGCACTTGGACTATGTAGGTTGCCTAGCGGGCATTTGGACTATATAGGTTACCTAGCGGGCACTTGGACTATGTAGGTTATCTAGCGGGCACTTGGACTATGTAGGTTAACTAACGGGCACTTGGACTATCTAGGTTAGCTAACAGGAACTTGGACTATCTAGGTTACCTAGTGGGCACTTTGACTATGTAGGTTACCTAGCGGTCACTTGGACTGTCTAGGGTAGCTAACGGGTACTTGGGCTATCTAGGTTACCTAGCGGGCACTTGGACTATGTAGGTTAACTAGCGGGCACTTGGACTATGTGGGTCAACTAGCGGGCCATTGGACTATCTAGGTTAGCTAACGGGCACTTGGACTATCTAGGTTACCTAACGGGCACTTGGATTATGTAGGTTCCCTTGCGGGCACTTAGACTATGTAGTTTTCCTTGCGCGCATTTGGACTATGTAGGTTACCTAGCGAGCACTTGGACTATGTAGGTTCCCTAACGGGCACTTGGACTATGTAGGTTCCTTAGCGTGCACTTGGACTATCTAGGCTCCCTATCGGGCACTTTGACTATGTAGGTTAACAAGCGGGCACTTGGACTATCTAGGTTCCCTAGCGGGCAGTTGGTCTATGTACATACCCTAGCGGTCACTTGTACTATCTAGGTTACCTAGCGGGCACTTGGACTATGTACGTTCCCTAGTGGGCACCTGGACTATATAGGTTAACTAACGGGCACTAGGATCATCTAGGTTAACTAGCGGGCACATGGTCTATCTAGGTTACTTGTCGGGCACTTGGACTATGTAGGTCAACTAGCGGGCCCTTGGACTATCTAGGTTAGCTAACGGGAACTTGGATTATGTAAATTAACTAGCGGGCACTTGGACTATGTAGGTTAACTAGCGGACACTTGTACTATGTATGTTAACTGGCGGACACTTGGACGATCTAGGTTAACTAGCGGGCCCTTACACTTTGTAGATTAACTAGCGGGCCCTAGGACTATGTGGGTACCCTAGCGGGCATTTGGACTATCTAGGTTACCTAACGGGCATTTAGAATATGTAGGTTCCCTAGCGGGCACTTGGATTATGTAGGTTCCCTTCTTGCACTTGGAGTATGTAGGTTACTAGCGGGCATTTGGACTATGTAGGTTACCTCGTGGGCACTTGGACTATGTAGGTTAACTAGCGGGCACTTGGATTATCTAGGTTACCTAGCGGGCACTTAGACTATGTAGGTTAACTAGCAGGCACTTGGACTATCTAGGTTACCTCGCGGGCACATGGACTATGTACATTTCCTAGCGGGCACTTGGACTATCTATGTTAACTAGCGGGCACATGGACTATGTAAGTTCCCTATCGGGCAATTAGACTATGTGGGTTACATAGCGGGCACTTGGACTATGTAGGTTCCCTAGCGGGCACTTGGACTATGTAGGTTACCTAGCGGGCCCTTGGACTATGTGGGTACCCTAGCGGGCATTTGGACTATCTAGGTTACCTAACGGGCATTTCGACTATGTAGGTTCCCTAGCGGGCACTTGGATTATGTAGGTTCCATTCTTGCACTTGGAGTATGTAGGTTACTAGCGGGCATTTGGACTAGGTAGGTTACCTCGCGGGCACTTGGACTATGTAGGTTAACTAGCGGGCACTTGGATTATCTAGGTTACCTAGCGGGCACTTACACTATGTTGGTTAACTAGCAGGCACTTGGACTATCTAGGTTACCTCGCGGGCACATGGACTATGTACATTTCCTAGCGGGCACTTGGACTATCTATGTTAACTAGCGGGCACATGGACTATGTAGGTTCCCTTCTTGCACTTGGAGTATGTAGGTTACTAGCGGGCATTTTGACTAGGTAGGTTACCTCGCGGGCACTTGGACTATGTAGGTTAACTAGCGGGCACTTGGATTATCTAGGTTACCTAGCGGGCACTTAGACTATGTAGGTTAACTAGCAGGCACTTGGACTATCTAGGTTACCTAGCGGGCACATAGACTATGTACGTTTCCTAGGGGGCACTTGGACTATCTATGTTAACTAGCAGGCACATGGACTATGTAGGTTCCCTATCGGGCAATTAGACTATGTGGGTTACATAGCGGGCACTTGGACTATGTAGGTTCCCTAGCGGTACCTTGGACTATGTAGGTAACATAGCGGGAACTTGGTCTGTCTAGGTTACCTAGCGAGCACTTGGACTATCTAGGTTAACTAGCGGGCACTTGGACTATGTAGGTTACCTAGCGGGCACTTGGACTATCTAGGTTAGCTAAGGGGCACCTGGACTATCTAAGTTAACTTGCGGGCACTTTTACTATGTATGTTAACTAGCAGACACTTTGACGAACTAGGTTAACGAGCGGGCATTTGGACTATTTAGGTTACGTAACTGGCACTTTGACAATGCAGGTAACCTGGTGGGCACTTGGACTGATTAGGTTACATAGCGGGCACTTGGACTTCTTGGTTAACGAACGGGCACTTGGACTATGTAGGTTTCCTAGCGGGTACATGGACGATCTATGTTAGGTAATGGACACTTGGACTATCTAGGTTACCTAGCGGTAACTTGGACTATGTAGGTTACCTAGCGGGCACTTAGACTATCTAGGTTACCTAACGGGCACTTTGACTATCTAGGTTACCTAGTGGGCACTTGGACTATCTAGGTTAGCTAACAGGAACTTGGACTATCTAGGTTACCTAGCGGGCACTAGGACTATGTAAATTTCCTAGCGGTCACTTGGACTATCTAGGCTACCTAACGGGCACGTTTACTATGTAGGTTAACTAGCGGACACTTGGACGATCTAGGTTAACTAGCGGGCATTTGGAATATCTAGGTTAACTAGGGGGCCCTTGGACTATGTAGGTTAACTAGCGGGCACTTGGACTATCTAGGTTAGCTAACAGAAACATGGACTATCTAGGTTACCTAGCGGGCACTAGGACTATGTAGGTTACCTAGCGGTCACTTGGAGTATCTAGGCTACCTAACGGGCACTTGGACTACGTAGGTTAACTAGCGGACACTTGGACGATCTAGGTTAACTAGCGGGCACTTGGAATATCTAGGTTAACTAGGGGGCCCTTGGACTATGTAGGTTAACTAGCGGCCACTTGGACGATCTAGTTTAACTAGAAGGCACTTGGACTATCTAGGTTAACTAGCGGGCACTTGGACTATCTAGGTTACCTAGCGGGCACTTGGTCTATGTACATACCCTAGCCGGCACTTGGACTATCTGGGTTATCTAGCGGGCACTTGGAATATGTACGTCCCCTAGTGGGCACTTGGACTATCTAGGTTACCAACGGGCATTTGGACTATGTAGGTCATCTAGCGGGCCCTTGGACTATCTAGGTTAGCTAACGGGCAATTTGTATTATGTAGGTTAACTAACGGGCACTTGGACTATGTAGGTTAACTAGCGGGGCACTAGGACTGTCTAGGTTACCCAGCGGGCACTTGCATTATCTAGGTTAACGAACGGGCACTTGGACTATGTATGTTACATAGCCACCACTTGGACTATCTAGGTTAGCTAACAGGCACTTGGACTATCTAGGTTCCCTAGCGGGCACTTGTACTATCTAGGTTACCTACCTGGCACTTGGACTATGTAGGTCAACTAGCGGGCCCTTGGACTATCTAGGTTAGCTAACGGGCACTTGGACTATCTAGGTTACCTAATGGACACTTGGATTATGTAGGTTCCCTAGCGGGCACTTAGACTATGTAGGTTTCCTTGCGGGCATTTGGACTATGTAGGTTACCTAGCGAGCACTTGGACTATGTAGGTTCCCTAACGGGCACTTGGACTATGTAGGTTCCCTAGCGGTTACCTGGACTATGTTCGCTCTCTAGAAGGCACTTGGACTATGTAGGTTACCTATCGGGCACGTTGACTATGTAGGTTAACTAGCGGGCACTTGGACTATCCAGGTTACGAAGCGGGCAATTGGACTATCGAGGTTAACGAACGGACACTTGGACTATGTAGGTAACCTAGCGGGTACTTGGACTGTCTAGGTTACATAGTGGACACTTGGACTATCTAGGTTAACGAACGGGCACTTGGACTATGTAGGTTAGCTAACAGGCACTTGGACAATCTAGGTTAGGTAACGGGCACTTGGACTATCTAGGTTACCTAGTGGGAACTTTGACTATGTTGGTTACCTAGCGGCCACATTGACTATCTTGGTTACCTAGCGGGCACTTGGACTATGTAGGTTACCTAGCGGACACTTGGACTATCTAGGTTAGCTAACAGGACCTTGGACTATCAAGGTTACCTAGTGGGCACTTTGACTATGTAGGTTACCTAGCGGTCACTTGGACTATCTAGGTTAGCTAACTTGCACTTGGAATATCTAGGTTACCTAGCGGGCACTTGGACTATGTAGGTTAACTAGCGGGCACTTGGACAATGTAGGTCAACTAGCGGGCCATTGGACTATCTAGGTGAGCTAACGGGCACTTGGACTATCTAGGTTACCTAACAGGCACTTGGATTATGTAGGTTCCCTAGCGGGCACTAAGACTATGTAGTTTACCTTGCGGGCATTTGGACTATGTAGGTTACCTAGCGAGCACTTGGACTATGTAGGTTCCCTAACGGGCACTTGGACTATGTAGGTTCCTTAGCGGTCACGTGGACTATGTAGGCTCCCTAGAAGGCACTTGGACTATGTAGGTTACCTATGGCGCACTTTGACTATGTTGGTTATCTAGAGGGCACTTGGACTATCCAGGTTACGAAGCGGGCACTTGGACTATGTAGGTTACCAAACGGGCACTTGGACTATCTAGGTTAACGAACGGACACTTGGACTATGTAGGTAACCTAGCGGGCACTTGGACTGTCTAGGTTACATAGCGGGCACTTGGACTATCTAGGTTACCTAGCGGGCACTTGGACTATGTACGTTCCCTAGTGGGCAATTGGGCTATCTACGTTACCTAGCAGGCACTTGGACTATGTAGGTTAACGAACGGGCACTTGGACTATGTAGGTAACCTAGCAGGCATTTTGACTATCTAGGTTAACTAACGGGCACTTGGACTATGTAGGTTGCCTAGCGAGCACTTGGACTATATAGGTTCCCTAGCGGGCACTTGGACTATGTAAGTTCCCAAGCGGTTACTTGGACTGTCTAGGTTAACTAGTGGGCAATTGGACTGTCTAGGTTACCTAGTGGGCACTTGGACTATGTAGTTCACCTATCAGGCACTTGGACTATGTAGGTTAACTAGCGGACACTTGGACTATCTAGGTGACCTAGCGGGCCCTTGGACTATGTACGTTCCCTAGCGGGCAATTGGGCTATCTACGTTAACTAGCGGGCACTTGGACTATGTAGGTTAACGAACGGGCATTTGGACTATGTAGGTAACCTAGTGGTCACTTGGCCTGTCTAGGTTACCTAGCGGGCACTTGGACTATGTAGGTTAACTAGCGGGCACTTGGACTATCTAGGTTAACTAGCCGGCCCTTGGTCTATGTAGGTTAACTAGCAGGCCCTTGGACTATGTAAGTTAACTAGAGGGCACTCGGACGATCCTGGTTAACTAGCGGGCACTTGGACTATCTAGGTTAACTAGCGGGCACTTGGAATATGTAAGTTCCCTAGCGGGAACTTGGACTATGTAGGTTCCCTAGCCGTTATTGGACTGTCTAGGTTAACTAGCGGGCAATTGGACTGTCTAGGTTACCTAGTGGGAACTTGGACTATGTTGGTTACCTAGCAGGCACTTGGACTATGTAGGTTCCCTAGCGGGCATTTGGACTATATAGGTTACCTAGCGGGCACTTGGACTATGTAGGTTATCTAGCGGGCACTTGGACTATGTAGGTTAACTAACGGGCACTTGGACTATCTAGGTTAGCTAACAGGAACTTGGACTATCTAGGTTACCTAGTGGGCACTTTGACTATGTAGGTTACCTAGCGGTCACTTGGACTATCTATGGTAGCTAACGGGTACTTGGGCTATCTAGGTTACCTAGCGGGCACTTGGACTATGTAGGTTAACTAGCGGGCACTTGGACTATGTAGGTTGCCTAGCGGGCATTTGGACTATATAGGTTACCTAGCGGGCACTTGGACTATGTAGGTTATCTAGCGGGCACTTGGACTATGTAGGTTAACTAACGGGCACTTGGACTATCTAGGTTAGCTAACAGGAACTTGGACTATCTAGGTTACCTAGTGGGCACTTTGACTATGTAGGTTACCTAGCGGTCACTTGGACTATCTAGGGTAGCTAACGGGTACTTGGGCTATCTAGGTTACCTAGCGGGCACTTGGACTATGTAGGTTAACTAGCGGGCACTTGGACTATGTGGGTCAACTAGCGGGCCATTGGACTATCTAGGTTAGCTAACGGGCACTTGGACTATCTAGGTTACCTAACGGGCACTTGGATTATGTAGGTTCCCTTGCGGGCACTTAGACTATGTAGTTTTCCTTGCGCGCATTTGGACTATGTAGGTTACCTAGCGAGCACTTGGACTATGTAGGTTCCCTAACGGGCACTTGGACTATGTAGGTTCCTTAGCGTGCACTTGGACTATCTAGGCTCCCTATCGGGCACTTTGACTATGTAGGTTAACAAGCGGGCACTTGGACTATCTAGGTTCCCTAGCGGGCAGTTGGTCTATGTACATACCCTAGCGGTCACTTGTACTATCTAGGTTACCTAGCGGGCACTTGGACTATGTACGTTCCCTAGTGGGCACCTGGACTATATAGGTTAACTAACGGGCACTAGGATTATCTAGGTTAACTAGCGGGCACATGGTCTATCTAGGTTACTTGTCGGGCACTTGGACTATGTAGGTCAACTAGCGGGCCCTTGGACTATCTAGGTTAGCTAACGGGAACTTGGATTATGTAAATTAACTAGCGGGCACTTGGACTATGTAGGTTAACTAGCGGACACTTGTACTATGTAAGTTAACTGGCGGACACTTGGACGATCTAGGTTAACTAGCGGGCCCTTACACTTTGTAGATTAACTAGCGGGCCCTAGGACTATGTGGGTACCCTAGCGGGCATTTGGACTATCTAGGTTACCTAACGGGCATTTAGAATATGTAGGTTCCCAGCGGGCACTTGGATTATGTAGGTTCCCTTCTTGCACTTGGAGTATGTAGGTTACTAGCGGGCATTTGGACTATGTAGGTTACCTCGTGGGCACTTGGACTATGTAGGTTAACTAGCGGGCACTTGGATTATCTAGGTTACCTAGCGGGCACTTAGACTATGTAGGTTAACTAGCAGGCACTTGGACTATCTAGGTTACCTCGCGGGCACATGGACTATGTACATTTCCTAGCGGGCACTTGGACTATCTATGTTAACTAGCGGGCACATGGACTATGTAAGTTCCCTATCGGGCAATTAGACTATGTGGGTTACATAGCGGGCACTTGGACTATGTAGGTTCCCTAGCGGGCACTTGGACTATGTAGGTTACCTAGCGGGCCCTTGGACTATGTGGGTACCCTAGCGGGCATTTGGACTATCTAGGTTACCTAACGGGCATTTCGACTATGTAGGTTCCCTAGCGGGCACTTGGATTATGTAGGTTCCATTCTTGCACTTGGAGTATGTAGGTTACTAGCGGGCATTTGGACTAGGTAGGTTACCTCGCGGGCACTTGGACTATGTAGGTTAACTAGCGGGCACTTGGATTATCTAGGTTACCTAGCGGGCACTTACACTATGTTGGTTAACTAGCAGGCACTTGGACTATCTAGGTTACCTCGCGGGCACATGGACTATGTACATTTCCTAGCGGGCACTTGGACTATCTATGTTAACTAGCGAGCACATGGACTATGTAGGTTCCCTTCTTGCACTTGGAGTATGTAGGTTACTAGCGGGCATTTTGACTAGGTAGGTTACCTCGCGGGCACTTGGACTATGTAGGTTAACTAGCGGGCACTTGGATTATCTAGGTTACCTAGCGGGCACTTAGACTATGTAGGTTAACTAGCAGGCACTTGGACTATCTAGGTTACCTAGCGGGCACATAGACTATGTACGTTTCCTAGGGGGCACTTGGACTATCTATGTTAACTAGCAGGCACATGGACTATGTAGGTTCCCTATCGGGCAATTAGACTATGTGGGTTACATAGCGGGCACTTGGACTATGTAGGTTCCCTAGCGGTACCTTGGACTATGTAGGTAACATAGCGGGAACTTGGTCTGTCTAGGTTACCTAGCGAGCACTTGGACTATCTAGGTTAACTAGCGGGCATTTGGAATATCTAGGTTAACTAGGGGGCCCTTGGACTATGTAGGTTAACTAGCGGGCACTTGGACTATCTAGGTTAGCTAACAGAAACATGGACTATCTAGGTTACCTAGCGGGCACTAGGACTATGTAGGTTACCTAGCGGTCACTTGGAGTATCTAGGCTACCTAACGGGCACTTGGACTACGTAGGTTAACTAGCGGACACTTGGACGATCTAGGTTAACTAGCGGGCACTTGGAATATCTAGGTTAACTAGGGGGCCCTTGGACTATGTAGGTTAACTAGCGGCCACTTGGACGATCTAGTTTAACTAGAAGGCACTTGGACTATCTAGGTTAACTAGCGGGCACTTGGACTATCTAGGTTACCTAGCGGGCACTTGGTCTATGTACATACCCTAGCCGGCACTTGGACTATCTGGGTTATCTAGCGGGCACTTGGAATATGTACGTCCCCTAGTGGGCACTTGGACTATCTAGGTTACCAACGGGCATTTGGACTATGTAGGTCATCTAGCGGGCCCTTGGACTATCTAGGTTAGCTAACGGGCAATTTGTATTATGTAGGTTAACTAACGGGCACTTGGACTATGTAGGTTAACTAGCGGGGCACTAGGACTGTCTAGGTTACCCAGCGGGCACTTGCATTATCTAGGTTAACGAACGGGCACTTGGACTATGTATGTTACATAGCCACCACTTGGACAATCTAGGTTAGCTAACAGGCACTTGGACTATCTAGGTTCCCTAGCGGGCACTTGTACTATCTAGGTTACCTACCTGGCACTTGGACTATGTAGGTCAACTAGCAGGCCCTTGGACTATCTAGGTTAGCTAACGGGCACTTGGACTATCTAGGTTTCCTAATGGACACTTGGATTATGTAGGTTCCCTAGCGGGCACTTAGACTATGTAGGTTTCCTTGCGGGCATTTGGACTATGTAGGTTACCTAGCGAGCACTTGGACTATGTAGGTTCCCTAACGGGCACTTGGACTATGTAGGTTCCCTAGCGGTTACCTGGACTATGTTCGCTCTCTAGAAGGCACTTGGACTATGTAGGTTACCTATCGGGCACGTTGACTATGTAGGTTAACTAGCGGGCACTTGGACTATCCAGGTTACGAAGCGGGCAATTGGACTATCGAGGTTAACGAACGGACACTTGGACTATGTAGGTAACCTAGCGGGTACTTGGACTGTCTAGGTTACATAGTGGACACTTGGACTATCTAGGTTAACGAACGGGCACTTGGCCTATGTAGGTTAGCTAACAGGCACTTGGACAATCTAGGTTAGGTAACGGGCACTTGGACTATCTAGGTTACCTAGTGGGAACTTTGACTATGTTGGTTACCTAGCGGCCACATTGACTATCTTGGTTACCTAGCGGGCACTTGGGCTATGTAGGTTACCTAGCGGACACTTGGACTATCTAGGTTAGCTAACAGGAACTTGGACTATCAAGGTTACCTAGTGGGCACTTTGACTATGTAAGTTACCTAGCGGTCACTTGGACTATCTAGGTTAGCTAACTTGCACTTGGAATATCTACGTTACCTAGCGGGCACTTGGACTATGTAGGTTAACTAGCGGGCACTTGGACAATGTAGGTCAACTAGCGGGCCATTGGACTATCTAGGTGAGCTAACGGGCACTTGGACTATCTAGGTTACCTAACGGGCACTTGGATTATGTAGGTTCCCTAGAGGGCACTAAGACTATGTAGTTTACCTTGCGGGCATTTGGACTATGTAGGTTACCTAGCGAGCACTTGGACTATGTAGGTTCCCTAACGGGCACTTGGACTATGTAGGTTCCTTAGCGGTCACGTGGACTATGTAGGCTCCCTAGAAGGCACTTGGACTATGTAGGTTACCTATGGCGCACTTTGACTATGTTGGTTATCTAGCGGGCACTTGGACTATCCAGGTTACGAAGCGGGCACTTGGACTATGTAGGTTACCAAACGGGCACTTGGACTATCTAGGTTAACGAACGGACACTTGGACTATGTAGGTAACCTAGCGGGCACTTGGACTGTGTAGGTTACATAGCGGGCACTTGGACTATCTAGGTTACCTAGCGGGCACTTGGACTATGTACGTTCCCTAGCGGGCAATTGGGCTATCTACGTTACCTAGCAGGCACTTGGACTATGTAGGTTAACGAACGGGCACTTGGACTATGTAGGTAACCTAGCAGGCACTTTGACTATCTAGGTTAACTAACGGGCACTTGGACTATGTAGGTTGCCTAGCGAGCACTTGGACTATATAAGTTCCCTAGCGGGCACTTGGACTATGTAAGTTGCCAAGCGGTTACTTGGACTGTCTAGGTTAACTAGTGGGCAATTGGACTGTCTAGGTTACCTAGTGGGCACATGGACTATGTAGTTCACCTATCAGGCACTTGGACTATGTAGGTTAACTAGCGGACACTTGGACTATCTAGGTTACCTAGCGGGCCCTTGGACTATGTACGTTCCCTAGCGGGCAATTGGGCTATCTACGTTAACTAGCGGGCACTTGGACTATGTAGGTTAACGAACGGGCATTTGGACTATGTTGGTAACCTAGTGGTCACTTGGCCTGTCTAGGTTACCTAGCGGGCACTTGGACTATGTAGGTTAACTAGTGGGCACTTGGACTATCTAGGTTAACTAGCGGGCCCTTGGTCTATGTAGGTTAACTAGCAGGCCCTTGGACTATGTAAGTTAACTAGAGGGCAATCGGACGATCCTGGTTAACTAGCGGGCACTTGGACTATCTAGGTTAACTAGCGGGCACTTGGAATATGTAAGTTCCCTAGCGGGAACTTGGACTATGTAGGTTCCCTAGCGGTTATTGGACTGTCTAGGTTAACTAGCGGGCAATTGGACTGTCTAGGTTACCTAGTGGGAACTTGGACTATGTTGGTTACCTAGCAGGCACTTGGACTATGTAGGTTCCCTAGCGGGCATTTGGACTATATAGGTTACCTAGCGGGCACTTGGACTATGTAGGTTAACTAACGGGCACTTGGACTATCTAGGTTAGCTAACAGGAACTTGGACTATCTAGGTTACCTAGTGGGCACTTTGACTATGTAGGTTACCTAGCGGTCACTTGGACTATCTATGGTAGCTAACGGGTACTTGGGCTATCTAGGTTACCTAGCGGGCACTTGGACTATGTAGGTTAACTAGCGGGCACTTGGACTATGTAGGTCAACTAGCGGGCCATTGGACTATCTAGGTTAGCTAACGGGCACTTGGACTATCTAGGTTACCTAACGGGCACTTGGATTATGTAGGTTCCCTAGCGGGCACTTAGACTATGTAGTTTTCCTTGCGGGCATTTGGACTATGTAGGTTACCTAGCGAGCACTTGGACTATGTAGGTTCCCTAACGGGCACTTGGACTATGTAGGTTCCTTAGCGGTCACGTGGACTATGTAGGCTCCCTAGAAGGCACTTGGACTATGTAGGTTACCTATGGCGCACTTTGACTATGTTGGTTATCTAGCGGGCACTTGGACTATCCAGGTTACGAAGCGGGCACTTAGACTATGTAGGTTACCAAACGGGCACTTGGACTATCTAGGTTAACGAACGGGCACTTGGACTACGTAGGTTAGCTAACAGGCACTTGGACTACCTTGGTTACCTAGCAGGCACTTGGACGTTGTAAGTTACCTAGCGGACACTTGGACGATTTATTTTAACTAGCGGGCACTTGGACTATCTAGGTTAACTAGCGGGCCCTTCGACTAACTAGGTTAACTAGCGGGCACTTGGACTATGTAGGTTACCTAGCGGTCACATGGACTATGTAGGTTACGTAGCGGACACTTGGACTATCTAGGTTAGCTAACGGGTAATTGGACTATCAAGGTTACCTAACGGGCACTTGGACTATCAAGGTTACCTAGCGGGCACTTGGACTATCTAGGTTACCTAGCAGGCACATTGACTATCTAGGTTAACTAACGGGCACTTGGACTATGTAGGTTGCCTAGCGAGCCCTTGGACTATGTAGGTTCCCTAGCGGTTACTTGGACTGTCTAGGTTAACTAGTGGGCAATTGGACTGTCTAGGTTACCTCGTGGGCACTTGGACTATGTAGTTTACCTATCAGGCACTTGGAATATGTAGGTTAACTAGCGGGCACTTGGACTATCTAGGTTACCTAGTGGGCCCTTGGACTATGTACGTTCCCTAGTGGGCAATTGGGCTATCTACGTTAACTAGCGGGCACTTGGACTATGTAGGTTAACGAACGGGCACTTGGACTATGTAGGTAACCTAGTGGTCACTTGGCCTGTCTAGGTTACCTATCGGGCACTTGGACTATGTAGGTTAACTAGCGGGCACTTGGACTATCTAGGTTAACTAGCGGGCACTTGGAATATGTAAGTTCCCTAGTGGGAACTTGGACTATGTAGGTTCCCTAGCGGTTACTTGGACTGTCTAGGTTAACTAGCGGGCAATTGGACTGTCTAGGTCACCTAGTGGGCACTTGGACTATGTAGTTTACCAAGCAGGCACTTGGACAATGTAGGTTCCCTAGCGGGCATTTGGACTATATAGGCTACCTAGCGGGCACTTGGACTATGTAGGTTATCTAGCGGGCACTTGGACTATGTAGATTAACTAACGGGCACTTGGACTATCTAGGTTAGCTAACAGGAACTTGGACTATCTAGGTTACCTAGTGGGCACTTTCACTATGTAGTTTACCTAGAGGTCACTTGGACTATCTAGGGTAGCTAACGGGTACTTGGGCTATCTAGGTTACCTAGCGGGCAATTGGACTATGTAGGTTAACTAGCGGTACTTGGACTATCTAGGTTAACTAGCGGGCCCTTGGTCTATGTAAGTTAACTAGCAGGCCCTTGGACTATGTAAGTTAACTCGAGGGCACTTGGACATTCCTGGTTAACTAGCGGGCACTTGGACTATGTAAGTTCCCTAGCGGGAACTTGGACTATGTAGGTTCCCTAGCGGTTACTTGGACTGTCTAGGTTAACTAGCGGGCAATTGGACTGTCTAGGTTACCTAGTGGGCACTTGGACTATGTAGTTTACCTAGCAGGAACTTGGACTATGTAGGTTCCCTAGCGGGCATTTGGACTATATAGTCTACCTAGCGGGCACTTGGACTATGTAGGTTATCTAGCGGGCACTTGGACTATGTAGGTTAACTAACGGGCACTTGGACTATCTAGGTTAGCTAACAGGAACTTGGACTATCTAGGTTACCTAGTGGGCACTTTGACTATGTAGGTTACCTAGCGGTCACTTGGACTATCTGGGGTAGCTAACGGGTACTTGGGCTATCTAGGTTACCTAGCGGGCACTTGGGCTATGTAGGTTAACTAGCGGGCACTTGGACAATGTAGGTCAACTAGCGGGCCATTGGACTATCTAGGCTAGCTAACGGGCACTTGGACTATCTAGGTTACCTAACGGGCACTTGGATTATGTAGGTTCCCTAGCGGGCACTAAGACTATGTAGTTTACCTTGCGGGCATTTGGACTATGTAGGTGACCTAGCGAGCACTTGGACTATGTAGGTTCCCTAACGGGCACTTGGACTATGTAGGATCCTTAGCGGTCACGTGGACTATGAAGGCTCCCTAGAAGGCACTTGGACTATGTAGGTTACCTATGGCGCACTTTGACTATGTTGGTTATCTAGCGGGCACTTGGACTATCCAGGTTACGAAGCGGGCACTTGGACTATGTAGGTTACCAAACGGGCACTTGGACTATCTAGGTTAACGAACGGACACTTGGACTATGTAGGTAACCTAGCGGGCACTTGGACTGTCTAGGTTACATAGCGGGCACTTGGACTATCTAGGTTACCTAGCGGGCACTTGGACTATGTAGGTTAACGAACGGGCACTTGGACTATGTAGGTAAGCTAGCAGGCACTTTGACTATCTAGGTTAACTAACGGGCACTTGGACTATGTAGGTTGCCTAGCGAGCACTTGGACTATATAGGTTCCCTAGCGGGCACTTGGACTATGTAAGTTCCCTAGCGGTTACTTGGACTGTCTAGGTTAACTAGTGGGCAATTGGACTGTCTAGGTTACCTAGTGGGCACTTGGACTATGTAGTTTACCTATCAGGCACTTGGACTATGTAGGTTAACTAGCGGACACTTGGACTATCTAGGTTACCTAGTGGGCCCTTGGACTATGTACGTTCCCTAGTGGGCAATTGGGCTATCTACGTTAACTAGCGGGCACTTGGACTATGTAGGTTAACGAACGGGCACTTGGACTATGTAGGTAACCTAGTGGTCACTTGGCCTGTCTAGGTTACCTATCGGGCACTTGGACTATGTAGGTTAACTAGCGGGCACTTGGACTATCTAGGTTAACTAGCGGGCCCTTGGTCTATGTAGGTTAACTAGCAGGCCCTTGGACTATGTAAGTTAACTAGAGGGCACTCGGACGATCCTGGTTAACTAGCGGGCACTTGGACTATCTAGGTTAACTAGCGGGCACTTGGAATATGTAAGTTCCCTACCGGGAACTCGGACTATGTAGGTTCCCTAGCTGTTATTTGGACTGTCTAGGTTAACTAGCGGGCAATTGGACTGTCAAGGTTACCTAGTGGGAACTTGGACTATGTTGGTTACCTGGCAGGCACTTGGACTATGTAGGTTCCCTAGCGGGCATTTGGACTATATAGGTTACCTAGCGGGCACTTGGACTATGTAGGTTATCTAGCGGGCACTTGGACTATGTAGGTTAACTAACGGGCACTTGGACTATCTAGGTTAGCTAACAGGAACTTGGACTATCAAGGTTACCTAGTGGGCACTTTGACTATGTAGGTTACCTAGCGGTCACTTGGACTATCTATGGTAGCTAACGGGTACTTGGGCTATCTAGGTTACCTAGCGGGCACTTGGACTATGTAGGTTAACTAGCGGGCACTTGGACTATGTAGGTCAACTAGCGGGCCATTGGACTATCTAGGTTAGCTAACGGGCACTTGGACTATCTAGGTTACCTAACGGGCACTTGGATTATGTAGGTTCCCTAGCGGGCACTTAGACTATGTAGTTTTCCTTGTGGGCATTTGGACTATGTAGGTTACCTAGCGAGCACTTGGATTATGTAGGTTCCCTAACGGGCACTTGGACTATGTAGGTTCCTTAGCGGTCACGTGGACTATGTAGGCTCCCTAGAAGGCACTTGGACTATGTAGGTTACCTATGGCGCACTTTGACTATGTTGGTTATCTAGCGGGCACTTGGACTATCCAGGTTACGAAGCGGGCACTTGGACTATGTAGGTTACCAAACGGGCACTTGGACTATCTAGGTTAACGAACGGACACTTGGACTATGTAGGTAACCTAGCGGGCACTTGGACTCTCTAGGTTACATAGCGGGCACTTCGACTATCTAGGTTAACGAACGGGCACTTGGACTACGTAGGTTAGCTAACAGGCACTTGGACTACCTTGGTTACCTAGCAGGCACTTGGACGTTGTAGGTTACCTAGCGGACACTTGGACGATTTAGGTTAACTAGCGGGCACTTGGACTATCTAGGTTAACTAGCGGGCCCTTGGACTAACTAGGTTAACTGGCGGGCACTTGGACTATGTAGGTTACCTAGCGGTCACATGGACTATGTAGGTTACGTAGCGGACACTTGGACTATCTAGGTTAGCTAACGGGTAATTGGACTATCAAGGTTACCTAACGGGCACTTGGACGATGTAGGTTACCTAGCGGGCACTTGGACTATCTAGGTTACCTAGCAGGCACATTGACTATCTAGGTTAACTAACGGGCACTTGGACTATGTAGGTTGCCTAGCGAGCACTTGGACTATGTAGGTTCCCTAGCGGTTACTTGGACTGTCTAGGTTAACTAGTGGGCAATTGGACTGTCTAGGTTACCTCGTGGGCACTTGGACTATGTAGTTTACCTATCAGGCACTTGGAATATGTAGGTTAACTAGCGGGCACTTGGACTATCTAGGTTACCTAGCGGGCACTTGGACTATGTACGTTCCCTAGCGGGCAATTGGGCTATCTACGTTAACTAGCGGACACTTGGACTATGTAGGTTAACGAACGGGCACTTGGACTATGTAGGTAACCTAGTGGTTACTTGGCCTGTCCAGGTTACCTATCGGGCACTTGGACTATGTAGGTTAACTAGCGGGCACTTGGACTATCTAGGTTAACTAGCGGGCACTTGGAATATGTAAGTTCCCTAGTGGGAACTTGGACTATGTAGGTTCCCTAGCGGTTACTTGGACTGTCTAGGTTAACTAGCGGGCAATTGGACTGTCTAGGTCACCTAGTGGGCACTTGGACTATGTAGTTTACCAAGCAGGCACTTGGACTATGTAGGTTCCCTAGCGGGCATTTGGACTATATAGGCTACCTAGCGGGCACTTGGACTATGTAGATTAACTAACGGGCACTGGGACTATCTAGGTTAGCTAACAGGAACTTGGACTATCTAGGTTACCTAGTGGGTGCTTTCACTATGTAGGTTACCTAGCGGTCACTTGGACTATCTAGGGTAGCTAACGGGTACTTGGGCTATCTAGGTTACCTAGCGGGCAATTGGACTATGTACGTTAACTAGCGGTACTTGGACTATCTAGGTTAATTAGCGGGCCCTTGGTCTATGTAGGGTAACTAGCAGGCCCTTGGAATATGTAAGTTAACTAGAGGGCACTTGGACAATCCTGGTTCACTAGCAGGCACTTGGACTATCTAGGTTAACTAACGGGCACTTGGAATATGTAAGTTCCCTAGCGGGAACTTGGACTATGTAGGTTCCCTAGCGGGCAATTGGGCTATCTACGTTACCTAGCGGGCACTTGGACTATGTAGCTTAATGAACGGGCACTTGGACTATGTAGGTAAGCTAGCAGGCACTTTGACTATCTAGGTTAACTAACGGGCACTTGGACTATGTAGGTTGCCTAGCGAGCACTTGGACTATATAGGTTCCCTAGCGGGCACTTGGACTATGTAAGTTCCCTAGCGGTTACTTGGACTGTCTAGGTTAACTAGTGGGCAATTGGACTGTCTAGGTTACCTAGTGGGCACTTGGACTATGTAGTTTACCTATCAGGCACTTTGTCTATGTAGGTTAACTAGCGGACCCTTGGACTATCTAGGTTACCTAGCGGGCCCTTGGACTATGTACGTTCCCTAGCGGGCAATTGGGCTATCTACGTTAACTAGCGGGCACTTGGACTATGTAGGTTAACGAACGGGCACTTGGACTATGTAGGTAACCTAGGGGTCACTTGGCCTGTCTAGGTTACCTAGCGGGCACTTGGACTATGTAGGTTAACTAGCGGGCACTTGGACTATCTAGGTTAACTAGCGGGCCCTTAGTCTATGTCGTTAACTAGCAGGCCCTTGGACTATGTAAGTTAACTAGAGGGCACTCGGACGATCCTGGTTAACTAGCGGGCACTTGGACTATCTAGGTTAACTAGCGGGCACTTGGAATATGTAAGTTCCCTAGCGGGAACTTGGACTATGTAGGTTCCCTAGCGGTTACTTGGACTGTCTAGGTTAACTAGCGGGCAATTGGACTGTCTAGGTTACCTAGTGGGAACTTGGACTATGTTGGTTACCTGGCAGGCACTTGGACTATGTAGGTTCCCTAGCGGGCATTTGGACTATATAGGTTACCTAGCGGGCACTTGGACTATGTAGGTTATCTAGGGGGCACTTGGACTATGTAGGTTAACTAACGGGCACTTGGACTATCTAGGTTAGCTAACAGGAACTTGGACTATCAAGGTTACCTAGTGGGCACTTTGACTATGTAGGTTACCTAGCGGTCACTTGGACTATCTATGGTAGCTAACGGGTACTTGGGCTATCTAGGTTACCTAGCGGGCACTTGGACTATGTAGGTTAACTAGCGGGCACGTGGACTAAGTAGGTCAACTAGCGGGCCATTGGACTATCTAGGTTAGCTAACGGGCACTTGGACTATCTAGGTTAACTAACGGGCACTTGGATTATGTAGGTTCCCTAGCGGGCACTTAGACTATGTAGTTTTCCTTGTGGGCATTTGGACTATGTAGGTTACCTAGCGAGCACTTGGATTATGTAGGTTCCCTAACGGGCACTTGGACTATGTAGGTTCCTTAGCGGTCACGTGGACTATGTAGGCTCCCTAGAAGGCACTTGGACTATGTAGGTTATCTATGGCGCACTTTGACTATGTTGGTTATCTAGCGGGCACTTGGACTATCCAGGTTACGAAGCGGGCACTTGGACTATGTAGGTTACCAAACGGGCACTTGGACTATCTAGGTTAACGAACGGACACTTGGACTATGTAGGTAACCTAGCGGGCACTTGGACTGTCTAGGTTACATAGCGGGCACTTCGACTATCTAGGTTAACGAACGGGCACTTGGACTACGTAGGTTAGCTAACAGGCACTTGGACTACCTTGGTTACCTAGCAGGCACTTGGACGTTGTAGGTTACCTAGCGGACACTTGGACGATTTAGGTTAACTAGGGGGCACTTGGACTATCTAGGTTAACTAGCGGGCCCTTGGACTAACTAGGTTAACTAGCGGGCACTTAGACTATATACGTTACCTAGCGGTAACATAGACTATGTATGTTACGTAGCGGACACTTGGACTATCTAGGTTAGCTAACGGGTAATTGGACTATCAAGGTTACCTAACGGGCACGTGGACTATCAAGGTTACCTAGCGGGCACTTGGACTATCTAGGTTACCTAGCAGGTACATTGACTATCTAGGTTAACTAACGGGCACTTGGACTATGTAGGTTGCCTAGCGAGCACTTGGACTATGTAGGTTCCCTAGCGGTTACTTGGACTGTCTAGGTTAACTAGTGGGCAATTGGACTGTCTAGGTTACCTCATGGGCACTTGGACTATGTAGTTTACCTATCAGGCACTTGGAATATGTACGTTAACTAGCGGGCACTTGGACCCTCTAGGTTACTTAGCGGGCACTTGGACTATGTACGTTCCCTAGCGGGCAATTGGGCTATCTATGTTAACTAGCGGGCACTTGGACTATGTAGGTTAACGAACGGGCACTTGGACTATGTAGGTAACCTAGTGGTCACTTGGCCTGTCTAGGTTACCTATCGGGCACTTGGACTATGTAGGTTAACTAGCGGACACTTGGACTATCTAGGTTAACTAACGGGCACTTGGAATATGTAAGTTCCCTAGCGGGAACTTGGACTATGTAGGTTCCCTAGCGGTTACTTGGACTGTCTAGGTTAACTAGCGGGCAATTGGACTGTCTAGGTTACCTAGTGGGCACTTGGACTATGTAGTTTACCTAGCAGGAACTTGGACTATGTAGGTTCCCTAGCGGGCATTTGGACTATATAGTTTACCTAGCGGGCACTTGGACTATGTAGGTTATCTAGCGGGCACTTGGACTATGTAGGTTAACTAACGGGCACTTGGACTATCTAGGTTAGCTAACAGGAACTTGGACTTTCTAGGTTACCTAGTGGGCACTTTGACTATGTAGGTTACCTAACGGTCACTTGGACTATCTAGGGTAGCTAACGGGTACTTGGGCTATCTAGGTTACCTAGCGGGCACTTGGGCTATGTAGGTTAACTAGCGGGCGCTTGGACTATGTAGGAAAACTAGCGGGTCATTGGACTATCTAGGTTAGCTAACGGGCACTTGGACTATCTAGGATACCTAACGGGCACTTGGATTATGTAGGTTCCCTAGCGGGCACTTAGACTATGTAGGTTTCCTTGCGGGCATTTGGACTATGTAGGTTACCTAGCAAGCACTTGGACTATGTAGGTTCCCTAACGGGCACTTGGACTATGTAGGTTCCCTAGCGGTCACGTGGACTATGTAGGATTCCTAGAAGGCACGTGGACTATGTAGGTTATCTAGCGCGCACTTTGACTATGTTGGTTATCTAGCGGGCACTTGGACTATCCAGGTTACGAATGGGTACTTGGACTATGTAGGTTACCAAACGGGCACTTGGACTATCTAGGTTAACGAACGGGCACTTGGACTATGTAGGTTAGCTAACAGGCACTTGGACAACCTAGGTTAACTAGCAGGCACTTGGACGATGTAGGTTACCTAGCGGACACTTGGACCATTTAGGTTAACTAGCGGGCACTTGGACTATCTAGGTTAACTAGCGGGCCCTTGGACTATCTAGGTTTACTAGCGGGCACTTGGACTATCTAGGTTAACTATCGGGCACTTGGACTATGTAGGTTACCTAGCGGTCACATGGACTATGTAGGTTACCTAGCGGACACTTGGACTATCAAGGTTACCTAACGGGCACTTGGACTATGTAGATTACCTAGCGGGCACTTGGACTATCTAGGTTACCTAGCAGGCACTTTGACTCACTAGGTTAACTAATGGGCACTTGGACTATGTAGGTTGCCTAGCGAGCACTTGGACTATGTAGGTTCCCTAGCGGGCACATGGACTATGTAGGTTCCCTAGCGGTTACTTGGACTGTCTAGGTTAACTAGTGGGCAATTGGACTGTCTAGGTTACCTAGTGGGCACTTTGACTATGTAGTTTACCTATCAGGCACTTGGACTATGTAGGTTCACTAGCGGGCACTTGGACTATCTAGGTTACCTAGCGGGCACTTGGACTATGTACGTTCCCTAGCGGGCAATTGGGCTATCTACGTTAACTAGCGGGCACTTGGACTATGTAGGTTAACGAACGGGCACTTGGACTATGTAGGTAACCTAGTGGTCACTTGGCCTGTCTAGGTTACCTAGCGGGCACTTGGACTATGTAGGTTAACTATCGGGCACTTGGACTATCTAGGTTAACTAGCGGGCCTTTGGTCTATGTAGGTTAACTAGCAGGCCCTTGGACTATGTAAGTTAACTAGAGGGCACTTGGACGATCCTGTTTAACTAGCGGGCACTTGGACTATCTATGTTAACTAGCGGGCACTTGGAATATGTAGGTTCCCTAGTGGGAACTTGGACTATGTAGGTTCCCTAGGGTTACTTGGACTGTCTAAGTTAACTAGCGGGCAAATGGACTGTCTAGGTTACCTAGTGGGCACTTGGACTATGTAGTTTACCTAGCAGGCACTTGGACTATGTAGGTTCCCTAGCGGGCATTTGGACTATATAGGTTACCTAGCGGGCACTTGGACTATGTAGGTTATCTAGCGGGCACTTGGACTATGTAGGTTAACTAACGGGCACTTTCATTATCTAGGTTAACTAACAGGCACTTGTACTATGTATGGTCCAGAGCGGGCAATTGGACTATGTAGGTTCCCTAGCGTGCACTTGGACTATCTAGGTTCCATATAGGGCACTTGGACTATGTAGGTTAACTAGTGGACAATTGGACAATCTAGGTTAATTAGCGGTCCCTTGGACTACGTAGGTTAACTAGCGGACACTTGCAGTATGTAGGTTACCTAGCGGGCACTTGAACTATGTAGGTTAACTAGCAGGCCCTTGGACTATGTAAGTTAACTAGAGGGCACTTGGACGATCCTGGTTAACTAGCGGGCACTTGGACTATCTAGGTTAACTAGCTGGCACTTGGAAAATGTAAGTTCCCTAGCGGGAACTTGGACTATGTAGGTTCCCTAGCGGTTACTTGGACTGTCTAGGTTAACTAGCGGGCATTGGACTGTCTAGGTTACCTAGTGGGCACTTGGAATATGTAGTTTACCTAGCAGGCACTTGGACTATGTAGGTTCCCTAGCGGGCATTTGGACTATATAGGTTACCTAGCGGGCACTTGGACTATGTAGGTTATCTAGAGGACACTTTGACTATGTAGGTTAGCTAACGTGCACTTGGACTATCTAGGTTAGCTAACAGGAACTTGGATTATCTAGGTTACCTAGTGGGCAGTTTGACTATGTAGGTTACCTAGCGATCACTTGGAGTATCTAGGGTAACTAACGGGATTTGGGCTATCTAGGTTACCTAACGGGCACTTGGATTATGTAGGTTCCCTAGCGGGCATTAGACTATGTAGGTTTCCTTGCGGGCACATGGACTATGTAGGTTCCCTAACGGGCACTTGGATTATGTAGGTTCCCTAGCGGTCACGTGGACTATGTAGGATCCCTAGAAGGCACGTGGACTATGTAGGTTACCTATCGCGCACTTTGACTATGTTGGTTATCTAGCGGGCACTTGGACTATCCAGGTTACGTATGGGCACTTGGACTATGTAGGTTACCAAACGGGCACTTGGACTATCTAGGTTAACGAACGGACACTTGGACTATGTAGGTAACCTAGCGGGCACCTGGACTGTCTAAGTTACATAGCGGGCACTTGGACTATCTAGGTTAACGAACGGGCACTTGGACTATGTAGGTTAGCTAACAGGCACTTGGACAACCTAGGTTACCTAGCAGGCACTTGGACGATGTAGGTTACCTAGCGGACACTTGGATCATTTAGGTTAACTAGCGGGCACTTGGACTATCTAGGTTAACTAGCGGGCCCTTGGACTATCTAGGTTTACTAGCGGGCTCTTTGACTATCTAGGTTAACTATCGGGTACTTGGACTGTGTAGGTTACGTAGCGGTCACAAGGACTATGTAGGTTACAAAGCGGACACTTGGACTATCTAGGTTAGCTAATGGGCAATTGGACTATCTAGGTTACCTAGCACGCACTTTGACTATGTAGGTTACCTAGCGGGCACTTGGACTATCTAGGTTACCTAGCAGGCACTTTGACTCTCTAGGTTAACTAACGGGCACTTGGACTATGTAGGATGCCTAGCGAGCACATGGACAATGTAGGTTCCCTAGCGGGCACTTGGACTATGTAGGTTCCCTAGTGGTTACTTGGACTGTCTAGGTTAACTAGTGGGCAATTGGACTGTCTAGGTTACCTAGTGGGCACTTGGACTATGTAGTTTACCTATCAGGCACTTGGACTATGTAGGTTAACTAGCGGGCACTTGGACTATCTAGGTTACCTAGCGGGCACTTGGACTATGTACGTTCCCTAGCGGGCAATTGGGCTATCTACGTTACCTAGCGGGCACTTGGACTATGTAGGTTAACGAACGGGCACTTGGACTATGTAGGTAACCTAGTGGTCACTTGGCCTGTCTAGGTTTCCTAGCGGGCACTTGGACTATGTAGGTTAACTAGTGGGCACTTGGACTATCTAGGTTAACTAGCGGGCCCTTGGTCTATGTACGTTAACTAGCAGGCCCTAGGACTATGTAATTTAACTAGAGGGCACTTGGACGATCCTGGTTAACTAGCGGGCACTTGGACTATCTAGGTTAACTAGTGGGCACTTGGACTATGTAGGTTCCCTAGGGTTACTTGGACTGTCTAGGTTAACTAGCGTGCAATTGGACTGTCTAGGTTACCTAGTGGGCACTTGGACTATGTAGTTTACCTAGCAGGCACTTGGACTATGTAGGTTCCCTAGCGGGCACTTGGTCTATGTACGTTCCCTAGCGGGCAATTGTGCTATCTACGTTAACTAGCGGGCACGTGGACTATCTAGGTTAACTAGCGGGCACTTGGACTATCTAGGTTTACTAGCAGGCACTTGGACTATCTAGGTTACCTAGCGGTCAAATGGACTACGCAGGTTACCTAGCGGACACTTGGACTATCTAGGTTAGCTAACGGGTAATTGGACTATCAAGGTTACCTAACGGGCACTTGGACGATGTAGGTTACCTAGCGGGCACTTGGACTATCTAGGTTAACTAGCAGGCACTTTGACTATCTAGGTTAACTAACGGGCACTTGGACTATGTAGCTTGCCAAGCGAGCACTTGGACTATGTAGGTTCCCTAGCGGTTACTTGGACTGTCTAGGTTAACTAGTGGGCAGTTAGACTGTCTAGGTTACCTAGTGGGCACTTGGACTATGTAGTTTACCTATCAGGCCCTTGGACTATGTAGGTTAACTAGCGGGCACTTGGACTATCTAGGTTAACTAGCGTGCACTTGGACTATGTACGTTCCCTCACGGGCAATTGGGCTATCTACGTTACCTAGCGGGCACTTGGACTATGTAGGTTAACGAACGGGCACTTGGACTATGTACGTAACCTAGTGGTCACTTGGCCTGTCTAGGTTACCTAGCGGGCACTTGGAATATGTAGGTTAACTAGCGGGCACTTGGACTATCTAGGTTAACTAGCGGGCCCTTGGTCTATGTAGGTTAACTAGCAGGCCCTTGGACTATGTAAGTTAACTAGAGGCCACTTGGACGATCCTGGTTAACTAGCGGGCACTTGGAATATGTAAGTTCCCTAGCGGGAACATGGACTATGTAGGTTCCCTAGCGGTTACTTGGACTGTCTAGGTTAACTAGCGGGCAATTGGACTGTCTAGGTTACCTAGTGGGATCTTGGACTATGTAGTTTACCTAGCAGGCAATTGGACTATGTAGGTTCCCTAGCGGGCATTTGGACTATATAGGTTACCTAGCGGGCACTTGGACTATGTAGGTTAACTAAAGGGCACTTGCATTATCTAAGTTAACTAACAGGCAGTTGGACTATGTATGTTCCAGAGCGGGCAATTGGACTATGTAGGTTCCCTAGCGTGCACTTGGACTATCTAGGTTCCATATAGGGCACTTGGACTATGTAGGTTAACTAGTGGACAAATGGACGATCTAGGTTAACTAGCGGTCCCTTGGACTATGTAGTTTAACTAGCGGACACTTGCACTATGTAGGTTACCTAGCGGGCACTTGGACTATGTAGGTTAACTAGCAGGCCCTTGGACTATCTAGGTTACCCAGCGGGCACTTGGTCTATGTACATAACCTAGCGGGCACTTGGACTATGTATGTCCCCTAGAGGGCACTTGGACTATCTAGGTTAACTAAAGGGTACTAGGACTATCTTGTTTAACTAGCGGGCACTAGGTCTATCTAGGTTACATAGCGGGCACTTGGACTATGTAGATCAACTAGCGGGCCCTTGGACTATCTAGGTTAGCTAACGGGCACTTGGATTTTGTAGGTCAACTAACGGGCACTTGGACTATGTAGGTTAACTAGCGGGCACTAGGAATGTCTAGGTTACCTAGCGGGCACTTGGATATCTCTAGGTTAACGAAAGGGCACTTGGACTATGTAGGTTACATAGCCGCCACTTGGACTATCTAGGTTAGCTAACAGGCACTTGTACTATCTAGGTTACCTAGCTGGCACTTGGACTATGTAGGTCAACTAGCGGGCCCTTGGACTATCTAGGTTAGCTAACGGGCACTTGGACTATCTAGGTTACCTAACGGGCACTTGGATTATGTAGGTTCCCTTGCGGGCACTTAGACTATGTAGGTTTCCTTGCGGGCATTTGGACTATGTAGGTTACCTAGCGAGCACTTGGACTATGTAGGTTCCCTAAAGGGCACTTGGACTATGTAGGTTCCCTAGGGGTCACGTGGACTATGTACGCTCTCTAGAAGGCACTTGGACTATGTAGGTTACCCATTGGGCACTTTGACTATGTAGGTTAACTAGCGGGCACTTGGACTATCCAGGTTACGAAGCGGGCAATTGGACTATCGAGGTTAACGAACGGACACTTGGACTATGTAGGTAACCTAGCGGGCACTTGGACTGTCTAGGTTACATAGCGGGCACTTGTATTATCTAGGTTAACAAACGGGCACTTGGAGTATGTAGGTTAGCTAACAGGCACTTGGACAATCTAGGTTAGGTAACGGGCACTTGGACTATCTAGGTTACCTAGTGGGAACTTTGACTATGTTGGTTACCTAGCGGCCACTTTGACTATCTTGGTTACCTATCAGGCACTTGGACTATGTAGGTTAGTTAGCGGACACTTGGACGAACTAGGTTAACGAGCGGGCCCTTGGACTATGTAGGTTACCTAGCGGACAATGGACTATCTAGGTTAACTAACAGGAACTTGGACTATCTAGGTTACCTAGTGGGCACTTTGACTATGTAGGTTACCTAGCGTTCACTTGGACTATCTAGGGTAGCTAAAGGGTACTTGGGCTATCTAGGTTACCTGGCGGGCACTTGGACTATGTAGGTTAACTAGCGGGCACTTGGACTATGTAGGTCAACTAGCGGGCCATTGGACTATCTAGGTTAGCTAACGGGCACTTGGACTATCTAGGTTATCTAAAGGGCACTTGGATTATGTAGGTTCCCTAGCGGGCACTTAGACTATGTAGGTTTCCTTGCGGGCATTTGGACTATGTAGGTTACCTAGCAAGTACTTGGACTATATAGGTTCCCTAACGGGCACTTGGACTATGTAGGTTCCCTAGCGGTCACGTGGACTATGTAGGATCCCTAGAAGGCACGTGGACTATGTAGGTTATCTAGCGCGCACTTTGACTATGTTGGTTATCTAGCGGGCACTTGGACTATCCAGGTTACGAATGGGTACTTGGACTATGTAGGTTACCAAACAGGCACTTGGACTATCTAGGTTAACGAACGGGCACTTGGACTATGTAGGTTAGCTAACAGGCACTTGGACAACCTAGGTTAACTAGCAGGCACTTGGACGATGTAGGTTACCTAGTGGACACTTGGACCATTTAGGTTAACTAGCGGGCACTTGGACTATCTAGGTTAACTAGCGGGCCCTTGGACTATCTAGGTTTACTAGCGGGCACTTGGACTATCTAGGTTAACTATCGGGCACTTGGACTATGTAGGTTACCTAGCGGTCACATGGACTATGTAGGTTACCTAGCGGACACTTGGACTATCAAGGTTACCTAACGGGCACTTGGACTATGTAGATTACCTAGCGGGCACTTGGACTATCTAGGTTACCTAGCAGGCACTTTGACTCACTAGGTTAACTAATGGGCACTTGGACTATGTAGGTTGCCTAGCGAGCACTTGGACTATGTAGGTTCCCTAGCGGGCACTTGGACTATGTAGGTTCCCTAGCGGTTACTTGGACTGTCTAGGTTAACTAGTGGGCAATTGGACTGTCTAGGTTACCTAGTGGGCACTTGGACTATGTAGTTACCTATCAGGCACTTGGACTATGTAGGTTAACTAGCGGGCACTTGGACTATCTAGGTTACCTAGCGGGCACTTGGACTATGTACGTTCCCTAGCGGGCAATTGGGCTATCTACGTTAACTAGCGGGCACTTGGACTATGTAGGTTAACGAACGGGCACTTGGACTATGTAGGTAACCTAGTGGTCACTTGGCCTGTCTAGGTTACCTAGCGGGCACTTGGACTATGTAGGTTAACTAGCGGGCACTTGGACTATCTAGGTTAACTAGCGGGCCCTTGGTCTATGTAGGTTAACTAGCAGGCCCTTGGACTATGTAAGTTAACTAGAGGGCACTTGGACGATCCTGTTTAACTAGCGGGCACTTGGACTATCTATGTTAACTAGCGGGCACTTGGAGTATGTAAGTTCCCTAGTGGGAACTTCGACTATGTAGGTTCCCTAGGGTTACTTGGACTGTCTAGGTTAACTAGCGGGCATTGGACTGTCTAGGTTACCTAGTGGGCACTTGGACTATGTAGTTTACCTAGCAGGCACTTGGACTATGTAGGTTCCCTAGCGGGCATTTGGACTATATAGGTTACCTAGCGGGCACTTGGACTATGTAGGTTATCTAGCGGGCACTTGGACTATGTAGGTTAACTAACGGGCACTTTCATTATCTAGGTTAACTAACAGGCACTTGGACTATGTATGTTCCAGAGCGGGCAATTGGACTATGTAGGTTCCCTTGCGTGCACTTGGACTATCTAGGTTCCATATAGGGCACTTGGACTATGTATGTTAACTAGTGGACAATTGGACAATCTAGGTTAAATAGCGGTCCCTTGGACTATGTAGGTTAACTAGCGGACACTTGCAGTATGTAGGTTACCTAGCGGGCACTTGAACTATGTAGATTAACTAGCAGGCCCTTGGACTATGTAAGTTAACTAGAGGGCACTTGGACGATCCTGGTTAACTAGCGGGCACTTGGACTATCTAGGTTAACTAGCGGGCACTTGGACTATGTACGTTCCCTAGCGGGCAATTGTGCTATCTACGTTAACTAGCGGGCACGTGGACTATCTAGGTTAACTAGCGGGCCCTTGGACTATCTAGGTTTACTAGCAGGCACTTGGACTATCTAGGTTACCTAGCGGTCAAATGGACTACGCAGGTTACCTAGCGGACACTTGGACTATCTAGGTTAGCTAACGGGTAATTGGACTATCAAGGTTACCTAACGGGCACTTGGACGATGTAGGTTACCTAGCGGGCACTTGGACTATCTAGGTTAACTAGCAGGCACTTTGACTATCTAGGTTAACTAACGGGCACTTGGACTATGTAGCTTGCCAAGCGAGCACTTGGACTATGTAGGTTCCCTAGCGGTTACTTGGACTGTCTAGGTTAACTAGTGGGCAATTAGACTGTCTAGGTTACCTAGTGGGCACTTGGACTATGTAGTTTACCTATCAGGCCCTTGGACTATGTAGGTTAACTAGCGGGCACTTGGACTATCTAGGTTAACTAGCGTGCACTTGGACTATGTACGTTCCCTCACGGGCAATTGGGCTATCTACGTTACCTAGCGGGCACTTGGACTATGTAGGTTAACGAACGGGCACTTGGACTATGTACGTAACCTAGTGGTCACTTGGCCTGTCTAGGTTACCTAGCGGGCACTTGGAATATGTAGGTTAACTAGCGGGCACTTGGACTATCTAGGTTAACTAGCGGGCCCTTGGTCTATGTAGGTTAACTAGCAGGCCCTTGGACTATGTATGTTAACTAGAGGCCACTTGGACGATCCTGGTTAACTAGCGGGCACTTGGAATATGTAAGTTCCCTAGAGGGAACATGGACTATGTAGGTTCCCTAGCGGTTACTTGGACTGTCTAGGTTAACTAGCCCACAATTGGACTGTCTAGGTTACCTAGTGGGATCTTGGACTATGTAGTTTACCTAGCAGGCAATTGGACTATGTAGGTTCCCTAGCGGGCATTTGGACTATATAGGTTACCTAGCGGGCACTTGGACTATGTAGGTTAACTAAAGGGCACTTGCATTATCTAAGTTAACTAACAGGCAGTTGGACTATGTATGTTCCAGAGCGGGCAATTGGACTATGTAGGTTCCCTAGCGTGCACTTGGACTATCTAGGTTCCATATAGGGCACTTGGACTATGTAGGTTAACTAGTGGACAAATGGACGATCTAGGTTAACTAGCGGTCCCTTGGACTATGTAGTTTAACTAGCGGACACTTGCACTATGTAGGTTACCTAGCGGGCACTTGGACTATGTAGGTTAACTAGCAGGCCCTTGGACTATCTAGGTTACCCAGCGGGCACTTGGTCTATGTACATAACCTAGCGGGCACTTGGACTATGTATGTCCCCTAGAGGGCACTTGGACTATCTAGGTTAACTAAAGGGTACTAGGACTATCTTGTTTAACTAGCGGGCACTAGGTCTATCTAGGTTACATAGCGGGCACTTGGACTATGTAGATCAACTAGCGGGCCCTTGGACTATCTAGGTTAGCTAACGGGCACTTGGATTTTGTAGGTCAACTAACGGGCACTTGGACTATGTAGGTTAACTAGCGGGCACTAGGAATGTCTAGGTTACCTAGCGGGCACTTGGATATCTCTAGGTTAACGAAAGGGCACTTGGACTATGTAGGTTACATAGCCGCCACTTGGACTATCTAGGTTAGCTAACAGGCACTTGTACTATCTAGGTTACCTAGCTGGCACTTGGACTATGTAGGTCAACTAGCGGGCCCTTGGACTATCTAGGTTAGCTAACGGGCACTTGGACTATCTAGGTTACCTAACGGGCACTTGGATTATGTAGGTTCCCTTGCGGGCACTTAGACTATGTAGGTTTCCTTGCGGGCATTTGGACTATGTAGGTTACCTAGCGAGCACTTGGACTATGTAGGTTCCCTAAAGGGCACTTGGACTATGTAGGTTCCCTAGGGGTCACGTGGACTATGTACGCTCTCTAGAAGGCACTTGGACTATGTAGGTTACCCATTGGGCACTTTGACTATGTAGGTTAACTAGCGGGCACTTGGACTATCCAGGTTACGAAGCGGGCAATTGGACTATCGAGGTTAACGAACGGACACTTGGACTATGTAGGTAACCTAGCGGGCACTTGGACTGTCTAGGTTACATAGCGGGCACTTGTATTATCTAGGTTAACAAACGGGCACTTGGAGTATGTAGGTTAGCTAACAGGCACTTGGACAATCTAGGTTAGGTAACGGGCACTTGGACTATCTAGGTTACCTAGTGGGAACTTTGACTATGTTGGTTACCTAGCGGCCACTTTGACTATCTTGGTTACCTATCAGGCACTTGGACTATGTAGGTTAGTTAGCGGACACTTGGACGAACTAGGTTAACGAGCGGGCCCTTGGACTATGTAGGTTACCTAGCGGACAATGGACTATCTAGGTTAACTAACAGGAACTTGGACTATCTAGGTTACCTAGTGGGCACTTTGACTATGTAGGTTACCTAGCGTTCACTTGGACTATCTAGGGTAGCTAAAGGGTACTTGGGCTATCTAGGTTACCTGGCGGGCACTTGGACTATGTAGGTTAACTAGCGGGCACTTGGACTATGTAGGTCAACTAGCGGGCCATTGGACTATCTAGGTTAGCTAACGGGCACTTGGACTATCTAGGTTATCTAAAGGGCACTTGGATTATGTAGGTTCCCTAGCGGGCACTTAGACTATGTAGGTTTCCTTGCGGGCATTTGGACTATGTAGGTTACCTAGCAAGTACTTGGACTATATAGGTTCCCTAACGGGCACTTGGACTATGTAGGTTCCCTAGCGGTCACGTGGACTATGTAGGATCCCTAGAAGGCACGTGGACTATGTAGGTTATCTAGCGCGCACTTTGACTATGTTGGTTATCTAGCGGGCACTTGGACTATCCAGGTTACGAATGGGTACTTGGACTATGTAGGTTACCAAACAGGCACTTGGACTATCTAGGTTAACGAACGGGCACTTGGACTATGTAGGTTAGCTAACAGGCACTTGGACAACCTAGGTTAACTAGCAGGCACTTGGACGATGTAGGTTACCTAGCGGACACTTGGACCATTTAGGTTAACTAGCGGGCACTTGGATTATCTAGGTTAACTAGCGGGCCCTTGGACTATCTAGGTTTACTAGCGGGCACTTGGACTATCTAGGTTAACTATCGGGCACTTGGACTATGTAGGTTACCTAGCGGTCACATGGACTATGTAGGTTACCTAGCGGACACTTGGACTATCAAGGTTACCTAACGGGCACTTGGACTATGTAGATTACCTAGCGGGCACTTGGACTATCTAGGTTACCTAGCAGGCACTTTGACTCACTAGGTTAACTAATGGGCACTTGGACTATGTAGGTTGCCTAGCGAGCACTTGGACTATGTAGGTTCCCTAGCGGGCACTTGGACTATGTAGGTTCCCTAGCGGTTACTTGGACTGTCTAGGTTAACTAGTGGGCAATTGGACTGTCTAGGTTACCTAGTGGGCACTTGGACTATGTAGTTACCTATCAGGCACTTGGACTATGTAGGTTAACTAGCGGGCACTTGGACTATCTAGTTTACCTAGCGGGCACTTGGACTATGTACGTTCCCTAGCGGGCAATTGGGCTATCTACGTTAACTAGCGGGCACTTGGACTATGTAGGTTAACGAACGGGCACTTGGACTATGTAGGTAACCTAGTGGTCACTTGGCCTGTCTAGGTTACCTAGCGGGCACTTGGACTATGTAGGTTAACTAGCGGGCACTTGGACTATCTAGGTTAACTAGCGGGCCCTTGGTCTATGTAGGTTAACTAGCAGGCCCTTGGACTATGTAAGTTAACTAGAGGGCACTTGGACGATCCTGTTTAACTAGCGGGCACTTGGACTATCTATGTTAACTAGCGGGCACTTGGAGTATGTAAGTTCCCTAGTGGGAACTTGGACTATGTAGGTTCCCTAGGGTTACTTGGACTGTCTAGGTTAACTAGCGGGCATTGGACTGTCTAGGTTACCTAGTGGGCACTTGGACTATGTAGTTTACCTAGCAGGCACTTGGACTATGTAGGTTCCCTAGCGGGCATTTGGACTATATAGGTTACCTAGCGGGCACTTGGACTATGTAGGTTATCTAGCGGGCACTTGGACTATGTAGGTTAACTAACGGGCACTTTCATTATCTAGGTTAACTAACAGGCACTTGGACTATGTATGTTCCAGAGCGGGCAATTGGACTATGTAGGTTCCCTAGCGTGCACTTGGACTATCTAGGTTCCATATAGGGCACTTGGACTATGTAGGTTAACTAGTGGACAATTGGACAATCTAGGTTAAATAGCGGTCCCTTGGACTACGTAGGTTAACTAGCGGACACTTGCAGTATGTAGGTTACCTAGCGGGCACTTGAACTATGTAGGTTAACTAGCAGGCCCTTGGACTATGTAAGTTAACTAGAGGGCACTTGGACGATCCTGGTTAACTAGCGGGCACTTGGACTATCTAGGTTAACTAGCGGGCACTTGGACTATGTACGTTCCCTAGCGGGCAATTGTGCTATCTACGTTAACTAGCGGGCATGTGGACTATCTAGGTTAACTAGCGGGCCCTTGGACTATCTAGGTTTACTAGCAGGCACTTGGACTATCTAGGTTACCTAGCGGTCAAATGGACTACGCAGGTTACCTAGCGGACACTTGGACTATCTAGGTTAGCTAACGGGTAATTGGACTATCAAGGTTACCTAACGGGCACTTGGACGATGTAGGTTACCTAGCGGGCACTTGGACTATCTAGGTTAACTAGCAGGCACTTTGACTATCTAGGTTAACTAACGGGCACTTGGACTATGTAGCTTGCCAAGCGAGCACTTGGACTATGTAGGTTCCCTAGCGGTTACTTGGACTGTCTAGGTTAACTAGTGGGCAATTAGACTGTCTAGGTTACCTAGTGGGCACTTGGACTATGTAGTTTACCTATCAGGCCCTTGGACTATGTAGGTTAACTAGCGGGCACTTGGACTATCTAGGTTAACTAGCGTGCACTTGGACTATGTACGTTCCCTCACGGGCAATTGGGCTATCTACGTTACCTAGCGGGCACTTGGACTATGTAGGTTAACGAACGGGCACTTGGACTATGTACGTAACCTAGTGGTCACTTGGCCTGTCTAGGTTACCTAGCGGGCACTTGGAATATGTAGGTTAACTAGCGGGCACTTGGACTATCTAGGTTAACTAGCGGGCCCTTGGTCTATGTAGGTTAACTAGCAGGCCCTTGGACTATGTATGTTAACTAGAGGCCACTTGGACGATCCTGGTTAACTAGCGGGCACTTGGAATATGTAAGTTCCCTAGAGGGAACATGGACTATGTAGGTTCCCTAGCGGTTACTTGGACTGTCTAGGTTAACTAGCCCACAATTGGACTGTCTAGGTTACCTAGTGGGATCTTGGACTATGTAGTTTACCTAGCAGGCAATTGGACTATGTAGGTTCCCTAGCGGGCATTTGGACTATATAGGTTACCTAGCGGGCACTTGGACTATGTAGGTTAACTAAAGGGCACTTGCATTATCTAAGTTAACTAACAGGCAGTTGGACTATGTATGTTCCAGAGCGGGCAATTGGACTATGTAGGTTCCCTAGCGTGCACTTGGACTATCTAGGTTCCATATAGGGCACTTGGACTATGTAGGTTAACTAGTGGACAAATGGACGATCTAGGTTAACTAGCGGTCCCTTGGACTATGTAGTTTAACTAGCGGACACTTGCACTATGTAGGTTACCTAGCGGGCACTTGGACTATGTAGGTTAACTAGCAGGCCCTTGGACTATCTAGGTTACCCAGCGGGCACTTGGTCTATGTACATAACCTAGCGGGCACTTGGACTATGTATGTCCCCTAGAGGGCACTTGGACTATCTAGGTTAACTAAAGGGTACTAGGACTATCTTGTTTAACTAGCGGGCACTAGGTCTATCTAGGTTACATAGCGGGCACTTGGACTATGTAGATCAACTAGCGGGCCCTTGGACTATCTAGGTTAGCTAACGGGCACTTGGATTTTGTAGGTCAACTAACGGGCACTTGGACTATGTAGGTTAACTAGCGGGCACTAGGAATGTCTAGGTTACCTAGCGGGCACTTGGATATCTCTAGGTTAACGAAAGGGCACTTGGACTATGTAGGTTACATAGCCGCCACTTGGACTATCTAGGTTAGCTAACAGGCACTTGTACTATCTAGGTTACCTAGCTGGCACTTGGACTATGTAGGTCAACTAGCGGGCCCTTGGACTATCTAGGTTAGCTAACGGGCACTTGGACTATCTAGGTTACCTAACGGGCACTTGGATTATGTAGGTTCCCTTGCGGGCACTTAGACTATGTAGGTTTCCTTGCGGGCATTTGGACTATGTAGGTTACCTAGCGAGCACTTGGACTATGTAGGTTCCCTAAAGGGCACTTGGACTATGTAGGTTCCCTAGGGGTCACGTGGACTATGTACGCTCTCTAGAAGGCACTTGGACTATGTAGGTTACCCATTGGGCACTTTGACTATGTAGGTTAACTAGCGGGCACTTGGACTATCCAGGTTACGAAGCGGGCAATTGGACTATCGAGGTTAACGAACGGACACTTGGACTATGTAGGTAACCTAGCGGGCACTTGGACTGTCTAGGTTACATAGCGGGCACTTGTATTATCTAGGTTAACAAACGGGCACTTGGAGTATGTAGGTTAGCTAACAGGCACTTGGACAATCTAGGTTAGGTAACGGGCACTTGGACTATCTAGGTTACCTAGTGGGAACTTTGACTATGTTGGTTACCTAGCGGCCACTTTGACTATCTTGGTTACCTATCAGGCACTTGGACTATGTAGGTTAGTTAGCGGACACTTGGACGAACTAGGTTAACGAGCGGGCCCTTGGACTATGTAGGTTACCTAGCGGACAATGGACTATCTAGGTTAACTAACAGGAACTTGGACTATCTAGGTTACCTAGTGGGCACTTTGACTATGTAGGTTACCTAGCGTTCACTTGGACTATCTAGGGTAGCTAAAGGGTACTTGGGCTATCTAGGTTACCTGGCGGGCACTTGGACTATGTAGGTTAACTAGCGGGCACTTGGACTATGTAGGTCAACTAGCGGGCCATTGGACTATCTAGGTTAGCTAACGGGCACTTGGACTATCTAGGTTATCTAAAGGGCACTTGGATTATGTAGGTTCCCTAGCGGGCACTTAGACTATGTAGGTTTCCTTGCGGGCATTTGGACTATGTAGGTTACCTAGCAAGTACTTGGACTATATAGGTTCCCTAACGGGCACTTGGACTATGTAGGTTCCCTAGCGGTCACGTGGACTATGTAGGATCCCTAGAAGGCACGTGGACTATGTAGGTTATCTAGCGCGCACTTTGACTATGTTGGTTATCTAGCGGGCACTTGGACTATCCAGGTTACGAATGGGTACTTGGACTATGTAGGTTACCAAACAGGCACTTGGACTATCTAGGTTAACGAACGGGCACTTGGACTATGTAGGTTAGCTAACAGGCACTTGGACAACCTAGGTTAACTAGCAGGCACTTGGACGATGTAGGTTACCTAGCGGACACTTGGACCATTTAGGTTAACTAGCGGGCACTTGGACTATCTAGGTTAACTAGCGGGCCCTTGGACTATCTAGGTTTACTAGCGGGCACTTGGACTATCTAGGTTAACTATCGGGCACTTGGACTATGTAGGTTACCTAGCGGTCACATGGACTATGTAGGTTACCTAGCGGACACTTGGACTATCAAGGTTACCTAACGGGCACTTGGACTATGTAGATTACCTAGCGGGCACTTGGACTATCTAGGTTACCTAGCAGGCACTTTGACTCACTAGGTTAACTAATGGGCACTTGGACTATGTAGGTTGCCTAGCGAGCACTTGGACTATGTAGGTTCCCTAGCGGGCACTTGGACTATGTAGGTTCCCTAGCGGTTACTTGGACTGTCTAGGTTAACTAGTGGGCAATTGGACTGTCTAGGTTACCTAGTGGGCACTTGGACTATGTAGTTACCTATCAGGCACTTGGACTATGTAGGTTAACTAGCGGGCACTTGGACTATCTAGGTTACCTAGCGGGCACTTGGACTATGTACGTTCCCTAGCGGGCAATTGGGCTATCTACGTTAACTAGCGGGCACTTGGACTATGTAGGTTAACGAACGGGCACTTGGACTATGTAGGTAACCTAGTGGTCACTTGGCCTGTCTAGGTTACCTAGCGGGCACTTGGACTATGTAGGTTAACTAGCGGGCACTTGGACTATCTAGGTTAACTAGCGGGCCCTTGGTCTATGTAGGTTAACTAGCAGGCCCTTGGACTATGTAAGTTAACTAGAGGGCACTTGGACGATCCTGTTTAACTAGCGGGCACTTGGACTATCTATGTTAACTAGCGGGCACTTGGAGTATGTAAGTTCCCTAGTGGGAACTTGGACTATGTAGGTTCCCTAGGGTTACTTGGACTGTCTAGGTTAACTAGCGGGCATTGGACTGTCTAGGTTACCTAGTGGGCACTTGGACTATGTAGTTTACCTAGCAGGCACTTGGACTATGTAGGTTCCCTAGCGGGCATTTGGACTATATAGGTTACCTAGTGGGCACTTGGACTATGTAGGTTATCTAGCGGGCACTTGGACTATGTAGGTTAACTAACGGGCACTTTCATTATCTAGGTTAACTAACAGGCACTTGGACTATGTATGTTCCAGAGCGGGCAATTGGACTATGTAGGTTCCCTAGCGTGCACTTGGACTATCTAGGTTCCATATAGGGCACTTGGACTATGTAGGTTAACTAGTGGACAATTGGACAATCTAGGTTAAATAGCGGTCCCTTGGACTACGTAGGTTAACTAGCGGACACTTGCAGTATGTAGGTTACCTAGCGGGCACTTGAACTATGTAGGTTAACTAGCAGGCCCTTGGACTATGTAAGTTAACTAGAGGGCACTTGGACGATCCTGGTTAACTAGCGGGCACTTGGACTATCTAGGTTAACTAGCGGGCACTTGGACTATGTACGTTCCCTAGCGGGCAATTGTGCTATCTACGTTAACTAGCGGGCACGTGGACTATCTAGGTTAACTAGCGGGCCCTTGGACTATCTAGGTTTACTAGCAGGCACTTGGACTATCTAGGTTACCTAGCGGTCAAATGGACTACGCAGGTTACCTAGCGGACACTTGGACTATCTAGGTTAGCTAACGGGTAATTGGACTATCAAGGTTACCTAACGGGCACTTGGACGATGTAGGTTACCTAGCGGGCACTTGGACTATCTAGGTTAACTAGCAGGCACTTTGACTATCTAGGTTAACTAACGGGCACTTGGACTATGTAGCTTGCCAAGCGAGCACTTGGACTATGTAGGTTCCCTAGCGGTTACTTGGACTGTCTAGGTTAACTAGTGGGCAATTAGACTGTCTAGGTTACCTAGTGGGCACTTGGACTATGTAGTTTACCTATCAGGCCCTTGGACTATGTAGGTTAACTAGCGGGCACTTGGACTATCTAGGTTAACTAGCGTGCACTTGGACTATGTACGTTCCCTCACGGGCAATTGGGCTATCTACGTTACCTAGCGGGCACTTGGACTATGTAGGTTAACGAACGGGCACTTGGACTATGTACGTAACCTAGTGGTCACTTGGCCTGTCTAGGTTACCTAGCGGGCACTTGGAATATGTAGGTTAACTAGCGGGCACTTGGACTATCTAGGTTAACTAGCGGGCCCTTGGTCTATGTAGGTTAACTAGCAGGCCCTTGGACTATGTATGTTAACTAGAGGCCACTTGGACGATCCTGGTTAACTAGCGGGCACTTGGAATATGTAAGTTCCCTAGAGGGAACATGGACTATGTAGGTTCCCTAGCGGTTACTTGGACTGTCTAGGTTAACTAGCCCACAATTGGACTGTCTAGGTTACCTAGTGGGATCTTGGACTATGTAGTTTACCTAGCAGGCAATTGGACTATGTAGGTTCCCTAGCGGGCATTTGGACTATATAGGTTACCTAGCGGGCACTTGGACTATGTAGGTTAACTAAAGGGCACTTGCATTATCTAAGTTAACTAACAGGCAGTTGGACTATGTATGTTCCAGAGCGGGCAATTGGACTATGTAGGTTCCCTAGCGTGCACTTGGACTATCTAGGTTCCATATAGGGCACTTGGACTATGTAGGTTAACTAGTGGACAAATGGACGATCTAGGTTAACTAGCGGTCCCTTGGACTATGTAGTTTAACTAGCGGACACTTGCACTATGTAGGTTACCTAGCGGGCACTTGGACTATGTAGGTTAACTAGCAGGCCCTTGGACTATCTAGGTTACCCAGCGGGCACTTGGTCTATGTACATAACCTAGCGGGCACTTGGACTATGTATGTCCCCTAGAGGGCACTTGGACTATCTAGGTTAACTAAAGGGTACTAGGACTATCTTGTTTAACTAGCGGGCACTAGGTCTATCTAGGTTACATAGCGGGCACTTGGACTATGTAGATCAACTAGCGGGCCCTTGGACTATCTAGGTTAGCTAACGGGCACTTGGATTTTGTAGGTCAACTAACGGGCACTTGGACTATGTAGGTTAACTAGCGGGCACTAGGAATGTCTAGGTTACCTAGCGGGCACTTGGATATCTCTAGGTTAACGAAAGGGCACTTGGACTATGTAGGTTACATAGCCGCCACTTGGACTATCTAGGTTAGCTAACAGGCACTTGTACTATCTAGGTTACCTAGCTGGCACTTGGACTATGTAGGTCAACTAGCGGGCCCTTGGACTATCTAGGTTAGCTAACGGGCACTTGGACTATCTAGGTTACCTAACGGGCACTTGGATTATGTAGGTTCCCTTGCGGGCACTTAGACTATGTAGGTTTCCTTGCGGGCATTTGGACTATGTAGGTTACCTAGCGAGCACTTGGACTATGTAGGTTCCCTAAAGGGCACTTGGACTATGTAGGTTCCCTAGGGGTCACGTGGACTATGTACGCTCTCTAGAAGGCACTTGGACTATGTAGGTTACCCATTGGGCACTTTGACTATGTAGGTTAACTAGCGGGCACTTGGACTATCCAGGTTACGAAGCGGGCAATTGGACTATCGAGGTTAACGAACGGACACTTGGACTATGTAGGTAACCTAGCGGGCACTTGGACTGTCTAGGTTACATAGCGGGCACTTGTATTATCTAGGTTAACAAACGGGCACTTGGAGTATGTAGGTTAGCTAACAGGCACTTGGACAATCTAGGTTAGGTAACGGGCACTTGGACTATCTAGGTTACCTAGTGGGAACTTTGACTATGTTGGTTACCTAGCGGCCACTTTGACTATCTTGGTTACCTATCAGGCACTTGGACTATGTAGGTTAGTTAGCGGACACTTGGACGAACTAGGTTAATGAGCGGGCCCTTGGACTATGTAGGTTACCTAGCGGACAATGGACTATCTAGGTTAACTAACAGGAACTTGGACTATCTAGGTTACCTAGTGGGCACTTTGACTATGTAGGTTACCTAGCGTTCACTTGGACTATCTAGGGTAGCTAAAGGGTACTTGGGCTATCTAGGTTACCTGGCGGGCACTTGGACTATGTAGGTTAACTAGCGGGCACTTGGACTATGTAGGTCAACTAGCGGGCCATTGGACTATCTAGGTTAGCTAACGGGCACTTGGACTATCTAGGTTATCTAAAGGGCACTTGGATTATGTAGGTTCCCTAGCGGGCACTTAGACTATGTAGGTTTCCTTGCGGGCATTTGGACTATGTAGGTTACCTAGCAAGTACTTGGACTATATAGGTTCCCTAACGGGCACTTGGACTATGTAGGTTCCCTAGCGGTCACGTGGACTATGTAGGATCCCTAGAAGGCACGTGGACTATGTAGGTTATCTAGCGCGCACTTTGACTATGTTGGTTATCTAGCGGGCACTTGGACTATCCAGGTTACGAATGGGTACTTGGACTATGTAGGTTACCAAACAGGCACTTGGACTATCTAGGTTAACGAACGGGCACTTGGACTATGTAGGTTAGCTAACAGGCACTTGGACAACCTAGGTTAACTAGCAGGCACTTGGACGATGTAGGTTACCTAGCGGACACTTGGACCATTTAGGTTAACTAGCGGGCACTTGGACTATCTAGGTTAACTAGCGGGCCCTTGGACTATCTAGGTTTACTAGCGGGCACTTGGACTATCTAGGTTAACTATCGGGCACTTGGACTATGTAGGTTACCTAGCGGTCACATGGACTATGTAGGTTACCTAGCGGACACTTGGACTATCAAGGTTACCTAACGGGCACTTGGACTATGTAGATTACCTAGCGGGCACTTGGACTATCTAGGTTACCTAGCAGGCACTTTGACTCACTAGGTTAACTAATGGGCACTTGGACTATGTAGGTTGCCTAGCGAGCACTTGGACTATGTAGGTTCCCTAGCGGGCACTTGGACTATGTAGGTTCCCTAGCGGTTACTTGGACTGTCTAGGTTAACTAGTGGGCAATTGGACTGTCTAGGTTACCTAGTGGGCACTTGGACTATGTAGTTACCTATCAGGCACTTGGACTATGTAGGTTAACTAGCGGGCACTTGGACTATCTAGGTTACCTAGCGGGCACTTGGACTATGTACGTTCCCTAGCGGGCAATTGGGCTATCTACGTTAACTAGCGGGCACTTGGACTATGTAGGTTAACGAACGGGCACTTGGACTATGTAGGTAACCTAGTGGTCACTTGGCCTGTCTAGGTTACCTAGCGGGCACTTGGACTATGTAGGTTAACTAGCGGGCACTTGGACTATCTAGGTTAACTAGCGGGCCCTTGGTCTATGTAGGTTAACTAGCAGGCCCTTGGACTATGTAAGTTAACTAGAGGGCACTTGGACGATCCTGTTTAACTAGCGGGCACTTGGACTATCTATGTTAACTAGCGGGCACTTGGAGTATGTAAGTTCCCTAGTGGGAACTTGGACTATGTAGGTTCCCTAGGGTTACTTGGACTGTCTAGGTTAACTAGCGGGCATTGGACTGTCTAGGTTACCTAGTGGGCACTTGGACTATGTAGTTTACCTAGCAGGCACTTGGACTATGTAGGTTCCCTAGCGGGCATTTGGACTATATAGGTTACCTAGCGGGCACTTGGACTATGTAGGTTATCTAGCGGGCACTTGGACTATGTAGGTTAACTAACGGGCACTTTCATTATCTAGGTTAACTAACAGGCACTTGGACTATGTATGTTCCAGAGCGGGCAATTGGACTATGTAGGTTCCCTAGCGTGCACTTGGACTATCTAGGTTCCATATAGGGCACTTGGACTATGTAGGTTAACTAGTGGACAATTGGACAATCTAGGTTAAATAGCGGTCCCTTGGACTACGTAGGTTAACTAGCGGACACTTGCAGTATGTAGGTTACCTAGCGGGCACTTGAACTATGTAGGTTAACTAGCAGGCCCTTGGACTATGTAAGTTAACTAGAGGGCACTTGGACGATCCTGGTTAACTAGCGGGCACTTGGACTATCTAGGTTAACTAGCGGGCACTTGGACTATGTACGTTCCCTAGCGGGCAATTGTGCTATCTACGTTAACTAGCGGGCACGTGGACTATCTAGGTTAACTAGCGGGCCCTTGGACTATCTAGGTTTATTAGCAGGCACTTGGACTATCTAGGTTGCCTAGCGGTCAAATGGACTACGCAGGTTACCTAGCGGACACTTGGACTATCTAGGTTAGCTAACGGGTAATTGGACTATCAAGGTTACCTAACGGGCACTTGGACGATGTAGGTTACCTAGCGGGCACTTGGACTATCTAGGTTAACTAGCAGGCACTTTGACTATCTAGGTTAACTAACGGGCACTTGGACTATGTAGCTTGCCAAGCGAGCACTTGGACTATGTAGGTTCCCTAGCGGTTACTTGGACTGTCTAGGTTAACTAGTGGGCAATTAGACTGTCTAGGTTACCTAGTGGGCACTTGGACTATGTAGTTTACCTATCAGGCCCTTGGACTATGTAGGTTAACTAGCGGGCACTTGGACTATCTAGGTTAACTAGCGTGCACTTGGACTATGTACGTTCCCTCACGGGCAATTGGGCTATCTACGTTACCTAGCGGGCACTTGGACTATGTAGGTTAACGAACGGGCACTTGGACTATGTACGTAACCTAGTGGTCACTTGGCCTGTCTAGGTTACCTAGCGGGCACTTGGAATATGTAGGTTAACTAGCGGGCACTTGGACTATCTAGGTTAACTAGCGGGCCCTTGGTCTATGTAGGTTAACTAGCAGGCCCTTGGACTATGTATGTTAACTAGAGGCCACTTGGACGATCCTGGTTAACTAGCGGGCACTTGGAATATGTAAGTTCCCTAGAGGGAACATGGACTATGTAGGTTCCCTAGCGGTTACTTGGACTGTCTAGGTTAACTAGCCCACAATTGGACTGTCTAGGTTACCTAGTGGGATCTTGGACTATGTAGTTTACCTAGCAGGCAATTGGACTATGTAGGTTCCCTAGCGGGCATTTGGACTATATAGGTTACCTAGCGGGCACTTGGACTATGTAGGTTAACTAAAGGGCACTTGCATTATCTAAGTTAACTAACAGGCAGTTGGACTATGTATGTTCCAGAGCGGGCAATTGGACTATGTAGGTTCCCTAGCGTGCACTTGGACTATCTAGGTTCCATATAGGGCACTTGGACTATGTAGGTTAACTAGTGGACAAATGGACGATCTAGGTTAACTAGCGGTCCCTTGGACTATGTAGTTTAACTAGCGGACACTTGCACTATGTAGGTTACCTAGCGGGCACTTGGACTATGTAGGTTAACTAGCAGGCCCTTGGACTATCTAGGTTACCCAGCGGGCACTTGGTCTATGTACATAACCTAGCGGGCACTTGGACTATGTATGTCCCCTAGAGGGCACTTGGACTATCTAGGTTAACTAAAGGGTACTAGGACTATCTTGTTTAACTAGCGGGCACTAGGTCTATCTAGGTTACATAGCGGGCACTTGGACTATGTAGATCAACTAGCGGGCCCTTGGACTATCTAGGTTAGCTAACGGGCACTTGGATTTTGTAGGTCAACTAACGGGCACTTGGACTATGTAGGTTAACTAGCGGGCACTAGGAATGTCTAGGTTACCTAGCGGGCACTTGGATATCTCTAGGTTAACGAAAGGGCACTTGGACTATGTAGGTTACATAGCCGCCACTTGGACTATCTAGGTTAGCTAACAGGCACTTGTACTATCTAGGTTACCTAGCTGGCACTTGGACTATGTAGGTCAACTAGCGGGCCCTTGGACTATCTAGGTTAGCTAACGGGCACTTGGACTATCTAGGTTACCTAACGGGCACTTGGATTATGTAGGTTCCCTTGCGGGCACTTAGACTATGTAGGTTTCCTTGCGGGCATTTGGACTATGTAGGTTACCTAGCGAGCACTTGGACTATGTAGGTTCCCTAAAGGGCACTTGGACTATGTAGGTTCCCTAGGGGTCACGTGGACTATGTACGCTCTCTAGAAGGCACTTGGACTATGTAGGTTACCCATTGGGCACTTTGACTATGTAGGTTAACTAGCGGGCACTTGGACTATCCAGGTTACGAAGCGGGCAATTGGACTATCGAGGTTAACGAACGGACACTTGGACTATGTAGGTAACCTAGCGGGCACTTGGACTGTCTAGGTTACATAGCGGGCACTTGTATTATCTAGGTTAACAAACGGGCACTTGGAGTATGTAGGTTAGCTAACAGGCACTTGGACAATCTAGGTTAGGTAACGGGCACTTGGACTATCTAGGTTACCTAGTGGGAACTTTGACTATGTTGGTTACCTAGCGGCCACTTTGACTATCTTGGTTACCTATCAGGCACTTGGACTATGTAGGTTAGTTAGCGGACACTTGGACGAACTAGGTTAACGAGCGGGCCCTTGGACTATGTAGGTTACCTAGCGGACAATGGACTATCTAGGTTAACTAACAGGAACTTGGACTATCTAGGTTACCTAGTGGGCACTTTGACTATGTAGGTTACCTAGCGTTCACTTGGACTATCTAGGGTAGCTAAAGGGTACTTGGGCTATCTAGGTTACCTGGCGGGCACTTGGACTATGTAGGTTAACTAGCGGGCACTTGGACTATGTAGGTCAACTAGCGGGCCATTGGACTATCTAGGTTAGCTAACGGGCACTTGGACTATCTAGGTTATCTAAAGGGCACTTGGATTATGTAGGTTCCCTAGCGGGCACTTAGACTATGTAGGTTTCCTTGCGGGCATTTGGACTATGTAGGTTACCTAGCAAGTACTTGGACTATATAGGTTCCCTAACGGGCACTTGGACTATGTAGGTTCCCTAGCGGTCACGTGGACTATGTAGGATCCCTAGAAGGCACGTGGACTATGTAGGTTATCTAGCGCGCACTTTGACTATGTTGGTTATCTAGCGGGCACTTGGACTATCCAGGTTACGAATGGGTACTTGGACTATGTAGGTTACCAAACAGGCACTTGGACTATCTAGGTTAACGAACGGGCACTTGGACTATGTAGGTTAGCTAACAGGCACTTGGACAACCTAGGTTAACTAGCAGGCACTTGGACGATGTAGGTTACCTAGCGGACACTTGGACCATTTAGGTTAACTAGCGGGCACTTGGACTATCTAGGTTAACTAGCGGGCCCTTGGACTATCTAGGTTTACTAGCGGGCACTTGGACTATCTAGGTTAACTATCGGGCACTTGGACTATGTAGGTTACCTAGCGGTCACATGGACTATGTAGGTTACCTAGCGGACACTTGGACTATCAAGGTTACCTAACGGGCACTTGGACTATGTAGATTACCTAGCGGGCACTTGGACTATCTAGGTTACCTAGCAGGCACTTTGACTCACTAGGTTAACTAATGGGCACTTGGACTATGTAGGTTGCCTAGCGAGCACTTGGACTATGTAGGTTCCCTAGCGGGCACTTGGACTATGTAGGTTCCCTAGCGGTTACTTGGACTGTCTAGGTTAACTAGTGGGCAATTGGACTGTCTAGGTTACCTAGTGGGCACTTGGACTATGTAGTTACCTATCAGGCACTTGGACTATGTAGGTTAACTAGCGGGCACTTGGACTATCTAGGTTACCTAGCGGGCACTTGGACTATGTACGTTCCCTAGCGGGCAATTGGGCTATCTACGTTAACTAGCGGGCACTTGGACTATGTAGGTTAACGAACGGGCACTTGGACTATGTAGGTAACCTAGTGGTCACTTGGCCTGTCTAGGTTACCTAGCGGGCACTTGGACTATGTAGGTTAACTAGCGGGCACTTGGACTATCTAGGTTAACTAGCGGGCCCTTGGTCTATGTAGGTTAACTAGCAGGCCCTTGGACTATGTAAGTTAACTAGAGGGCACTTGGACGATCCTGTTTAACTAGCGGGCACTTGGACTATCTATGTTAACTAGCGGGCACTTGGAGTATGTAAGTTCCCTAGTGGGAACTTGGACTATGTAGGTTCCCTAGGGTTACTTGGACTGTCTAGGTTAACTAGCGGGCATTGGACTGTCTAGGTTACCTAGTGGGCACTTGGACTATGTAGTTTACCTAGCAGGCACTTGGACTATGTAGGTTCCCTAGCGGGCATTTGGACTATATAGGTTACCTAGCGGGCACTTGGACTATGTAGATTATCTAGCGGGCACTTGGACTATGTAGGTTAACTAACGGGCACTTTCATTATCTAGGTTAACTAACAGGCACTTGGACTATGTATGTTCCAGAGCGGGCAATTGGACTATGTAGGTTCCCTAGCGTGCACTTGGACTATCTAGGTTCCATATAGGGCACTTGGACTATGTAGGTTAACTAGTGGACAATTGGACAATCTAGGTTAAATAGCGGTCCCTTGGACTACGTAGGTTAACTAGCGGACACTTGCAGTATGTAGGTTACCTAGCGGGCACTTGAACTATGTAGGTTAACTAGCAGGCCCTTGGACTATGTAAGTTAACTAGAGGGCACTTGGACGATCCTGGTTAACTAGCGGGCACTTGGACTATCTAGGTTAACTAGCGGGCACTTGGACTATGTACGTTCCCTAGCGGGCAATTGTGCTATCTACGTTAACTAGCGGGCACGTGGACTATCTAGGTTAACTAGCGGGCCCTTGGACTATCTAGGTTTACTAGCAGGCACTTGGACTATCTAGGTTACCTAGCGGTCAAATGGACTACGCAGGTTACCTAGCGGACACTTGGACTATCTAGGTTAGCTAACGGGTAATTGGACTATCAAGGTTACCTAACGGGCACTTGGACGATGTAGGTTACCTAGCGGGCACTTGGACTATCTAGGTTAACTAGCAGGCACTTTGACTATCTAGGTTAACTAACGGGCACTTGGACTATGTAGCTTGCCAAGCGAGCACTTGGACTATGTAGGTTCCCTAGCGGTTACTTGGACTGTCTAGGTTAACTAGTGGGCAATTAGACTGTCTAGGTTACCTAGTGGGCACTTGGACTATGTAGTTTACCTATCAGGCCCTTGGACTATGTAGGTTAACTAGCGGGCACTTGGACTATCTAGGTTACCTAGCGGGCACTTGGACTATATAGGTTACCTAGCGGGCACTTGGACTATATAGGTTACCTAGCGGTCACATGGACTATGTAGGTTACGTAGCGGACACTTGGACTATCTAGGTTAGCTAACGGGTAATTGGACTATCAAGGTTACCTAACGGGCACTTGGACTATCAAGGTTACCTAGCGGGCACTTGGACTATCTAGGTTACCTAGCAGGTACTTTGACTATCTAGGTTAACTAACGGGCACTTGGACTATGTAGGTTGCCTAGCGAGCACTTGGACTATGTAGGTTCCCTAGCGGTTACTTGGACTGTCTAAGTTAACTAGTGGACAATTGGACTGTCTAGGTTACCTCATGGGCACTTGGACTATGTAGTTTACCCATCAGGCACTTGGAATATGTACGTTAACTAGCGGGCACTTGGACTATCTAGGTTACCTAGCGGGCACTTGGACTATGTACGTTCCCTAGCGGGCAATTGGGCTATCTACGTTAACTAGCGGGCACTTGGACTATGTAGGTTAACGAACGGGCACTTGGACTACGTAGGTTAGCTAACAGGCACTTGGACTACCTTGGTTACCTAGCAGGCACTTGGACGTTGTAGGTTACCTAGCGGACACTTGGACGATTTAGGTTAACTAGCGGGCACTTGGACTATCCAGGTTACGAAGCGGGCACTTGGACTATGTAGGTTACCAAACGGGCACTTGGACTATCTAGGTTAACGAACGGACACATGGACTATGTAGGTAACCTAGCGGGCACTTGGACTGTCTAGGTTACATAGCGGGCACTTGGACTATCTAGGTTAACGAACGGGAACTTGGAGTATGTAGGTTAGCTAACAGGCACTTGGACTACCTAGGTTACCTAGCAGACACTTGGACGTTGTAGGTTACCTAGCGGACACTTGGATGATTTAGGTTAACTAGCGGGCACGTGGACTATCTAGGTTAACTAGCGGGCCCTTGGACTATCTAGGTTTACTAGCAGGCACTTGGACTATCTAGGTTACCTAGCGGTCAAATGGACTATGCAGGTTACATAGCGGACACTTGGACTATCTAGGTTAGCTAACGGGTAATTGGACTATCAAGGTTACCTAACGGGCACTTGGACGATGTAGGTTACCTAGCGGGCACTTGGACTATCTAGGTTAACTAGCAGGCACTTTGACTATCTAGGTTAACTAACGGGCACTTGGACTATGTAGCTTGCCAAGCGAGCACTTGGACTATGTAGGTTCCCTAGCGGTTACTTGGACTGTCTAGGTTAACTAGTGGGCAATTAGACTGTCTAGGTTACCTAGTGGGCACTTGGACTATGTAGTTTACCTATCAGGCCCTTGGACTATGTAGGTTAACTAGCGGGCACTTGGACTATCTAGGTTACCTAGCTTGCACTTGGACTATGTACGTTCCCTCACGGGCAATTGGGCTATCTACGTTACCTAGCGGGCACTTGGACTATGTAGGTTAACGAACGGGCACTTGGACTATGTACGTAACCTAGTGGTCACTTGGCCTGTCTAGGTTACCTAGCGGGCACTTGGAACATGTAGGTTAACTAGCGGGCACTTGGACTATCTAGGTTAACTAGCGGGCCCTTGGTCTATGTAGGTTAACTAGCAGGCCCTTGGACTATGTAAGTTAACTAGAGGCCACTTGGACGATCCTGGTTAACTAGCGGGCACTTGGAATATGTAAGTTCCCTAGCGGGAACATAGACTATGTAGGTTCCCTAGCGGTTACTTGGACTGTCTAGGTTAACTAGCGGGCAATTGGACTGTCTAGGTTACCTAGTGGGCACTTGGACTATGTAGTTTACCTAGCAGGCACTTGGACTATGTAGGTTCCCTAGCGGGCATTTGGACTATATAGGTTACCTAGCGGGCACATGGACTATGTAGGTTATCTAGAGGACACTTTGACTATGTAGGTTAGCTAACGTGCACTTGGACTATCTAGGTTAGCTAACAGGAACTTGGATTATCTAGGTTACCTAGTGGGCAGTTTGACTATGTAGGTTACCTAGCGATCACTTGGACTATCTAGGGTAACTAACGGGATTTGGGCTATCTAGGTTACCTAACGGGCACTTGGATTATTAGGTTCCCTAGCGGGCATTAGACTATGTAGGTTTCCTTGCGGGCACATGGACTATGTAGGTTCCCTAACGGGCACTTGGATTATGTAGGTTCCCTAGCGGTCACGTGGACTATGTAGGATCCCTAGAAGGCACGTGGACTATGTAGGTTACCTATCGCGCACTTTGACTATGTTGGTTATCTAGCGGGCACTTGGACTATCCAGGTTACGTATGGGCACTTGGACTATGTAGGTTATCTAGCGGGCACTTGGACTATCCAGGTTACGAAGCTGGCAATTGGACTATCAAGGTTAACGAACGGACACTTGGACTATGTAGGTAACCTAGCGGGCACTTGGACTGTCTAGGTTACATAGCGGGCACTTGTATTATCTAGGTTAACAAACGGGCACTTGGAGTATGTAGGTTAGCTAACAGGCACTTGGACAATCTAGGTTAGGTAACGGGCACTTGGACTATCTAGGTTACCTAGTGGGAACTTTGACTATGTTGGTTACCTAGCGGCCACTTTGACTATCTTGGTTACCTATCAGGCACTTGGACTATGTAGGTTAGTTAGCGGACACTTGGACGAACTAGGTTAACGAGCGGGCCCTTGGACTATGTAGGTTACCTAGCGGACAATGGACTATCTAGGTTAACTAACAGGAACTTGGACTATCTAGGTTACCTAGTGGGCACTTTGACTATGTAGGTTACCTAGCGTTCACTTGGACTATCTAGGGTAGCTAAAGGGTACTTGGGCTATCTAGGTTACCTGGCGGGCACTTGGACTATGTAGGTTAACTAGCGGGCACTTGGACTATGTAGGTCAACTAGCGGGCCATTGGACTATCTAGGTTAGCTAACGGGCACTTGGACTATCTAGGTTATCTAAAGGGCACTTGGATTATGTAGGTTCCCTAGCGGGCACTTAGACTATGTAGGTTTCCTTGCGGGCATTTGGACTATGTAGGTTACCTAGCAAGTACTTGGACTATATAGGTTCCCTAACGGGCACTTGGACTATGTAGGTTCCCTAGCGGTCACGTGGACTATGTAGGATCCCTAGAAGGCACGTGGACTATGTAGGTTATCTAGCGCGCACTTTGACTATGTTGGTTATCTAGCGGGCACTTGGACTATCGAGGTTACGAATGGGTACTTGGACTATGTAGGTTACCAAACAGGCACTTGGACTATCTAGGTTAACGAACGGGCACTTGGACTATGTAGGTTAGCTAACAGGCACTTGGACAACCTAGGTTAACTAGCAGGCACTTGGACGATGTAGGTTACCTAGCGGACACTTGGACCATTTAGGTTAACTAGCGGGCACTTGGACTATCTAGGTTAACTAGCGGGCCCTTGGACTATCTAGGTTTACTAGCGGGCACTTGGACTATCTAGGTTAACTATCGGGCACTTGGACTATGTAGGTTACCTAGCGGTCACATGGACTATGTAGGTTACCTAGCGGACACTTGGACTATCAAGGTTACCTAACGGGCACTTGGACTATGTAGATTACCTAGCGGGCACTTGGACTATCTAGGTTACCTAGCAGGCACTTTGACTCACTAGGTTAAGTAATGGGCACTTGGACTATGTAGGTTGCCTAGCGAGCACTTGGACTATGTAGGTTCCCTAGCGGGCACTTGGACTATGTAGGTTCCCTAGCGGTTACTTGGACTGTCTAGGTTAACTAGTGGGCAATTGGACTGTCTAGGTTACCTAGTGGGCACTTGGACTATGTAGTTACCTATCAGGCACTTGGACTATGTAGGTTAACTAGCGGGCACTTGGACTATCTAGGTTACCTAGCGGGCACTTGGACTATGTACGTTCCCTAGCGGGCAATTGGGCTATCTACGTTAACTAGCGGGCACTTGGACTATGTAGGTTAACGAACGGGCACTTGGACTATGTAGGTAACCTAGTGGTCACTTGGCCTGTCTAGGTTACCTAGCGGGCACTTGGACTATGTAGGTTAACTAGCGGGCACTTGGACTATCTAGGTTAACTAGCGGGCCCTTGGTCTATGTAGGTTAACTAGCAGGCCCTTGGACTATGTAAGTTAACTAGAGGGCACTTGGACGATCCTGTTTAACTAGCGGGCACTTGGACTATCTATGTTAACTAGCGGGCACTTGGAGTATGTAAGTTCCCTAGTGGGAACTTGGACTATGTAGGTTCCCTAGGGTTACTTGGACTGTCTAGGTTAACTAGCGGGCATTGGACTGTCTAGGTTACCTAGTGGGCACTTGGACTATGTAGTTTACCTAGCAGGCACTTGGACTATGTAGGTTCCCTAGCGGGCATTTGGACTATATAGGTTACCTAGCGGGCACTTGGACTATGTAGGTTATCTAGCGGGCACTTGGACTATGTAGGTTAACTAACGGGCACTTTCATTATCTAGGTTAACTAACAGGCACTTGGACTATGTATGTTCCAGAGCGGGCAATTGGACTATGTAGGTTCCCTAGCGTGCACTTGGACTATCTAGGTTCCATATAGGGCACTTGGACTATGTAGGTTAACTAGTGGACAATTGGACAATCTAGGTTAAATAGCGGTCCCTTGGACTACGTAGGTTAACTAGCGGACACTTGCAGTATGTAGGTTACCTAGCGGGCACTTGAACTATGTAGGTTAACTAGCAGGCCCTTGGACTATGTAAGTTAACTAGAGGGCACTTGGACGATCCTGGTTAACTAGCGGGCACTTGGACTATCTAGGTTAACTAGCTGGCACTTGGAAAATGTAAGTTCCCTAGCGGGAACTTGGACTATGTAGGTTCCCTAGCGGTTACTTGGACTGTCTAGGTTAACTAGCGGGCATTGGACTGTCTAGGTTACCTAGTGGGCACTTGGAATATGTAGTTTACCTAGCAGGCACTTGGACTATGTAGGTTCCCTAGCGGGCATTTGGACTATATAGGTTACCTAGCGGGCACTTGGACTATGTAGGTTATCTAGAGGACACTTTGACTATGTAGGTTAGCTAACGTGCACTTGGACTATCTAGGTTAGCTAACAGGAACTTGGATTATCTAGGTTACCTAGTGGGCAGTTTGACTATGTAGGTTACCTAGCGATCACTTGGACTATCTAGGGTAACTAACGGGATTTGGGCTATCTAGGTTACCTAACGGGCACTTGGATTATGTAGGTTCCCTAGCGGGCATTAGACTATGTAGGTTTCCTTGCGGGCACATGGACTATGTAGGTTCCCTAACGGGCACTTGGATTATGTAGGTTCCCTAGCGGTCACGTGGACTATGTAGGATCCCTAGAAGGCACGTGGACTATGTAGGTTACCTATCGCGCACTTTGACTATGTTGGTTATCTAGCGGGCACTTGGACTATCCAGGTTACGTATGGGCACTTGGACTATGTAGGTTACCAAACGGGCACTTGGACTATCTAGGTTAACGAACGGACACTTGGACTATGTAGGTAACCTAGCGGGCACTTGGACTGTCTAGGTTACATAGCGGGCACATGGACTATCTAGGTTAACGAACGGGCACTTGGACTATGTAGGTTAGCTAACAGGCACTTGGACAACCTAGGTTACCTAGCAGGCACTTGGACGATGTAGGTTACCTAGCGGACACTTGGATCATTTAGGTTAACTAGCGGGCACTTGGACTATCTAGGTTAACTAGCGGGCCCTTGGACTATCTAGGTTTACTAGCGGGCTCTTTGACTATCTAGGTTAACTATCGGGCACTTGGACTGTGTAGGTTACCTAGCGGTCACAAGGACTATGTAGGTTTCCTCGCGGACACTTGGACTATCTAGGTTAGCTAATGGGCAATTGGACTATCTAGGTTACCTAGCACGCACTTTGACTATGTAGGTTACCTAGCGGGCACTTGGACTATCTAGGTTACCTAGCAGGCACTTTGACTCTCTAGGTTAACTAACGGGCACTTGGACTATGTAGGATGCCTAGCGAGCACATGGACAATGTAGGTTCCCTAGCGGGCACTTGGACTATGTAGGTTCCCTAGCGGTTACTTGGACTGTCTAGGTTAACTAGTGGGCAATTGGACTGTCTAGGTTACCTAGTGGGCACTTGGACTATGTAGTTACCTATCAGGCACTTGGACTATGTAGGTTAACTAGCGGGCACTTGGACCATCTAGGTTACCTAGCGGGCACTTGGACTATGTACGTTCCCTAGCGGGCAATTGTGCTATCTACGTTACCTAGCGGGTACTTGGACTATGTAGGTTAACGAACGGGCACTTGGACTATGTAGGTAACCTAGTGGTCACTTGGTCTGTCTAGGTTTCCTAGCGGGCACTTGGACTATGTAGGTTAACTAGTGGGCACTTGGACTATCTAGGTTAACTAGCGGGCCCTTGGTCTATGTACGTTAACTAGCAGGCCCTAGGACTATGTAAGTTAACTAGAGGGCACTTGGACGATCCTGGTTAACTAGCGGGCACTTGGACTATCTAGGTTAACTAGGGGGCACTTGGACTATGTAGGTTCCCTAGGGTTACTTGGACTGTCTAGGTTAACTAGCGTGCAATTGGACTGTCTAGGTTACCTAGTGGGCACTTGGACTATGTAGGTTAACGAACGGGCACTTGGACTATGTAGGTTCCCTAGCGGGCATTTGGACTATATAGGTTACCTAGCGGGCACTTGGACTATGTAGGTTATCTAGCGGGCACTTGGACTATGTAGGTTAACTAACGGGCACTTTCATTATCTAGGTTAACTAACAGGCACTTGGACTATGTATGGTCCAGAGCGGGCAATTGGACTATGTAGGTTCCCTAGCGTGCACTTGGACTATCTAGGTTCCATATAGGGCACTTGGACTATGTAGGTTAACTAGTGGACAATTGGACAATCTAGGTTAAATAGCGGTCCCTTGGACTACGTAGGTTAACTAGCGGACACTTGCAGTATGTAGGTTACCTAGCGGGCACTTGAACTATGTAGGTTAACTAGCAGGCCCTTGGACTATGTAAGTTAACTAGAGGGCACTTGGACGATCCTGGTTAACTAGCGGGCACTTGGACTATCTAGGTTAACTAGCTGGCACTTGGAAAATGTAAGTTCCCTAGCGGGAACTTGGACTATGTAGGTTCCCTAGCGGTTACTTGGACTGTCTAGGTTAACTAGCGGGCACTGGACTGTCTAGGTTACCTAGTGGGCACTTGGAATATGTAGTTTACCTAGCAGGCACTTGGACTATGTAGGTTCCCTAGCGGGCATTTGGACTATATAGGTTACCTAGCGGGCACTTGGACTATGTAGGTTATCTAGAGGACACTTTGACTATGTAGGTTAGCTAACGTGCACTTGGACTATCTAGGTTAGCTAACAGGAACTTGGATTATCTAGGTTACCTAGTGGGCAGTTTGACTATGTAGGTTACCTAGCGATCACTTGGACTATCTAGGGTAACTAACGGGATTTGGGCTATCTAGGTTACCTAACGGGCACTTGGATTATGTAGGTTCCCTAGCGGGCATTAGACTATGTAGGTTTCCTTGCGGGCACATGGACTATGTAGGTTCCCTAACGGGCACTTGGATTATGTAGGTTCCCTAGCGGTCACGTGGACTATGTAGGATCCCTAGAAGGCACGTGGACTATGTAGGTTACCTATCGCGCACTTTGACTATGTTGGTTATCTAGCGGGCACTTGGACTATCCAGGTTACGTATGGGCACTTGGACTATGTAGGTTACCAAACGGGCACTTGGACTATCTAGGTTAACGAACGGACACTTGGACTATGTAGGTAACCTAGCGGGCACTTGGACTGTCTAGGTTACATAGCGGGCACATGGACTATCTAGGTTAACGAACGGGCACTTGGACTATGTAGGTTAGCTAACAGGCACTTGGACAACCTAGGTTACCTAGCAGGCCCTTGGACGATGTAGGTTACCTAGCGGACACTTGGATCATTTAGGTTAACTAGCGGGCACTTGGACTATCTAGGTTAACTAGCGGGCCCTTGGACTATCTAGGTTTACTAGCGGGCTCTTTGACTATCTAGGTTAACTATCGGGTACTTGGACTGTGTAGGTTACCTAGCGGTCACAAGGACTATGTAGGTTACCAAGCGGACACTTGGACTATCTAGGTTAGCTAATGGGCAATTGGACTATCTAGGTTACCTAGCACGCACTTTGACTATGTAGGTTACCTAGCGGGCACTTGGACTATCTAGGCTACCTAGCAGGCACTTTGACTCTCTAGGTTAACTAACGGGCACTTGGACTATGTAGGATGCCTAGCGAGCACATGGACAATGTAGGTTCCCTAGCGGGCACTTGGACTATGTAGGTTCCCTAGCGGTTACTTGGACTGTCTAGGTTAACTAGTGGGCAATTGGACTGTCTAGGTTACCTAGTGGGCACTTGGACTATGTAGTTACCTATCAGGCACTTGGACTATGTAGGTTAACTAGCGGGCACTTGGACTATCTAGGTTACCTAGCGGGCACTTGGACTATGTACGTTCCCTAGCGGGCAATTGGGCTATCTACGTTACCTAGCGGGCACTTGGACTATGTAGGTTAACGAACGGGCACTTGGACTATGTAGGTAACCTAGTGGTCACTTGGCCTGTCTAGGTTTCCTAGCGGGCACTTGGACTATGTAGGTTAACTAGTGGGCACTTGGACTATCTAGGTTAACTAGGGGGCACTTGGACTATGTAGGTTCCCTAGGGTTACTTGGACTGTCTAGGTTAACTAGCGTGCAATTGGACTGTCTAGGTTACCTAGTGGGCACTTGGACTATGTAGTTTACCTAGCAGGCACGTGGACTATGTAGGTTATCTAGCGCGCACTTTGACTATGTTGGTTATCTAGCGGGCACTTGGACTATCCAGGTTACGAATGGGTACTTGGACTATGTAGGTTACCAAACAGGCACTTGGACTATCTAGGTTAACGAACGGGCACTTGGACTATGTAGGTTAGCTAACAGGCACTTGGACAACCTAGGTTAACTAGCAGGCACTTGGACGATGTAGGTTACCTAGCGGACACTTGGACCATTTAGGTTAACTAGCGGGCACTTGGACTATCTAGGTTAACTAGCGGGCCCTTGGACTATCTAGGTTTACTAGCGGGCACTTGGACTATCTAGGTTAACTATCGGGCACTTGGACTATGTAGGTTACCTAGCGGTCACATGGACTATGTAGGTTACCTAGCGGACACTTGGACTATCAAGGTTACCTAACGGGCACTTGGACTATGTAGATTACCTAGCGGGCACTTGGACTATCTAGGTTACCTAGCAGGCACTTTGACTCACTAGGTTAACTAATGGGCACTTGGACTATGTAGGTTGCCTAGCGAGCACTTGGACTATGTAGGTTCCCTAGCGGGCACTTGGACTATGTAGGTTCCCTAGCAGTTACTTGGACTGTCTAGGTTAACTAGTGGGCAATTGGACTGTCTAGGTTACCTAGTGGGCACTGGGACTATGTAGTTACCTATCAGGCACTTGGACTATGTAGGTTAACTAGCGGGCACTTGGACTATCTAGGTAACCTAGCGGGCACTTGGACTATGTACGTTCCCTAGCGGGCAATTGGGCTATCTACGTTAACTAGCGGGCACTTGGACTATGTAGGTTAACGAACGGGCACTTGGACTATGTAGGTAACCTAGTGGTCACTTGGCCTGTCTAGGTTACCTAGCGGGCACTTGGACTATGTAGGTTAACTAGCGGGCACTTGGACTATCTAGGTTAACTAGCGGGCCCTTGGTCTATGTAGGTTAACTAGCAGGCCCTTGGACTATGTAAGTTAACTAGAGGGCACTTGGACGATCCTGTTTAACTAGCGGGCACTTGGACTATCTTTGTTAACTAGCGGGCACTTGGAGTATGTAAGTTCCCTAGTGGGAACTTGGAGTATGTAGGTTCCCTAGGGTTACTTGGACTGTCTAGGTTAACTAGCGGGCATTGGACTGTCTAGGTTACCTAGTGGGCACTTGGACTATGTAGTTTACCTAGCAGGCACTTGGACTATGTAGGTTCCCTAGCGGGCATTTGGACTATATAGGTTACCTAGCGGGCACTTGGACTATGTAGGTTATCTAGCGGGCACTTGGACTATGTAGGTTAACTAACGGGCACTTTCATTATCTAGGTTAACTAACAGGCACTTGGACTATGTATGGTCCAGAGCGGGCAATTGGACTATGTAGGTTCCCTAGCGTGCACTTGGACTATCTAGGTTCCATATAGGGCACTTGGACTATGTAGTTTAACTAGTGGACAATTGGACAATCTAGGTTAAATAGCGGTCCCTTGGACTACGTAGGTTAACTAGCGGACACTTGCAGTATGTAGGTTACCTAGCGGGCACTTGAACTATGTAGGTTAACTAGCAGGCCCTTGGACTATGTAAGTTAACTAGAGGGCACTTGGACGATCCTGGTTAACTAGCGGGCACTTGGACTATCTAGGTTAACTAGCTGGCACTTGGAAAATGTAAGTTCCCTAGCGGGAACTTGGACTATGTAGGTTCCCTAGCGGTTACTTGGACTGTCTAGGTTAACTAGCGGGCACTGGACTGTCTAGGTTACCTAGTGGGCACTTGGAATATGTAGTTTACCTAGCAGGCACTTGGACTATGTAGGTTCCCTAGCGGGCATTTGGACTATATAGGTTACCTAGCGGGCACTTGGACTATGTAGGTTATCTAGAGGACACTTTGACTATGTAGGTTAGCTAACGTGCACTTGGACTATCTAGGTTAGCTAACAGGAACTTGGATTATCTAGGTTACCTAGTGGGCAGTTTGACTATGTAGGTTACCTAGCGATCACTTGGACTATCTAGGGTAACTAACGGGATTTGGGCTATCTAGGTTACCTAACGGGCACTTGGATTATGTAGGTTCCCTAGCGGGCATTAGACTATGTAGGTTTCCTTGCGGGCACATGGACTATGTAGGTTCCCTAACGGGCACTTGGATTATGTAGGTTCCCTAGCGGTCACGTGGACTATGTAGGATCCCTAGAAGGCACGTGGACTATGTAGGTTACCTATCGCGCACTTTGACTATGTTGGTTATCTAGCGGGCACTTGGACTATCCAGGTTACGTATGGGCACTTGGACTATGTAGGTTACCAAACGGGCACTTGGACTATCTAGGTTAACGAACGGACACTTGGACTATGTAGGTAACCTAGCGGGCACTTGGACTGTCTAGGTTACATAGCGGGCACTTGGACTATCTAGGTTAACGAACGGGCACTTGGACTATGTAGGTTAGCTAACAGGCACTTGGACAACCTAGGTTACCTAGCAGGCACTTGGACGATGTAGGTTACCTAGCGGACACTTGGATCATTTAGGTTAACTAGCGGGCACTTGGACTATCTAGGTTAACTAGCGGGCCCTTGGACTATCTAGGTTTACTAGCGGGCTCTTTGACTATCTAGGTTAACTATCGGGCACTTGGACTGTGTAGGTTACCTAGCGGTCACAAGGACTATGTAGGTTTCCTCGCGGACACTTGGACTATCTAGGTTAGCTAATGGGCAATTGGACTATCTAGGTTACCTAGCACGCACTTTGACTATGTAGGTTACCTAGCGGGCACTTGGACTATCTAGGTTACCTAGCAGGCACTTTGACTCTCTAGGTTAACTAACGGGCACTTGGACTATGTAGGATGCCTAGCGAGCACATGGACAATGTAGGTTCCCTAGCGGGCACTTGGACTATGTAGGTTCCCTAGCGGTTACTTGGACTGTCTAGGTTAACTAGTGGGCAATTAGACTGTCTAGGTTACCTAGTGGGCACTTGGACTATGTAGTTACCTATCAGGCACTTGGACTATGTAGGTTAACTAGCGGGCACTTGGACCATCTAGGTTACCTAGCGGGCACTTGGACTATGTACGTTCCCTAGCGGGCAATTGTGCTATCTACGTTACCTAGCGGGTACTTGGACTATGTAGGTTAACGAACGGGCACTTGGACTATGTAGGTAACCTAGTGGTCACTTGGTCTGTCTAGGTTTCCTAGCGGGCACTTGGACTATGTAGGTTAACTAGTGGGCACTTGGACTATCTAGGTTAACTAGCGGGCCCTTGGTCTATGTACGTTAACTAGCAGGCCCTAGGACTATGTAAGTTAACTAGAGGGCACTTGGACGATCCTGGTTAACTAGCGGGCACTTGGACTATCTAGGTTAACTAGGGGGCACTTGGACTATGTAGGTTCCCTAGGGTTACTTGGACTGTCTAGGTTAACTAGCGTGCAATTGGACTGTCTAGGTTACCTAGTGGGCACTTGGACTATGTAGGTTAACGAACGGGCACTTGGACTATGTAGGTTCCCTAGCGGGCATTTGGACTATATAGGTTACCTAGCGGGCACTTGGACTATGTAGGTTATCTAGCGGGCACTTGGACTATGTAGGTTAACTAACGGGCACTTTCATTATCTAGGTTAACTAACAGGCACTTGGACTATGTATGGTCCAGAGCGGGCAATTGGACTATGTAGGTTCCCTAGCGTGCACTTGGACTATCTAGGTTCCATATAGGGCACTTGGACTATGTAGGTTAACTAGTGGACAATTGGACAATCTAGGTTAAATTGCGGTCCCTTGGACTACGTAGGTTAACTAGCGGACACTTGCAGTATGTAGGTTACCTAGCGGGCACTTGAACTATGTAGGTTAACTAGCAGGCCCTTGGACTATGTAAGTTAACTAGAGGGCACTTGGACGATCCTGGTTAACTAGCGGGCACTTGGACTATCTAGGTAAACTAGCTGGCACTTGGAAAATGTAAGTTCCCTAGCGGGAACTTGGACTATGTAGGTTCCCTAGCGGTTACTTGGACTGTCTAGGTTAACTAGCGGGCACTGGACTGTCTAGGTTACCTAGTGGGCACTTGGAATATGTAGTTTACCTAGCAGGCACTTGGACTATGTAGGTTCCCTAGCGGGCATTTGGACTATATAGGTTACCTAGCGGGCACTTGGACTATGTAGGTTATCTAGAGGACACTTTGACTATGTAGGTTAGCTAACGTGCACTTGGACTATCTAGGTTAGCTAACAGGAACTTGGATTATCTAGGTTACCTAGTGGGCAGTTTGACTATGTAGGTTACCTAGCGATCACTTGGACTATCTAGGGTAACTAACGGGATTTGGGCTATCTAGGTTACCTAACGGGCACTTGGATTATGTAGGTTCCCTAGCGGGCATTAGACTATGTAGGTTTCCTTGCGGGCACATGGACTATGTAGGTTCCCTAACGGGCACTTGGATTATGTAGGTTCCCTAGCGGTCACGTGGACTATGTAGGATCCCTAGAAGGCACGTGGACTATGTAGGTTACCTATCGCGCACTTTGACTATGTTGGTTATCTAGCGGGCACTTGGACTATCCAGGTTACGTATGGGCACTTGGACTATGTAGGTTACCAAACGGGCACTTGGACTATCTAGGTTAACGAACGGACACTTGGACTATGTAGGTAACCTAGCGGGCACTTGGACTGTCTAGGTTACATAGCGGGCACTTGGACTATCTAGGTTAACGAACGGGCACTTGGACTATGTAGGTTAGCTAACAGGCACTTGGACAACCTAGGTTACCTAGCAGGCCCTTGGACGATGTAGGTTACCTAGCGGACACTTGGATCATTTAGGTTAACTAGCGGGCACTTGGACTATCTAGGTTAACTAGCGGGCCCTTGGACTATCTAGGTTTACTAGCGGGCTCTTTGACTATCTAGGTTAACTATCGGGTACTTGGACTGTGTAGGTTACTTAGCGGTCACAAGGACTATGTAGGTTACCAAGCGGACACTTGGACTATCTAGGTTAGCTAATGGGCAATTGGACTATCTAGGTTACCTAGCACGCACTTTGACTATGTAGGTTACCTAGCGGGCACTTGGACTATCTAGGCTACCTAGCAGGCACTTTGACTCTCTAGGTTAACTAACGGGCACTTGGACTATGTAGGATGCCTAGCGAGCACATGGACAATGTAGGTTCCCTAGCGGGCACTTGGACTATGTAGGTTCCCTAGCGGTTACTTGGACTGTCTAGGTTAACTAGTGGGCAATTGGACTGTCTAGGTTACCTAGTGGGCACTTGGACTATGTAGTTACCTATCAGGCACTTGGACTATGTAGGTTAACTAGCGGGCACTTGGACTATCTAGGTTACCTAGCGGGCACTTGGACTATGTACGTTCCCTAGCGGGCAATTGGGCTATCTACGTTACCTAGCGGGCACTTGGACTATGTAGGTTAACGAACGGGCACTTGGACTATGTAGGTAACCTAGTGGTCACTTGGCCTGTCTAGGTTTCCTAGCGGGCACTTGGACTATGTAGGTTAACTAGTGGGCACTTGGACTATCTAGGTTAACTAGGGGGCACATGGACTATGTAGGTTCCCTAGGGTTACTTGGACTGTCTAGGTTAACTAGCGTGCAATTGGACTGTCTAGGTTACCTAGTGGGCACTTGGACTATGTAGTTTACCTAGCAGGCACTTGGACTATGTAGGTTCCCTAGCGGGCATTTGGACTATATAGGTTACCTAGCGGGCACTTGGACTATCTAGGTTTACAAGCGGGCACTTGGACTATCTAGGTTAACTATCGGGCACTTGGACTATGTAGGTTACCTAGCGGACAATTCGACTATCTAGGTTAGCTAACGGGTAATTGGACTATCAAGGTTACCTAACGGGCACTTGGACTATGTAGGTTACCTAGCGGGCACTTGGACTATCTAGGTTACCTAGCAGGCACTTTGACTCTCTAGGTTAACTAACGGGCACTTGGACTATGTAGGATGCCTAGCGAGCACATGGACAATGTAGGTTCCCTAGCGGGCACTTGGACTATGTAGGTTCCCTAGCGGTTACTTGGACTGTCTAGGTTAACTAGTGGGCAATTGGACTGTCTAGGTTACCTAGTGGGCACTTGGACTATGTAGTTTACCTATCAGGCACTTGGACTATGTAGGTTAACTAGCGGGCACTTGGACTATCTAGGTTACCTAGCGGGCACTTGGACTATGTACGTTCCCTAGCGGGCAATTGGGCTATCTACGTTACCTAGCGGGCACTTGGACTATGTAGGTTAACGAACGGGCACTTGGACTATGTAGGTAACCTAGTGGTCACTTGGCCTGTCTAGGTTTCCTAGCGGGCACTTGGACTATGTAGGTTAACTAGTGGGCACTTGGACTATCTAGGTTAACTAGCGGGCCCTTGGTCTATGTACGTTAACTAGCAGGCCCTAGGACTATGTAAGTTAACTAGAGGGCACTTGGACAATCCTGGTTAACTAGCGGGCACTTGGACTATCTAGGTTAACTAGTGGGCACTTGGACTATGTAGGTTCCCTAGGGTTACTTGGACTGTCTAGGTTAACTAGCGTGCAATTGGACTGTCTAGGTTACCTAGTGGGCACTTGGACTATGTAGTTTACCTAGCAGGCACTTGGACTATGTAGGTTCCCTAGCGGGCACTTGGACTATCTAGGTTTACTAGCGGGCACTTGGACTATCTAGGTTAACTATCGGGCACTTGGACTATGTAGGTTACCTAGCGGACAATTCGACTATCTAGGTAAGCTAACGGGTAATTGGACTATCAAGGTTACCTAACGGGCACTTGGACTATGTAGGTTACCTAGCGGGCACTTGGACTATCTAGGTTACCTAGCAGGCACTTTGACTATCTAGGTTAACTAACGGGCACTTGGACTATGTAGGTTGCCTAGCGAGCACTTGGACAATGTAGGTTCCCTAGCGGGCACTTGGACTATGTAAGTTCCCTAGCGGTTACTTGGACTGTCTAGGTTAACTAGTGGGCAATTGGACTGTCTAGGTTACCTAGTGGGCACTTGGACTATGTAGTTTACCTATCAGGCACTTGGACTATGTAGATTAACTAGCGGGCACTTGACTATCTAGGTTACCTAGCAGGAACTTGGACTATCTAGGTTAGCTAACGGGTAATTGGACTATCAAGGTTACCTAACGGGCACTTGGACTATCAAGGTTACCTAGCGGGCACTTGGACTATCTAGGTTACCTAGCAGGCACTTTGACTATCTAGGTTAACTAACGGGCACTTGGACTATGTAGGTTGCCTAGCGAGCACTTGGACTATGTAGGTTCCCTAGCGGTTACTTGGACTGTCTAGGTTAACTAGTGGGCAATTGGACTGTCTAGGTTACCTCGTGGGCACTTGGACTATGTAGTTTACCTATCAGGCACTTGGAATATGTACGTTAACTAGCGGGCACTTGGACTATCTAGGTTACCTAGCGGGCACTTGGACTATGTACGTTCCCTAGCGGGCAATTGTGCTATCTACGTTAACTAGCGGGCACTTGGACTATGTAGGTTAACGAACGGGCACTTGGACTATGTAGGTAACCTAGTGGTCACTTGGCCTGTCTAGGTTACCTATCGGACACTTGGACTATGTAGGTTAACTAGCGGACACTTGGACTATCTAGGTTAACTAACGGGCACTTGGAATATGTAAGTTCCCTAGCGGGCACTTGGACTATGTAGGTTAACTAAAGGGCACTTGCATTATCTAAGTTAACTAACAGGCAGTTGGACTATGTATGTTCCAGAGCGGGCAATTGGACTATGTAGGTTCCCTAGCGTGCACTTGGACTATCTAGGTTCCATATAGGGCACTTGGACTATGTACGTTAACTAGTGGACAAATGGACGATCTAGGTTAACTAGCGGTCCCTTGGACTATGTAGTTTAACTAGCGGACACTTGCACTATGTAGGTTACCTAGCGGGCACTTGGACTATGTAGTTTAACTAGCAGGCCCTTGGACTATCTAGGTTACCCAGCGGGCACTTGGTCTATGTACATAACCTAGCGGGCACTTGGACTATGTATGTCCCCTAGAGGGCACTTGGACTATCTAGGTTAACTAAAGGGTACTAGGACTATCTTGTTTCACTAGCGGGCACTAGGTCTATCTAGGTTACATAGCGGGCACTTGGACTATGTAGATCAACTAGCGGGCCCTTGGACTATCTAGGTTAGCTAACGGGCACTTGGATTTTGTAGGTCAACTAACGGGCACTTGGACTATGTAGGTTAACTAGCGGGCACTAGGAATGTCTAGGTTACCTAGCGGGCACTTGGATATATCTAGGTTAACGAAAGGGCACTTGGACTATGTAGGTTACATAGCCGCCACTTGGACTATCTAGGTTAGCTAACAGGCAATTGGACTATTTAGGTTCCCTAGCGGGCACTTGTACTATCTAGGTTACCTAGCTGGCACTTGGACTATGTAGGTCAACAAGCGGGCCCTTGGACTATCTAGGTTAGCTAACGGGCACTTGGACTATCTAGGTTACCTAACGGGCACTTGGATTATGTAGGTTCCCTTGCGGGCACTTAGACTATGTAGGTTTCCTTGCAGGCATTTGGACTATGTAGGTTACCTAGCGAGCACTTGGACTATGTAGGTTACCTAGCGAGCAGTTGGACTATGTAGGTTCCCTAAAGGGCACTTGGACTATGTAGGTTCCCTAGGGGTCACGTGGACTATGCACGCTCTCTAGAAGGCACTTGGACTATGTAGGTTACCCATTGGGCACTTTGACTATGTAGGTTAACTAGCGGGCACTTGGACTATCCAGGTTACGAAGCGGGCAATTGGACTATCGAGGTTAACGAACGGACACTTGGACTATGTAGGTAATCTAGCGGGCACTTGGACTGTCTAGGTTACATAGCGGGCACTTGGACTATCTAGGTTAACGAACGGGCACTTGGAATATGTAGGTTAGCTAACAGGCACCTGGACAATCTAGGTTAGGTAACGGGCACTTGGACTATCTATGTTACCTAGTGGGAACTTTGACTATGTTGGTTACCTAGCGGCCACTTTGACTATCTTGGTTACCTATCAGGCAATTGGACTATGTAGGTTAGTTAGCGGACACTTGGACGAACTAGGTTAACGAGTGGGCCCTTGGACTATGTAGGTTACCTAGCGGACAATGGAATATCTAGGTTAACTAACAGGAACTTGGACTATCTAGGTTACCTAGTGGGCACTTTGACTATGTAGGTTACCTAGCATTCACTTGGACTATCTAGGGTAGCTAAAGGGTACTTGGGCTATCTAGGTTACCTGGCGGGCACTTGGACTATGTAGGTTAACTAGCGGGCACTTGGACTATGTAGGTCAACTAGCGGGCCATTGGACTATCTAGGTTAGCTAACGGGCACTTGGACTATCTAGGTTACCTAAAGGGCACTTGGATTATGTAGGTTCCCTAGCGGGCACTTAGACTATGTAGGTTTCCTTGCGGGCATTTGGACTATGTAGGTTACCTAGCAAGCACTTGGACTATGTAGGTTCCCTAACGGGCACTTGGACTATGTAGGTTCCCTAGCGGTCACGTGGACTATGTAGGATCCCTAGAAGGCACGTGGACTATGTAGGTTATCTATCGCGCACTTTGACTATGTTGGTTATCTAGCGGGCACTTGGACTATCCAGGTTACGAATGGGTACTTGGACTATGTAGGTTACCAAACGGGCACTTGGACTATCTAGGTTAACGAACGGGCACTTGGACTATGTATGTTAGCTAACAGGCACTTGGACAACCTAGGTAACCTAGCAGGCACTTGGACGATGTAGGTTACCTAGCGGACACTTGGACCATTTAGGTTAACTAGCGGGCACTTGGACTATCTAGGTTAACTAGCGGGCCCTTGGACTATCTAGGTTTACTAGCGGGCACTTGGACTATCTAGGTTAACTATCGGGCACTTGGACTATATAGGTTACCTAGCGGTCACATGGACTATGTAGGTTACCTAGCGGACACTTGGACTATCAAGGTTACCTAACGGGCACTTGGACTATCAAGGTTACCTAAAGGAACTTGGACTATGTAGATTACCTAGCGGGCACTTGGACTATCTATGTTAACTAGCGGGCACTTGGAATATGTAGGTTCCCTAGTGGGAACTTGGACTATTTAGGTTCCCTAGGGTTACTTGGACTGTCTAGGTTAACTAGCGGGCAATTGGACTGTCTAGGTTACCTAGTGGGCACTTGGACTATGTAGTTTACCTAGCAGGCACATGGACTATGTAGGTTCCCTAGCGGGCATTTGGACTATATAGGTTACCTAGCGGGCACTTGGACTATCTAGGTGAGCTAACAGGAACTTGGATTATCTAGGTTACCTAGTGGGCAGTTTGACTATGTAGGTTACCTAGCGATCACTTGGACTATCTAGGGTAGCTAACGGGATTTGGACTATCAAGGTTACCTAGCAGGCACTTTGACACTCTAGGTTAACTAATGGGCACTTGGACTATGTAGGTTGCCTAGCGAGCACTTGGACTATGTAGGTTCCCTAGCGGGCACTTGGACTATGTAGGTTCCCTAGTGGTTACTTGGACTGTCTAGGTTAACTAGTGGGCAATTGGACTGTCTAGGTTACCTAGTGGGCACTTGGACTATGTAGTTACCTATCAGGCACTTGGACTATGTAGGTTAACTAGCGGGCACTTGGACTATCTAGGTTACCTAGCGGGCACTTGGACTATGTACGTTCCCTAGCGGGCAATTGGGCTATCTACATTAACTAGCGGGCACTTGGACTATGTAGGTTAACGAACGGGCACTTGGACTATGTAGGTAACCTAGTGGTCACTTGGCCTGTCTAGGTTACCTAGCGGGCACTTGGACTATGTAGGTTAACTAGCGGGCACTTGGACTATCTAGGTTAACTAGCGGGCCCTTGGTCTATGTAGGTTAACTAGCAGGCCCTTGGACTATGTAAGTTAACTAGAGGGCACTTGGACGATCCTGTTTAACTAGCGGGCACTTGGACTATCTATGTTAACTAGAGGGCACTTGGAATATGTAGGTTCCCTAGTGGGAACTTGGACTATGTAGGTTCCCTAGGGTTACTTGGACTGTCTAGGTTAACTAGCGGGCAATTGGACTGTCTAGGTTACCTAGTGGGCACTTGGACTATGTAGTTTACCTAGCAGGCACATGGACTATGTAGGTTCCCTAGCGGGCATTTGGACTATATAGGTTACCTAGCGGGCACTTGGACTATGTAGGTTATCTAGCGGGCACTTGGACTATGTAGGTTAACTAACGGGCACTTTCATTATCTAGGTTAACTAACAGGCACTTGGACTATGTATGGTCCAGAGCGGGCAATTGGACTATGTAGGTTCCCTAGCGTGCACTTGGACTATCTAGGTTCCATATAGGGCACTTGGACTATGTAGGTTAACTAGTGGACAATTGGACAATCTAGGTTAAATAGCGGTCCCTTGGACTACGTAGGTTAACTAGCGGACACTTGCAGTATGTAGGTTACCTAGCGGGCACTTGAACTATGTAGGTTAACTAGCAGGCCCTTGGACTATGTAAGTTAACTAGAGAGCACTTGGACGATCCTGGTTAACTAGCGGGCACTTGGACTATCTAGGTAAACTAGCTGGCACTTGGAAAATGTAAGTTCCCTAGCGGGAACTTGGACTATGTAGGTTACCTAGCGGTTACTTGGACTGTCTAGGTTAACTAGCGGGCATTGGACTGTCTAGGTTACCTAGTGGGCACTTGGAATATGTAGTTTACCTAGCAGGCACTTGGACTATGTAGGTTCCCTAGCGGGCATTTGGACTATATAGGTTACCTAGCGGGCACTTGGACTATGTAGGTTATCTAGAGGACACTTTGACTATGTAGGTTAGCTAACGTGCACTTGGACTATCTAGGTTAGCTAACAGGAACTTGGATTATCTAGGTAACTAGTGGGCAGTTTGACTATGTAGGTTACCTAGCGATCACTTGGACTATCTAGGGTAGCTAACGGGATTTGGGCTATCTAGGTTACCTAACGGGCACTTGGATTATGTAGCTTCCCTAGCGGGCATTAGACTATGTAGGTTTCCTTGCGGGCACATGGACTATGTAGGTTCCCTAACGGGCACTTGGATTATGTAGGTTCCCTAGCGGTCACGTGGACTATGTAGGATCCCTAGAAGGCACGTGGACTATGTAGTTTACCTATCGCGCACTTTGACTATGTTGGTTATCTAGCGGGCACTTGGACTATCCAGGTTACGTATGGGCACTTGGACTATGTAGGTTACCAAACGGGCACTTGGACTATCTAGGTTAACGAACGGGCACTTGGACTATGTAGGTTAGCTAACAGGCACTTGGACAACCTAGGTTACCTAGCAGGCACTTGGACGATGTAGGTTACCTAGCGGACACTTGGACCATTTAGGTTAACTAGCGGGCACTTGGACTATCTAGGTTAACTAGCGGGCCCTTGGACTATCTAGGTTTACTAGCGGGCTCTTTGACTATCTAGGTTAACTATCGGGCACTTGGACTGTGTAGGTTACCTAGCGGTCACAAGGACTATGTAGGTTACCTAGCGGACACTTGGACTATCTAGGTTAGCTAATGGGCAATTGGACTATCTAGGTTACCTAGCACGCACTTTGACTATGTAGGTTACCTAGCGGGCACTTGGACTATCTAGGTTACCTAGCAGGCACTTTGACTCTCTAGGTTAACTAACGGGCACTTGGACTATGTAGGATGCCTAGCGAGCACATGGACAATGTAGGTTCCCTAGCGGGCACTTGGACTATGTAGGTTCCCTAGCGGTTACTTGGACTGTCTAGGTTAACTAGTGGGCAATTGGACTGTCTAGGTTACCTAGTGGGCACTTGGACTATGTAGTTTACCTATCAGGCACTTGGACTATGTAGGTTAACTAGCGGGCACTTGGACTATCTAGGTTACCTAGCGGGCACTTGGACTATGTACGTTCCCTAGCGGGCAATTGGGCTATCTACGTTACCTAGCGGGCACTTGGACTATGTAGGTTAACGAACGGGCACTTGGACTATGTAGGTAACCTAGTGGTCACTTGGCCTGTCTAGGTTTCCTAGCGGGCACTTGGACTATGTAGGTTAACTAGTGGGCACTTGGACTATCTAGGTTAACTAGCGGGCCCTTGGTCTATGTACGTTAACTAGCAGGCCCTAGGACTATGTAAGTTAACTAGAGGGCACTTGGACGATCCTGGTTAACTAGCGGGCACTTGGACTATCTAGGTTAACTAGTGGGCACTTGGACTATGTAGGTTCCCTAGGGTTACTTGGACTGTCTAGGTTAACTAGCGTGCAATTGGACTGTCTAGGTTACCTAGTGGGCACTTGGACTATGTAGTTTACCTAGCAGGCACTTGGACTATGTAGGTTCCCTAGCGGGCATTTGGACTATATAGGTTACCTAGCGGCACTTGGAGTATCTAGGTTTACTAGCGGGCACTTGGACGATGTAGGTTACCTAGCGGACACTTGGACCATTTAGGTTAACTAGCGGGCACTTGGACTATCTAGGTTAACTAGCGGGCACTTGGACTATGTAGGTTACCTAGCGGACAATTCGACTATCTAGGTTAGCTAACGGGTAATTGGACTATCAAGGTTACCTAACGGGCACTTGGACTATCTAGGTTACCTAGCGGGCACTTTGACTATCTAGGTTAACTAACGGGCACTTGGACTATGTAGGTTGCCTAGCGAGCACTTGGACTATGTAGGTTCCCTAGCGGGCACTTGGACTATGTAAGTTTCCTAGCGGTTACTTGGACTGTCTAGGTTAACTAGTGGGCAATTGGACTGTCTAGGTTACCTAGTGGGCACTTGGACTATGTAGTTTACCTAGCAGGCACTTGGACTATGTAGGTTCCCTAGCGGGCATTTGGACTATATAGGTTACCTAGCGGGCACTTGGACTATGTAGGTTAACTAGCGGGCACTTGGACTATCTAGGTTACCTAGCGGGCACTTGGACTATGTACGTTCCCTAGAGGGCAATTGGGCTATCTACGTTAACTAGCGGGCACTTGGACTATGTAGGTTAACGAACGGGCACTTGGACTATGTAGGTAACCTAGTCTTCACTTGGCCTGTCTAGGTTACCTAGCGGGCACTTGGACTATGTAGGTTAACTAGCGGGCACTTGGACTATCTAGGTTAACTAGCGGGCCCTTGGTCTATGTAGGTTAACTAGCAGGCCCTTGGACTATGTAAGTTAACTAGAGGGCACTTGGACGATCCTGTTTAACTAGCGGGCACTTGGACTATCTATGTTAACTAGCGGGCACTTGGAATATGTAGGTTCCCTAGTGGGAACTTGGACTATGTAGGTTCCCTAGGGTTACTTGGACTGTCTAGGTGAACTAGCGGGCAATTGGACTGTCTAGGTTACCTAGTGGGCACTTGGACTATGTAGTTTACCTAGCAGGCACATGGACTATGTAGGTTCCCTAGCGGGCATTTGGACTATATAGGTTACCTAGCGGGCACTTTGACTATGTAGGTTATCTAGTGGGCACTTGGACTATGTAGGTTAACTAACGGGCACTTTCATTATCTAGGTTAACTAACAGGCACTTGGACTATGTATGGTCCAGAGCGGGCAATTGGACTATGTAGGTTCCCTAGCGTGCACTTGGACTATCTAGGTTCCATATAGGGCACTTGGACTATGTAGGTTAACTAGTGGACAATTGGACAATCTAGGTTAAATAGCGGTTCCTTGGACTACGTAGGTTAACTAGCGACACTTGCAGTATGTAGGTTACCTAGCGGGCACTTGAACTATGTAGGTTAACTAGCAGGCCCATGGACTATGTAAGTTAACTAGAGGGCACTTGGACGATCCTGGTTAACTAGCGGGCACTTGGACTATCTAGGTTAACTAGCTGGCACTTGAAAAATGTACGTTCCCTAGCGGGAACTTGGACTATGTAGGTTCCCTAGCGGTTACTTGGACTGTCTAGGTTAACTAGCGGGCATTGGACTGTCTAGGTTACCTAGTGGGCACTTGGAATATGTAGTTTACCTAGCAGGCACTTGGACTATGTAGGTTCCCTAGCGGGCATTTGGACTATATAGGTTACCTAGCGGGCACTTGGACTATGTAGGTAATCTAGAGGACACTTTGACTATGTAGGTTAGCTAACGTGCACTTGGACTATCTAGATTAGCTAACAGGAACTTGGATTATCTAGGTTACCTAGTGGGCAGTTTGACTATGTAGGTTACCTAGCGATCACTTGGACTATCTAGGGTAGCTAACGGGATTTGGGCTATCTAGGTTACCTAACGGGCACTTGGATTATGTTGGTTCCCTAGCGGGCATTAGACTATGTAGGTTTCCTTGCGGGCACATGGACTATGTAGGTTCCCTAACGGGCACTTGGATTATGTAGGTTCCCTAGCGGTCACGTGGACTATGTAGGATCCCTAGAAGGCACGTGGACTATGTAGTTTACCTATCGCGCACTTTGACTATGTTGGTTATCTAGCGGGCACTTGGACTATCCAGGTTACGTATGGGCACTTGGACTATGTAGGTTACCAAACGGGCACTTGGACTATCTAGGTTAACGAACGGACACTTGGACTATGTAGGTAACCTAGCGGGCACTTGGACTGTCTAGGTTACATAGCGGGCACTTGGACTATCTAGGTTAACGAACGGGCACTTGGACTATGTAGGTTAGCTAACAGGCACTTGGACAACCTAGGTTACCTAGCAGGCACTTGGACGATGTAGGTTACCTAGCGGACACTTGGACCATTTAGGTTAACTAGCGGGCACTTGGACTATCTAGGTTAACTAGCGGGCCCTTGGACTATCTAGGTTTACTAGCGGGCACTTTGACTATCTAGGTTAACTATCGGGCACTTGGACTGTGTAGGTTACCTAGCGGTCACAAGGACTATGTAGGTTACCTAGCGGACACTTGGACTATCTAGGTTAGCTAATGGGCAATTGGACTATCTAGGTTACCTAGCACGCACTTTGACTATGTAGGTTACCTAGCGGGCACTTGGACTATCTAGGTTACCTAGCAGGCACTTTGACTCTCTAGGTTAACTAACGGGCACTTGGACTATGTAGGATGCCTAGCGAGCACATGGACAATGTAGGTTCCCTAGCGGGCACTTGGACTATGTAGGTTCCCTAGCGGTTACTTGGACTGTCTAGGTTACCTAGCGGGCACTTGGACTATGTAGGTTAACTAGCGGGCACTTGGACTATCTAGGTTAACTAGCGGGCCCTTGGTCTATGTAAGTTAACTAGCAGGCCCTTAGACTATGTAAGTTAACTAGAGGGCACTTGGACGATCCTGGTTAACTAGCGGTCACTTGGACTATCTAGGTTAATAGCGGGCACTTGGAATATGTAAGTTCCCTAGCAGGAACTTGGACTATGTAGGTTCCCTAGCGTGCACTTGGACTATCTAGGTTCCATATAGGGCACTTGGACTATGTAGGTTAACTAGTGGGCAATTGGACTATCTAGGTTAACTAGCGGTCCCTTGGACTACGTAGGTTAACTAGCGGACACTTGCACTATGTAGGTTACCTAGCGGGCACTTGGACTATCTAGGTTAACTAGCGGGCCTTTGGACAATGTAGTTTAACTAGCGGACACTTGCACTATGTAGGTTACCTAGCGGGCACTTGGACTATGTAGGTTAACTAGCAGGCCCTTGGACTATCTAGATTACCTAGCGGGCACTTGGTCTATGTACATAACCTAGCGGGCACTTGGGCTATGTATGTCCCCTAGAGGGCACATGGACTATCTAGTTTAACTAAAGGGCACTAGGACTATCTTGTTTAACTAGCGGGCCCTTGGACTATCTAGGTTAGCTAACGGGCACTTGGATTATGTAAGTTAACTAACGGGCACTTGGACTATGTAGGTTAACTAGCGGGCACTAGGACTGTCTAGGTTACCTAGCGGGCACTTGGATTATCTAGGTTAACGAACGGGCACTTGCACTATGTAGGTTACATAGCCGCCACTTGGACTATCTAGGTTAGCTAACAGGCATTTGGACTATCTAGGTTCCCTAGCGGGCACTTGTACTATCTGGGTTACCTAGCTGGCACTTGGACTATGTAGGTCAACTAGCGGGCCCTTGGACTATCTAGGTTACCAAACAGGCACTTGGATTATGTAGGTTCCCTAGCGGGCACTCAGACTATGTAGGTTTCCTTGCGGGCATTTGGACTATGTAGGTTACCTAGCGAGCACTTGGACTATGTAGGTTCCCTAACGGGCACTTGGACTATGTAGGTTCCCTAGCGGTCACGTGGAATATGTACGCTCTCTAGAAGGCACTTGGACTATGTAGGTTACCTATCGGGCACTTTGACTATGTAGGTTAACTAGCGGGCACTAGGACTGTCTAGGTTACCTAGCGGGCACTTGGATTATCTAGGTTAACGAACGGGCACTTGGACTATGTAGGTTACATAGCCGCCACTTAGACTATCTAGGTTAGCTAATAGGCACTTGGACTATCTAGGTTCCCTAGCGGGCACTTGTACTATCTCGGTTACCTAGCTGGCACTTGGACTATGTAGGTCAACTAGCGGGCCCTTGGACTATCTAGGTTACCTAACGGGCACTTGGATTATGTAGGTTCCCTAGCGGGCACTCAGACTATGTAGGTTTCCTTGCGGGCATTTGGACTATGTAGGTTACCTAGCGAGCACTTGGACTATGTAGGTTCCCTAACGGTCACTTGGACTATGTAGGTTCCCTAGCGGTCACGTGGACTATGTACGCTCTCTAGAAGGCACTGGGACTATGTAGGTTACCTATCGGGCACTTTGACTATGTAGGTTAACTAGCGGGCACTTGGACTATCCAGGTTACGAAGCGGGCAATTGGACTATCCAGGTTAACGGACGGACACTTGGACTATGTAGGTAACCTAGCGGGCACTTGGACTGTCTAGGTTACATAGCGGGCACTTGGATTATCTAGGTTAACGAACGGGCACTTGGACTATGTAGGTTAGCTAACAGGCACTTGGACAATCTAGGTTACCTAGTGGGAACTTGGACTATGTTGGTTACCTAGCGGCCACTTTGACTATCTTGGTTACCTAGCGGGCACTTGGACTATGTAGGTTAATTAGCGGACACTTGGACGAACTAGGTTAACGAGCGGGCCCTTGGACTATGTGGGTTACCTAGCGGACACTTGGACTCTCTAGGTTAGCTAACAGGAACTTGGACTATCTAGGTTACTTAGTGGGCACTTTGACTATGTAGGTTACCTAGCGGTCACTTGGACTATCTAGGGTAGCTAACGGGTACTTGGGCTATCTAGGTTACTTAGCGGGCACTTGGACTATGTAGGATAACTAGCGGGCACTTGGACTATGTAGGTCAACTAGCGGGCCATTGGACCATCAAGGTTAGCTAACGGGCACTTGGACTATCTAGGTTACCTAACGGGCACTTGGATTATGTAGGTTCCCTAGCGGGCATTAGACTATGTAGGTTTCCTTGCGGGCACATGGACTATGTAGGTTCCCTAACGGGCACTTGGACTATGTAGGTTCCCTAGCGGTCACGTGGACTATGTAGGATCCCTAGAAGGCACGTGGACTATGTAGGTTACCTATCGCGCACTTTGACTATGTTGGTTATCTAGCGGGCACTTGGACTATCCAGGTTACGTATGGGCACTTGGACTATGTAGGTTACCAAACGGGCACTTGGACTATCTAGGTTAACGAACGGACACTTGGACTATGTAGGTAACCTAGCGGGCACTTGGACTATCTAGGTTAACTAGCGGGCCTTTGGACAATGTAGTTTAACTAGCGGACACTTGCACTATGTAGGTTACCTAGCAGGCACTTGGACTATGTAGGTTAACTAGCAGGCCCTTGGACTATCTAGGTTACCTAGCGGGCACTTGGTCTATGTACATAACCTAGCGGGCACTTGGGCTATGTATGTCCCCTAGAGGGCACTTGGACTATCTAGTTTAACTAAAGGGCACTAGGACTATCTTGTTTAACTAGCGTGCACTAGGTCTATCTAGGTTACATAGCGGGCACTTGGACTATGTAGGTCAACTAGCGGGCCATTGGACTATCTATGTTAGCTAATGGGCACTTGGATTATGTAAGTTAACTAACGGGCACTTGGACTATGTAGGTTAACTAGCGGGCACTAGGACTGTCTAGGTTACCTAGCGGGCACTTGGATTATCTAGGTTAACGAACGGGCACTTGGACTATGTAGGTTACATAGCCGCCACTTGGACTATCTAGGTTAGCTAATAGGCACTTGGACTATCTAGGTTCCCTAGCGGGCACTTGTACTATCTGGGTTACCTAGCTGGCACTTGGACTATGTAGGTCAACTAGCGGGCCCTTGGACTATCTAGGTTACCTAACGGGCACTTGGATTATGTAGGTTCCCTAGCGGGCACTCAGACTATGTAGGTTTCCTTGCGGGCATTTGGACTATGTAGGTTACCTAGCGAGCACTTGGACTATGTAGGTTCCCTAACGGGCACTTGGACTATGTAGGTTCCCTAGCGGTCACGTGGACTATGTTCGCTCTCTAGAAGGCACTTGGACTATGTTGGTTACCTAGCGGCCACTTTGACTATCTTGGTTACCTAGCGGGCACTTGGACTATGTAGGTTAATTAGCGGAAACTTGGACGAACTAGGTTAACGAGCGGGCCCTTGGACTATGTAGGTTACCTAGCGGACACTTGGACTATCTAGGTTAGCTAACAGGAACTTGGAGTATCTAGGTTACTTAGTGGGCACTTTGACTATGTAGGTTACCTAGCGGTCACTTGGACAATCTAGGGTAGCTAACAGGTACTTGGGCTATCTAGGTTACCTAGCGGGCACTTGGACTATGTAGGTTAGCTAACAGGCACTTGGACAATCTAGGTTACCTAGTGGGAACTTGGACTATGTTGGTTACCTAGCGGCCACTTTGACTATCTTGGTTACCTAGCGGGCACTTGGACTATGTAGGTTAATTAGCGGACACTTGGACGAACTAGGTTAACGAGCGGACCCTTGGACTATGTAGGTTACCTAGCAGACACTTGGACTATCTAGGTTAGCTAACAGGAACTTGGATTATCCAGGTTACTTAGTGGGCACTTTGACTATGTAGGTTACCTAGCGGTCACTTGGACTATCTAGGGTAGCTAACGGGTACTTGGGCTATCTAGGTTCCCTAGCGGGCACTTGGACTATGTAGGATAACTAGCGGGCACTTGGATTATGTAGGTCAACTAGCGGGCCATTGGACCATCAAGGTTAGCTAACGGGCACTTGGACTATCTAGGTTACCTAACGGGCACTTGGATTATGTAGGTTCCCTAGCGGGCATTAGACTATGTAGGTTTCCTTGCGGGCACATGGACTATGTAGGTTCCCTAACGGGCACTTGGACTATGTAGGTTCCCTAGCGGTCACGTGGACTATGTAGGATCCCTAGAAGGCACGTGGACTATGTAGGTTACCTATCGCGCACTTTGACTATGTTGGTTATCTAGCGGGCACTTGGACTATCCAGGTTACGTATGGGCACTTGGACTATGTAGGTTACCAAACGGGCACTTGGACTATCTAGGTTAACGAACGGACACTTGGACTATGTAGGTAACCTAGCGGGCACTTGGACTATCTAGGTTAACTAGCGGGCCTTTGGACAATGTAGTTTAACTAGCGGACACTTGCACTATGTAGGTTACCTAGCGGGCACTTGGACTATGTAGTTTAACTAGCAGGCCCTTGGACTATCTAGGTTACCTAGCGGGCACTTGGTCTATGTACATAACCTAGCGGGCACTTGGGCTATGTATGTCCCCTAGAGGGCACTTGGACTATCTAGTTTAACTAAAGGGCACTAGGACTATCTTGTTTAACTAGCGTGCACTAGGTCTATCTAGGTTACATAGCGGGCACTTGGACTATGTAGGTCAACTAGCGGGCCATTGGACTATCTAGGTTAGCTAATGGGCACTTGGATTATGTAAGTTAACTAACGGGCACTTGGACTATGTAGGTTAACTAGCGGGCACTAGGACTGTCTAGGTTACCTAGCGGGCACTTGGATTATCTAGGTTAACGAACGGGCACTTGGACTATGTAGGTTACATAGCCGCCACTTGGACTATCTAGGTTAGCTAATAGGCACTTGGACTATCTAGGTTCCCTAGCGGGCACTTGTACTATCTGGGTTACCTAGCTGGCACTTGGACTATGTAGGTCAACTAGCGGGCCCTTGGACTATCTAGGTTACCTAACGGGCACTTGGATTATGTAGGTTCCCTAGCGGGCACTCAGACTATGTAGGTTTCCTTGCGAGCATTTGGACTATGTAGGTTACCTAGCGAGCACTTGGACTATGTAGGTTCCCTAACGGTCACGTGGACTATGTTCGCTCTCTAGAAGGCACTTGGACTATGTTGGTTACCTAGCGGCCACTTTGACTATCTTGGTTACCTAGCGGGCACTTGGACTATGTAGGTTAATTAGCGGAAACTTGGACGAACTAGGTTAACGAGCGGGCCCTTGGACTATGTAGGTTACCTAGCGGACACTTGGACTATCTAGGTTAGCTAACAGGAACTTGGAGTATCTAGGTTACTTAGTGGGCACTTTGACTATGTAGGTTACCTAGCGGTCACTTGGACAATCTAGGGTAGCTAACAGGTACTTGGGCTATCTAGGTTACCTAGCGGGCACTTGGACTATGTAGGTTAGCTAACAGGCACTTGGACAATCTAGGTTACCTAGTGGGAACTTGGACTATGTTGGTTACCTAGCGGCCACTTTGACTATCTTGGTTACCTAGCGGGCACTTGGACTATGTAGGTTAATTAGCGGACACTTGGACGAACTAGGTTAACGAGCGGACCCTTGGACTATGTAGGTTACCTAGCAGACACTTGGACTATCTAGGTTAGCTAACAGGAACTTGGACTATCCAGGTTACTTAGTGGGCACTTTGACTATGTAGGTTACCTAGCGGTCACTTGGACTATCTAGGGTAGCTAACGGGTACTTGGGCTATCTAGGTTCCCTAGCGGGCACTTGGACTATGTAGGATAACTAGCGGGCACTTGGATTATGTAGGTCAACTAGCGGGCCATTGGACTATCAAGGTTAGCTAACGGGCACTTGGACTATCTAGGTTACCTAACGGGCACTTGGATAACGTAGGTTCCCTAGCGGGCATTAGACTATGTAGGTTTCCTTGCGGGCACATGGACTATGTAGGTTCCCTAACGGGCACTTGGACTATGTAGGTTCCCTAGCGGTCACGTGGACTATGTAGGATCCCTAGAAGGCACGTGGACTATGTAGGTTACCTATCGCGCACTTTGACTATGTTGGTTATCTAGCGGGCACTTGAACTATCCAGGTTACGTATGGGCACTTGGACTATGTAGGTTACCAAACGGGCACTTGGACTATCTAGGTTAACGAACGGACACTTGGACTATGTAGGTAACCTAGGAGGCACTTGGACTGTTTAGGTTACATAGCGGGCACTTGGACTATCTAGGTTAACGAACGGGCACTTGGACTATGTAGGTTACTAACAGGCACTTGGACAACCTAGGTTACCAAGCAGGCACTTGGACGATGTAGGTTACCTAGCGGACACTTGGACCATTTAGGTTAACTAGCGGGCACTTGGATATCTAGGTTAACTAGCGGGCACTTGGACTATCTAGGTTAACTATCGGGCACTTGGACTATGTAGGTTACCTAGCGGTCACATGGACTATGTAGGTAACCTAGCGGACACTTGGACTATCTAGGTTAGCTAACGGGCAATTGGACTATCTAGGTTACCTAGCACGCACTTTGACTATGTAGGTTACCTAGCAGGCATTTGGACTATGTAGGTACCCTAGCGGGCATTTGGACTATATAGGTTAACTAACGGGCACTTGGACTACGTAGGTTAACTAGCGGACACTTGCACTATGTAGGTTACCTAGCGGGCACATGGACTATCTAGGTTAACTAGCGGGCCTTTGGACAATGTAGTTTAACTAGCGGACACTTGCACTATGTAGGTTACCTAGCGGGCACTTGGACTATGTAGGTTAACTAGCAGGCCCTTGGACTATCTAGGTTACCTAGCGGGCACTTGGTCTATGTACATAACCTAGCGGGCACTTGGGCTATGTATGTCCCCTAGAGGGCACTTGGACTATCTAGTTTAACTAAAGGGCACTAGGACTATCTTGTTTAACTAGCGGGCACTAGGTCTATCTAGGTTACATAGCGGGCACTTGGACTATGTAGGTCAACTAGCGGGCCCTTGGACTATCTAGGTTAGCTAACGGGCACTTGGATTATATAGGTTAACTAACGGGCACTTGGACTATGTAGGTTAACTAGCGGGCACTAGGACTGTCTAGGTTACCTAGCGGGCACTTGGATTATCTAGGTTAACGAACGGGCACTTGGACTATGTAGGTTACATAGCCGCCACTTGGACTATCTAGGTTAGCTAACAGGCACTTGGACTATCTAGGATCCCTAGCGGGCACTTGTACTATCTGGGTTACCTAGCTGGCACTTGGACTATGTAGGTCAACTAGCGGGCCCTTGGACTATCTAGGTTACCTAACGGGCACTTGGATTATGTAGGTTCCCTAGCGGGCACTCAGACTATGTAGGTTTCCTTGCGGGCATTTGGACTATGTAGGTTACCTAGCGAGCACTTGGACTATGTAGGTTCCCTAACGGGCACTTGGACTATGTAGGTTCCCTAGCGGTCACGTGGACTATGTACGCTCTCTAGAAGGCACTTGCACTATGTAGGTTACCTATTGGGCACTTTGACTATGTAGGTTAACTAGCGGGCACTTGGACTATCCAGGTTACGAAGCGGGCAATTGGACTATCGAGGTTAACGGACGGACACTTAGACTATGTAGGTAACCTAGCGGGCACTTGGACTGTCTAGGTTACATAGCGGGCACTTGGATTATCTAGGTTAACGAACGGGCACTTGGACTATGTAGGTTAGCTAACAGGCACTTGGACAATCTAGGTTACCTAGTGGGAACTTGGACTATGTTGGTTACCTAGCGGCCACTTTGACTATCTTGGTTACCTAGCGGGCACTTGGACTATGTAGGTCAACTAGCGGGCCATTGGACTATCAAGGTTAGCTAACGGGCACTTGGACTATCTAGGTTACCTAACGGGCACTTTGATTATGTAGGTTCCCCAGCGGGCATTAGACTATGTAAGTTTCCTTGCGGGCACATGGACTATGTAGGTTCCCTAACGGGCACTTGGACTATGTAGGTTCCCTAGCGGTCACGTGGACTATGTAGGATCCCTAGAAGGCACGTGGACTATGTAGGTTACCTATCGCGCACTTTGACTATGTTGGTTATCTAGCGGGCACTTGGACTATCCAGGTTACGTATGGGCACTTGGACTATGTAGGTTACCAAACGGGCACTTGGACTATCTAGGTTAACGAACGGACACTTGGACTATGTAGGTAACCTAGCGGGCACTTGGACTGTCTAGGTTACATAGCGGGCACTTGGACTATCTAGGTTAACGAACAGGCACTTGACTATGTAGGTTAGCTAACAGGCACTTGGACAACCTAGGTTACCTAGGAGGCACTTGGACCATTTAGGTTAACTAGCGGGCACTTGGACTATCTAGGTTAACTAGCGGGCCCTTGGACTATCTAGGTTTACTAGCAGGCACTTGGACTATCTAGGTTAACTATCGGGCACTTGGACTATGTAGGTTACCTAGCGGTCACATGGACTATGTATGTTACCTAGCGGACACTTGGACTGTCTAGGTTAGCTAACGGGCAATTGGACTATCTAGGTTACCTAGCACGCACTTTGACTATGTAGGTTACCTGGCGGGCACTTGGACTATGTAGGATGCCTAGCGAGCACATGGACAATGTAGGTTCCCTAGCGGGCACTTGGACTATGTAGGTTCCCTAGCGGTTACTTGGACTGTCTAGGTTAACTAGTGGGCAATTGGACTGTCTAGGTTACCTAGTGGGCACTTGGACTATGTAGTTTACCTAGCAGGCACTTGGACTATGTAGGTTATCTAGCGGGCACTTGGACTATCTAGGTTACCTAGCGGGCACTTGGACTATGTATGTTCCCTAGCGGGCAATTGGGCTATCTACGTTACCTAGCGGGCACTTGGACTATGTAGGTTAACGAACGGGCACTTGGACTATGTAGGTAACCTAGTGGTCACTTGGCCTGTCTACGTTACCTAGCGGGCACTTGGACTATGTAGGTTAACTAGTGGGCACTTGGACTATCTAGGTTAACTAGCGGGCCCTTGGTCTATGTAGGTTAACTAGCAGGCCCTTGGACTATGTAAGTTAACTAGAGGGCACTTGGACGATCCTGGTTAACTAGCGGGCACTTGGACTATCTAGGTTAACTAGTGGGCACTTGGACTATATAGGTTCCCTAGGGTTACTTGGACTGTCTAGGTTAACTAGCGTGCAATTGGACTGTCTAGATTACCTAGCGGGCACTTGGACTATGTAGGTTCCCTAGCGGTTACTTGGACTGTCTAGGTTAACTAGTGGGCAATTGGACTGTCTAGGTTACCTAGTGGGCACTTGGACTATGTAGTTTACCTAGCAGGCACTTGGACTATGTAGGTTATCTAGCGGGCACTTGGACTATCTAGGTTACCTAGCGGGCATTTGGACTATATAGGTTACCTAGCGGGCACTTGGAATATCTAGGTTTACTAGCGGGCACTTGGACTATCTAGGTTAACTATCGGGCTCTTGGACTATGTAGGTTACCTAGCGGTCACATGGACTATGTAGGTTACCTAGGGGACACTTCGACTATCTAGGTTAGCTAACGGGTAATTGGACTATCAAGGTTACCTAACGGGCATTTGGACTATGTAGGTTACCTAGCGGGCACTTGGACTATCTAGGTTACCTAGCAGGCACTTTGACTATCTAGGTTAACTGACGGGCACTTGGACTATGTAGGTTGCCTAGCGAGCACTTGGACTATGTAGGATCCCTAGCGGGCACTTGGACTATGTAAGTTCTCTAGCGGTTACTTGGACTGTCTAGGTTAACTAGTGGGCAATTGGACTGTCTAGGTTACCTAGCGGGCACTTGGACTATGTAGGTTAACTAGCGGGCACTTGGACTATCTAGGTTAACTAGCGGGCCCTTGGTCTATGTAAGTTAACTAGCAGGCCCTTAGACTATGTAAGTTAACTAGAGGGCACTTGGACGATCCTGGTTAACTAGCGGGCACTTGGACTATCTAGGTTAATAGCGGGCACTTGGAATATGTAAGTTCCCTAGCGGGAACTTGGACTATATAGGTTCCCTAGCGTGCACTTGGACTATCTAGGTTCCATATAGGGCACTTGGACTATGTAGGTTAACTAGTGGACAATTGGACTATCTAGGTTAACTAGCGGTCCCTTGGACTACGTAGGTTAACTAGCGGACACTTGCACTATGTAGGTTACCTAGCGGGCACTTGGACTATCTAGGTTAACTAGCGGGCCTTTGGACAATGTAGTTTAACTAGCGGACACTTGCACTATGTAGGTTACCTAGCGGGCACTTGGACTATGTAGGTTAACTAGCAGGCCCTTGGACTATCTAGATTACCTAGCGGGCACTTGGTCTATGTACATAACCTAGCGGGCACTTGGGCTATGTATGTCCCCTAGAGGGCACTTGGACTATCTAGTTTAACTAAAGGGAACTAGGACTATCTTGTTTAACTAGCGGGCCCTTGGACTATCTAGGTTAGCTAACGGGCACTTGGATTATGTAAGTTAACTAACGGGCACTTGGACTATGTAGGTTAACTAGCGGGCACTAGGACTGTCTAGGTTACCTAGCGGGCACTTGGATTATCTAGGTTAACGAACGGGCACTTGGACTATGTAGGTTACATAGCCGCCACTTGGACTATCTAGGTTAGCTAACAGGCACTTGGACTATCTAGGTTCCCTAGCGGGCACTTGTACTATCTGGGTTACCTAGCTGGCACTTGGACTATGTAGGTCAACTAGCGGGCCCTTGGACTATCTAGGTTACCAAACGGGCACTTGGATTATGTAGGTTCCCTAGCGGGCACTCAGACTATGTAGGTTATCTTGCGGGCATTTGGACTATGTAGGTTACCTAGCGAGCACTTGGACTATGTAGGTTCCCTAACGGGCACTTGGACTATGTAGGTTCCCTAGCGGTCACGTGGACTATGTACGCTCTCTAGAAAGCACTTGGACTATGTAGGTTACCTATCGGGCACTTTGACTATGTAGGTTAACTAGCGGGCACTTGGACTATCCAGTTTACGAAGCGGGCAATTGGACTATCCAGGTTAACGGACGGAAACTTGGACTATGTAGGTAACCTAGCGGGCACTTGGACTGTCTAGGTTACATAGCGGGCACTTGGATTATCTAGGTTAACGAACGGGCACTTGGACTATGTAGGTTAGCTAACAGGCACTTGGACAATCTAGGTTACCTAGTGGGAACTTGGACTATGTTGGTTACCTAGCGGCCACTTTGACTATCTTGGTTACCTAGCGGGCACTTGGACTATGTAGGTTAATTAGCGGACACTAGGACGAACTAGGTTAACGAGCGGGCCCTTGGACTATGTAGGTTACCTAGCGGACACTTGGACTCTCTAGGTTAGCTAACAGGAACTTGGACTATCTAGGTTACTTAGTGGGCACTTTGACTATGTAGGTTACCTAGCGGTCACTTGGACTATCTAGGGTAGCTAACGGGTACTTGGGCTATCTAGGTTACCTAGCGGGCACTTGGACTATGTAGGTTAGCTAACAGGCACTTGGACAATCTAGGTTACCTAGTGGGAACTTGGACTATGTTGGTTACCTATCGGCCACTTTGACTATCTTGGTTACCTAGCGGGCACTTGGACTATGTAGGTTAATTAGCGGACACTTGGACGAACTAGGTTAACGAGCGGACCCTTGGACTATGTAGGTTACCTAGCGGACACTTGGACTATCTAGGTTAGGTAACAGGAACTTGGACTATCCAGGTTACTTAGTGGGCACTTTGACTATGTAGGTTACCTAGCGGTCACTTGGACTATCTAGGGTAGCTAACGGGTACTTGGGCTATCTAGGTTCCCTAGCGGGCACTTGGACTATGTAGGATAACTAGCGGGCACTTGGATTATGTAGGTCAACTAGCGGGCCATTGGACTATCAAGGTTAGCTAACGGGCACTTGGACTATCTAGGTTACCTAATGGGCACTTGGATAATGTAGGTTCCCTAGCGGGCATTAGACTATGTAGGTTTCCTTGCGGGCACATGGACTATGTAGGTTCCCTAACGGGCACTTGGACTATGTAGGTTCCCTAGCGGTCACGTGGACTATGTAGGATCCCTAGAAGGCACGTGGACTATGTAGGTTACCTATCGCGCACTTTGACTATGTTGGTTATCTAGCGGGCACTTGGACTATCCAGGTTACATATGGGCACTTGGACTATGTAGGTTACCAAACGGGCACTTGGACTATCTAGGTTAACGAACGGACACTTGGACTATGTAGGTAACCTAGGAGGCACTTGGACTGTTTAGGTTACATAGCGGGCACTTGGACTATCTAGGTTAACGAACGGGCACTTGGACTATGTAGGTTACTAACAGGCACTTGGACAACCTAGGTTACCTAGCAGGCACTTGGACGATGTAGGTTACCTAGCGGACACTTGGACCATTTAGGTTAACTAGCGGGCACTTGGATATCTAGGTTAACTAGCGGGCCCTTGGACTATCTAGGTTTACTAGCGGACACTTGGACTATCTAGGTTAACTATCGGGCACTTGGACTATGTAGGTTACCTAGCGGTCACATGGACTATGTAGGTAACCTAGCGGACACTTGGACTATCTAGGTTAGCTAACGGGCAATTGGACTATCTAGGTTACCTAGCAAGCACTTTGACTATGTAGGTTACCTAGCAGGCACTTGGACTATGTAGGTACCCTAGCGGGCATTTGGACTATATAGGTTTACTAACGGGCACTTGGACTATGTAGGATGCCTAGCGAGCACATGGACAATGTAGGTTCCCTAGCGGGCACTTGGACTATGTAGGTTCCCTAGCGGTTACTTGGACTGTCTAGGTTAACTAGTGGGCAATTGGACTGTCTAGGTTACCTAGTGGGCACTTGGACTATGTAGTTTACCTATCAGGTACTTGGACTATGTAGGTTAACTAGCGGGCACTTGGACTATATAGGTTACCTAGCGGGCAGTTGGACTATGTACATTCCCTAGCGGGCAATTGGGCTATCTACGTTACCTAGCGGGCACTTGGACTATGTAGGTTAACGAACGGGCACGTGGACTATGTAGGTAACCTAGTGGTCACTTGGCCTGTCTAGGTTACCTAGCGGGCACTTGGACTATGTAGGTTAGCTAGTGGGCACTTGGACTATCTAGGTTAACTAGCGGACCCTTGGTCTATGTAGGTTAACTAGCAGGCCCTTGGACTATGTAAGTTAAGTAGAGGGCACTTGGACGATCCTGGTTAACTAGCGGGCACTTGGACTATCTAGGTTAACTAGTGGGCACTTGGACTATGTAGGTTCCCTAAAGTTACTTGGACTGTCTAGGTTAACTAGCGTGCAATTGTACTGTCTAGGTTACCTAGTGGGCACTTGGACTATGTAGTTTACCTAGCAGGCACTTGGACTATGTAGGTTCCCTAGCGGGCATTTGGACTATATAGGTTACCTAGCGGGCACTTGGACTATGTAGTTTCCCTAGCGGGCACTTGGACTATGTAAGTTCCCTAGCGGTTACTTGGACTGTCTAGGTTAACTAGTGGGCAATTGGACTGTCTAGTTTACCTAGTGGGCACTTGGACTATGTAGTTTACCTATCAGGCACTTGGACTATGTAGGTAACCTAGGAGGCACTTGGACTGTTTAGGTTACATAGCGGGCACTTTGACTATCTAGGTTAACGAACGGGCACTTGGACTATGTAGGTTACTAACAGGCACTTGGACAACCTAGGTTACCTAGCAGGCACTTGGACGATGTAGGTTACCTAGCGGACACTTGGACCATTTAGGTTAACTAGCGGGCACTTGGATATGTAGGTTAACTAGCGGGCCCTTGGACTATCTAGGTTTACTAGCGGGCACTTGGACTATCTAGGTTAACTATCGGGCACTTGGACTATGTAGGTTACCTAGCGGTCACATGGACTATGTATGTTACCTAGCGGACACTTGGACTATCTAGGTTACCTAACGGGCAATTGGACTATCTAGGTTACCTAGCACGCACTTTGACTATGTAGGTTACCTGGCGGGCACTTGGACTATCTAGGTTACCTAGCAGGCACTTTGACTCTCTAGGTTAACTAACGGGCACTTGGACTATGTAGGATGCCTAGCGAGCACATGGACAATGTAGGTTCCCTAGCGGGCACTTGGACTATGTAGGTTCCCTAGCGGTTACTTGGACTGTCTAGGTTAACTAGTGGGCAATTGGACTGTCTAGGTTACCTAGTGGGCACTTGGACTATGTAGTTTACCTAGCAGGCACTTGGACTATGTAGGTTATCTAGCAGGCACTTGGACTATCTAGGTTACCTAGCGGGCACTTGGACTATGTATGTTCCCTAGCGGGCAATTGGGCTATCTACGTTACCTAGCGGGCACTTGGACTATGTAGGTTAACGAACGGGCACTTGGACTATGTAGGTAACCTAGTGGTCACTTGGCCTGTCTAGGTTACCTAGCGGGCACTTGCACTATGTAGGTTAACTAGTGGGCACTTGGACTATCTAGGTTAACTAGCGGGCCCTTGGTCTATGTAGGTTAACTAGCAGGCCCTTGGACTATGTAAGTTAACTAGAGGGCACTTGGACGATCCTGGTTAACTAGCGGGCACTTGGACTATCTAGGTTAACTAGTGGGCACTTGGACTATATAGGTTCCCTAGGGTTACTTGGACTGTCTAGGTTAACTAGCGTGCAATTGGACTGTCTAGATTACCTAGTGGGCACTTGGACTATGTAGTTTACCTAGCAGGCACTTGGACTATGTAGGTTCCCTAGCGGGCATTTGGACTATATAGGTTACCTAGCCGGCACTTGGACTATGTAAGTTATCTAGCGGGCACTTGGACTATGTAGGTTAACTAAAGGGCACTTGCATTATCTAGGTTAACTAACAGGCACTTGGACTATGTATGTTCCAGAGCGGGCAATTGGACTATGTAGGTTACCTAGCGGGCACTTGGACTATGTAGGTTAACTAGCAGGCCCTTGGACTATCTAGGTTACCTAGCGGGCACTTGGTCTATGTACATAACCTAGCGGGCATTGGGCTATGTATGTCCCCTAGAGGGCACTTGGACTATCTAGTTTAACTAAAGGGCACTAGGACTATCTTGTTTAACTAGCGGGCCCTTGGACTATCTAGGTTAGCTAACGGGCACTTGGATTATGTAGGTTCCCTAGCGGGCACTCAGACTATGTAGGTTTCCTTGCGGGCATTTGGACTATGTAGGTTACCTAGCGAGCACTTGGACTATGTAGGTTCCCTAACGGGCACTTGGACTATGTAGGTTCCCTAGCGGTCACGTGGACTATGTACGCTCTCTAGAAGGCACTGGGACTATGTAGGTTACCTATCGGGCACTTTGACTATGTAGGTTAACTAGCGGGCACTTGGACTATCCAGGTTACGAAGCGGGCAATTGGACTATCCAGGTTAACGGACGGACACTTGGACTATGTAGGTAACCTAGCGGGCACTTGGACTGTCTAGGTTACATAGCGGGCACTTGGATTATCTAGGTTAACGAACGGGCACTTGGACTATGTAGGTTAGCTAACAGGCACTTGGACAATCTAGGTTACCTAGTGGGAACTTGGACTATGTTGGTTACCTAGCGGCCACTTGGACTATGTAGGTTAATTAGCGGACACTTGGACGAACTAGGTTAACGAGCGGGCCCTTGGACTATGTAGGTTACCTAGCGGACACTTGGACTCTCTAGGTTAGCTAACAGGAACTTGGACTATCTAGGTTACTTAGTGGGCACTTTGACTATGTAGGTTACCTAGCGGTCACTTGGACTATCTAGGGTAGCTAACGGGTACTTGGGCTATCTAGGTTACTTAGCGGGCACTTGGACTATGTAGGATAACTAGCGGGCACTTGGACTATGTAGGTCAACTAGCGGGCCATTGGACTATCAAGGTTAGCTAACGGGCACTTGGACTATCTAGGTTACCTAACGGGCACTTGGATTATGTAGGTTCCCTAGCGGGCATTAGACTATGTAGGTTTCCTTGCGGGCACATGGACTATGTAGGTTCCCTAACGGGCACTTGGACTATGTAGGTTCCCTAGCGGTCACGTGGACTATGTAGGATCCCTAGAAAGCACGTGGACTATGTAGGTTACCTATCGCGCACTTTGACTATGTTGGTTATCTAGCGGGCACTTGGACTATCCAGGTTACGTATGGGCACTTTGACTATGTAGGTTACCTAGCGGTCACTTGGACTATCTAGGGTAGCTAACGGGTACTTGGGCAATCTAGGTTCCCTAGCGGGCACTTGGACTATGTAGGATAACTAGCGGGCACTTGGAGTATGTAGGTCAACTAGCGGGCCATTGGACTATCAAAGTTAGCTAACGGGCACTTGGACTATCTAGGTTACCTAACGGGCACTTGGATAATGTAGGTTCCCTAGCGGGCATTAGACTATGTAGGTTTCCTTGCGGGCACATGGACTATGTAGGTTCCCTAACGGGCACTTGGACTATGTAGGTTCCCTAGCGGTCACGTGGACTATGTAGGATCCCTAGAAGGCACGTGGACTATGTAGGTTACCTATCGCGCACTTTGACTATGTTGGTTATCTAGCGGGCACTTGAACTATCCAGGTTACGTATGGGCACTTGGACTATGTAGGTTACCAAACGGGCACTTGGACTATCTAGGTTAATGAACGGACACTTGGACTATGTAGGTAACCTAGGAGGCACTTGGACTGTTTAGGTTACATAGCGGGCACTTGGACTATCTAGGTTAACGAACGGGCACTTGGACTATGTAGGTTACTAACAGGCACTTGGACAACCTAGGTTACCTAGCAGGCACTTGGACGATGTAGGTTACCTAGCGGACACTTGGACCATTTAGGTTAACTAGCGGGCACTTGGATATCTAGGTTAACTAGCGGGCACTTGGACTATCTAGGTTAACTATCGGGCACTTGGACTATGTAGGTTACCTAGCGGTCACATGGACTATGTAGGTAACCTAGCGGACACTTGGACTATCTAGGTTAGCTAACGAGCAATTGGACTATCTAGGTTACCTAGCACGCACTTTGACTATGTAGGTTACCTAGCAGGCACTTGGACTATGTAGGTACCCTAGCGGGCATTTGGACTATATAGGTTAACTAACGGGCACTTGGACTATGTAGGATGCCTAGCGAGCACATGGACAATGTAGGTTCCCTAGCGGGCACTTGGACTATGTAGGTTCCCTAGCGGTTACTTGGACTGTCTAGGTTAACTAGTGGGCAATTGGACTGTCTAGGTTACCTAGTGGGCACTTGGACTATGTAGTTTACCTATCAGGCACTTGGACTATGTAGGTTAACTAGCGGGCACTTGGACTATCTAGGTTACCTAGCGGGCACTTGGACTATGTACATTCCCTAGCGGGCAATTGGGCTATCTACGTTACCTAGCGGGCACTTGGACTATGTAGGTTAACGAACGGGCACGTGGACTATGTAGGTAACCTAGTGGTCACTTGGCCTGTCTACGTTACCTAGCGGGCACTTGGACTATGTAGGTTAGCTAGTGGGCACTTGGACTATCTAGGTTAACTAGCGGAACCTTGGTCTATGTAGGTTAACTAGCAGGCCCTTGGACTATGTAAGTTAAGTAGAGGGCACTTGGACGATCCTGGTTAACTAGCGGGCACTTGGACTATCTAGGTTAACTAGTGGGCACTTGGACTATGTAGGTTCCCTAAAGTTACTTGGACTGTCTAGGTTAACTAGCGTGCAATTGTACTGTCTAGGTTACCTAGTGGGCACTTGGACTATGTAGTTTACCTAGCAGGCACTTGGACTATGTAGGTTCCCTAGCGGGCATTTGGACTATATAGGTTACCTAGCAGGCACTTGGTCTATGTAGTTTCCCTAGCGGGCACTTGGACTATGGAAGTTCCCTAGCGGTTACTTGGACTGTCTAGGTTAACTAGTGGGCAATTGGACTGTCTAGTTTACCTAGTGGGCACTTGGACTATGTAGTTTACCTATCAGGCACTTGGACTATGTAGGTTAACTAGCGGGCACTTGGACTATCTAGGTTACCTAGCGGGCACTTGGACTATGTATGTTCCCTAGCGGGCAATTGGGCTATCTACGTTACCTAGCGGGCACTTGGACTATGTAGGTTAACGAACGAGCACTTGGACTATGTAGGTAACCTAGTGGTCACTTGGCCTGTCTAGGTTACCTAGTGGGCACTTGGACTATGTAGGTTAACTAGCGGGCATTTAGAATATCTAGGTTAACTAGCGGGCCCTTGGTCTATGTAGGTTAACTAGCAGGCCCTTGGACTATGTAAGTTAACTAGAGGGCACTTGGACGATCCTGGTTAACTAGCGGGCACTTGGACTATCTAGGTTAACTAGCGGGCACTTGGAATATGTAAGTTCCCTAGCGGGAAACTTGGACTTTGTAGGTTCCCTAGTGGTTACTTGGACTGTCTATGTTAACTAGCGGGCAAGTGGACTGTCTAGGTTACCTAGTGGGCACTTGGACTATGTAGTTTACCTAGCAGGCACTTGGACTATGTAGGTTCCCTAGCGGGCATTTGGACTATATAGGTTACCTAGCGGGCACTTGGACTATGTAGGTTATCTAGCGGGCACTTGGACTATGTAGGTTAACTAAAGGGCACTTACATTATCTATGTTAACTAATAGGCACTTGGACTATGTATGTTCCAGAGCGGGCAATTGGACTATGTAGGTTCCCTAGCGTGCACTTGGACTATCTAGGTTCCATATAGGGCACTTGGACTATGTAGGTTAACTAGTGGACAATTGGACGATCTAGGTTAACTAGCGGTCCCTTGGACTACGTAGGTTAACTAGCGGACACTTGCACTATGTAGGTTACCTAGCGGGCACTTGGACTATCTAGGTTAACTAGCGGGCCTTTGGACAATGTAGTTTAACTAGCGGACACTTGCACTATGTAGGTTACCTAGCGGGCACTTGGACTATGTAGGTTAACTAGCAGGCCCTTGGACTATCTAGGTTACCTAGCGGGCACTTGGTCTATGTACATAACCTAGCGGGCACTTGGACTATGTATGTCCCCTAGAGGGCACTTGGACTATCTAGTTTAACTAAAGGGCACTAGGACTATCTTGTTTAAATAGCGGGCACTAGGTCTTTCTAGGTTACATAGCGGGCACTTGGACTATGTAGGTCAACTAGCGGGCCCTTGGACTATCTAGGTTAGCTAACGGGCACTTGGACTACGTAGGTTAACTAGCGGACACTTGCACTATGTAGGTTACCTAGCGGGCACTTGGACTATCTAGGTTAACTAGCGAGCCTTTGTACTATGTAGTTTAACTAGCGGACACTTGCACTATGTAGGTTACCTAGCGGGCACTTGGACTATGTAGGTTAACTAGCAGGCCCTTGGACTATCTAGGTTACCTAGCGGGCACTTGGTCTATGTACATAACCTAGCGGGCACTTGGACTATGTATGTCCCCTAGAGGGCACTTGGACTATCTAGTTTAACTAAAGGTCACTAGGACTATCTTGTTTAAATAGTGGGCACTAGGTCTTTCTAGGTTACATAGCGGGCAATTGGACAATGTAGGTCAACTAGCGGGCCCTTGGACTATCTAGGTTAGCTAAAGGGCACTTGGACTATGTAGGTTAACTAGCGGGCACTAGGACTGTCTAGGTTACCTAGCGGGCACTTGGATTATCTAGGTTAACGAACGGGCACTTGGACTATGTAGGTTACATAGCCGCCACTTGGACTATCTAGGTTAGCTAACAGGCACTTGGACTATCTAGGTTCCCTAGCGGGCACTTGTACTATCTAGGTTACCTAGCTGGCACTTGGACTATGTAGGTCAACTAGCAGGCCCTTGGACTATCTAGGTTAGCTAACGGGCACTTGGACTATCTAGGTTACCTAACGGGCACTTGGATTATGTAGGTTCCCTAGCGGGCACTCAGACTATGTACGTTTCCTTGCGGGCATTTGAACTATGTAGGTTACCTAGCGAGCACTTGGACTATGTAGGTTCCCTAACGGGCACTTGGACTATGTAGGTTCCCTAGCGGTCACGTGGAATATGTACGCTCTCTAGAAGGCACTTGGACTATGTAGGTTACCTATCGGGCACTTTGACTATGTAGGTTAACTAGCGGGCACTTGGACTATCCAGGTTACGAAGCGGGCAATTGGACTATCGAGGTTAACAGACGGACACTTGGACTATGTAGGTAACCTAGCGGGCACTTGGACTGTCTAGGTTACATAGCGGGCACTTGGATTATCTAGGGTAACGAACGGGCACTTGGACTATGTAGGTTAGCTAACAGACACTTGGACTATCTAGGTTAGGTAACGGGCACATGGACTATCTAGGTTAACTAGCGGGCCTTTGGACAATGTAGTTTAACTAGCGGACACTTGCACTATGTAGGTTACCTAGCGGGCACTTGGACTATGTAGGTTAACTAGCAGGCCCTTGGACTATCTAGGTTACCTAGCGGGCACTTGGTCTATGTACATAACCTAGCGGGCACTTGGGCTATGTATGTCCCCTAGAGGGCACTTGGACTATCTAGTTTAACTAAAGGGCACTAGGACTATCTTGTTTAACTAGCGGGCACTAGGTCTATCTAGGTTACATAGCGGGCACTTGGACTATGTAGGTCAACTAGCGGGCCCTTGGACTATCTAGGTTAGCTAACGGGCACTTGGATTATGTAGGTTAACTAACGGGCACTTGGACTATGTAGGTTAACAAGCGGGCACTAGGACTGTCTAGGTTACCTAGCGGGCACTTGGATTATCTAGGTTAACGAACGGGCACTTGGACTATGTAGGTTACATAGCCGCCACTTGGACTATCTAGGTTAGCTATCAGGCACTTGGACTATCAAGGTTCCCTAGCGGGCACTTGTACTATCTGGGTTACCTAGCTGGCACTTGGACTATGTAGGTCAACTAGCGGGCCCTTGGACTATCTAGGTTACCTAACGGGCACTTGATTTATGTAGGTTCCCTAGCGGGCACTCAGACTATGTAGGTTTCCTTGCGGGCATTTGGACTATGTAGGTTACCTAGCGAGCACTTGGACTATGTAGGTTCCCTAACGGGCACTTGGACTATGTAGGTTCCCTAGCGGTCACGTGGACTATGTACGCTCTCTAGAAGGCACTTGGACTATGTAGGTTACCTATCGGGCACTTTGACAATGTAGGTTAACTAGCGGGCAATTGGACTATCCAGGTTACGAAGCGGGCAATTGGACTATCGAGGTTAACGGACGGACACTTAGACTATGTAGGTAACCTAGCGGGCACTTGGACTGTCTAGGTTACATAGCGGGCACTTGGATTATCTAGGTTAACGAACGGGCACTTGGACTATGTAGGTTAGCTAACAGGCACTTGGACAATCTAGGTTACCTAGTGGGAACTTGGACTATGTTGGTTACCTAGCGGCCACTTTGACTATCTTGGTTACCTAGCGGGCACTTGGACTATGTAGGTCAACTAGCGGGCCATTGGACTATCAAGGTTAGCTAACGGGCACTTGGACTATCTAGGTTACCTAACGGGCACTTTGATTATGTAGGTTCCCCAGCGGGCATTAGACTATCTAAGTTTCCTTGCGGGCACATGGACTATGTAGGTTCCCTAACGGGCACTTGGACTATGTAGGTTCCCTAGCGGTCACGTGGACTATGTAGGATCTCTAGAAGGCACGTGGACTATGTAGGTTACCTAGCGAGCACTTGGACTATGTAGGTTCCCTAACGGGCACTTGGACTATGTAGGTTCCCTAGCGGTCACGTGGAATATGTACGCTCTCTAGAAGGCACTTGGACTATGTAGGTTACCTATCGGGCACTTTGACTATGTAGGTTAACTAGCGGGCACTTGGACTATCCAGGTTACGAAGCGGGCAATTGGACTATCGAGGTTAACGGACGGACACTTGGACTATGTAGGTAACCTAGCGGGCACGTGGACTATGTACGCTCTCTAGAAGGCACTTGGACTATGTAGGTTACCTATCGGGCACTTTGACAATGTAGGTTAACTAGCGGGCAATTGGACTATCCAGGTTACGAAGCGGGCAATTGGACTATCGAGGTTAACGGACGGACACTTAGACTATGTAGGTAACCTAGCGGGCACTTGGACTGTCTAGGTTACATAGCGGGCACTTGGATTATCTAGGGTAACGAACGGGCACTTGGACTATGTAGGTTAGCTAACAGACACTTGGACAATCTAGGTTAGGTAACGGGCACATGGACTATCTAGGTTAACTAGCGGGCCTTTGGACAATGTAGTTTAACTAGCGGACACTTGCACTATGTAGGTTACCTAGCGGGCACTTGGACTATGTAGGTTAACTAGCAGGCCCTTGGACTATCTAGGTTACCTAGCGGGCACTTGGTCTATGTACATAACCTAGCGGGCACTTGGGCTATGTATGTCCCCTAGAGGGCACTTGGACTATCTAGTTTAACTAAAGGGCACTAGGACTATCTTGTTTAACTAGCGGGCACTAGGTCTATCTAGGTTACATAGCGGGCACTTGGACTATGTAGGTCAACTAGCGGGCCCTTGGACTATCTAGGTTAGCTAACGGGCACTTGGATTATGTAGGTTAACTAACGGGCACTTGGACTATGTAGGTTAACTAGCGGGCACTAGGACTGTCTAGGTTACCTATCGGGCACTTGGATTATCTAGGTTAACGAACGGGCACTTGGACTATGTAGGTTACATAGCCGCCACTTGGACTATCTAGGTTAGCTATCAGGCACTTGGACTATCAAGGTTCCCTAGCGGGCACTTGTACTATCTGGGTTACCTAGCTGGCACTTGGACTATGTAGGTCAACTAGCGGGCCCTTGGACTATCTAGGTTACCTAACGGGCACTTGGATTATGTAGGTTCCCTAGCGGGCACTCAGACTATGTAGGTTTCCTTGCGGGCATTTGGACTATGTAGGTTACCTAGCGAGCACTTGGACGATCCTGGTTAACTAGCGGGCACTTGGACTATCTAGGTTAACTAGTGGGCACTTGGACTATATAGGTTCCCTAGGGTTACTTGGACTGTCTAGGTTAACTAGCGTGCAATTGGACTGTCTAGATTACCTAGTGGGCACTTGGACTATGTAGTTTACCTAGCCGGCACTTGGACTATGTAAGTTATCTAGCGGGCACTTGGACTATGTAGGTTAACTAAAGGGCACTTGCATTATCTAGGTTAACTAACAGGCACTTGGACTATGGATGTTCCAGAGCGGGCAATTGGACTATGTAGGTTACCTAGCGGGCACTTGGACTATGTAGGTTAACTAGCAGGCCCTTGGACTATCTAGGTTACCTAGCGGGCACTTGGTCTATGTACATAACCTAGCGGGCATTGGGCTATGTATGTCCCCTAGAGGGCACTTGGACTATCTAGTTTAACTAAAGGGCACTAGGACTATCTTGTTTAACTAGCGGGCCCTTGGACTATCTAGGTTAGCTAACGGGCACTTGGATTATGTAGGTTCCCTAGCGGGCACTCAGACTATGTAGGTTTCCTTGCGGGCATTTGGACTATGTAGGTTACCTAGCGAGCACTTGGACTATGTAGGTTCCCTAACGGGCACTTGGACTATGTAGGTTCCCTAGCGGTCACGTGGACTATGTACGCTCTCTAGAAGGCACTGGGACTATGTAGGTTACCTATCGGGCACTTTGACTATGTAGGTTAACTAGCGGGCACTTGGACTATCCAGGTTACGAAGCGGGCAATTGGACTATCCAGGTTAACGGACGGACACTTGGACTATGTAGGTAACCTAGCGGGCACTTGGACTGTCTAGGTTACATAGCGGGCACTTGGATTATCTAGGTTAACGAACGGGCACTTGGACTATGTAGGTTAGCTAACAGGCACTTGGACAATCTAGGTTACCTAGTGGGAACTTGGACTATGTTGGTTACCTAGCGGCCACTTTGACTATGTTGGTTAGCTAGCGGGCACTTGGACTATGTAGGTCAACTAGCGGGACATTGGACTATCAAGGTTAGCTAACGGGCACTTGGACTATCTAGGTTACCTAACGGGCACTTTGATTATGTAGGTTCCCCAGCGGGCATTAGACTATGTAAGTTTCCTTGCGGGCACATGGACTATGTAGGTTCCCTAACGGGCACTTGGACTATGTAGGTTCCCTAGCGGTCACGTGGACTATGTAGGATCTCTAGAAGGCACGTGGACTATGTAGGTTACCTATCGCGCACTTTGACTATGTTGGTTATCTAGCGGGCACTTGGACTATCCTGGTTACGAAGCAGGCAATTGGACTATCGAGGTTAACGGACGGACACTGGGAATATGTAGGTAACCTAGCGGGCACTTGGACTGTCTAGGTTACATAGCGGGCACTTGGATTATCTAGGTTAACGAACGGGCACTTGGACTATGTAGGTTAGCTAACAGGCACTTGGACAATCTAGGTTACCTAGTGGGAACTTGGACTATGTTGGTTACCTAGCGGCCAATTTGACTATCTTGGTTACCTAGCGGGCACTTGGACTATGTAGGTTAATTAGCGGACACTTGGACGAACTAGGTTAACGAGCTGGCCCTTGGACTATGTAGGTTACCTAGCGGACACTTGGACTCTCTAGGTTAGCTAACAGGAACTTGGACTATCTAGGTTACTTAGTGGGCACTTTGACTATGTAGGTTACCTAGCGGTCACTTGGACTATCTAGGGTAGCTAACGGGTACTTGGGCTATCTAGGTTCCCTAGCGGGCACTTGGACTATGTAGGATAACTAGCGGGCACTTGGACTATGTAGGTCAACTAGCGGGCCATTGGACTATCAAGGTTAGATAACGGGCACTTGGACTATCTAGGTTACCTAACGGGCACTTGGATTATGTAGGTTCCCTAGCGGGCATTAGACTATGTAGGTTTCCTTGCGGGCACATGGACTATGTAGGTTCCCTAACGGGCACTTGGACTATGTAGGTTCCCTAGCGGTCACGTGGACTATGTAGGATCCCTAGAAGGCACGTGGACTATGTAGGTTACCTATCGCGCACTTTGACTATGTTGGTTATCTAGCGGGCACTTGGACTATCCAGGTTACGTATGGGCACTTGGACTATGTAGGTTACCAAACGGGCACTTGGACTATCTAGGTTAATGAACGGACACTTGGACTATGTAGGTAACCTAGCGGGCACTTGGACTGTCTAGGTTACATAGCGGGCACTTGGACTATCTAGGTTAACGAACGGGCACTTGGACTATGTAGGTTACCAAACGGGCACTTGGACTATCTAGGTTAACGAACGGACACTTGGACGATGTAGGTTACCTAGCGGACACTTGGACCATTTAGGTTAACTAGCGGGCACTTGGACTATTTAGGTTAACTAGCGGGCCCTTGGACTATCTAGGTTTACTAGCGGGCACTTGGACTATCTAGGTTAACTATCGGGCACTTGGACTATGTAGGTTACCTAGCGGTCACATTGACTATGTATGTTACCTAGCGGACACTTGGACTATCTAGGTTACCTAGCAGGCACTTTGACTCTCTAGGTTAACTAACGGGCACTTGGACTATGTAGGATGCCTAGCGAGCACATGGACAATGTAGGTTCCCTAGCGGGCACTTGGACTATGTAGGTTCCCTAGCGGTTACTTGGACTGTCTAGGTTAACTAGTGGGCAATTTGACTGTCTAGGTTACCTAGTGGGCACTTGGACTATGTAGTTTACCTATCAGGCACTTGGACTATGTAGGTTAACTAGCGGGCACTTGGACTATCTAGGTTACCTAGCGGGCACTTGGACTATGTATGTTCCCTAGCGGGCAATTGGGCTATCTACGTTACCTAGCGGGCACTTGGACTATGTAGGTGAATGAACGGGCACTTGGACTATGTAGGTAACCTAGTGGTCACTTGGCCTGTCTAGGTTACCTAGCGGGCACATGGACTATGTAGGTTAACTAGCGGGCACTTGGACTATCTAGGTTAACTAGCGGGCCCTTGGTCTATGTAGGTTAACTAGCAGGCCCTTAGACTATGTAAGTTAACTAGAGGGCACTTGGACGATCCTGGTTAACTAGCGGGCACTTGGACTATCTAGGTTAACTAGCGGGCACTTGGAATATGTAAGTTCCCTAGTGGGAACTTGGACTATGTAAGTTCCCTAGCGGTTACTTGGACTGTCTAGGTTAACTAGCGGGCAATTGGACTGTCTAGGTTACCTAGTGGGCACTTGGACTATGTAGTTTACCTAGCAGGCACTTGGACTATGTAGGTTCCCTAGCGGGCATTTGGACTATATAGGTTACCTAGCGGGCACTTGGACTATGTAAGTTATCTAGCGGGCACTTGGACTATGTAGGTTAACTAAAGGGCACTTGCATTATCTAGGTTAACTAACAGGCACTTGGACTATGTATGTTCCAGAGTGGGCAATTGGACTATGTAGGTTCCCTAGCGTGCACTTGGACTATCTAGGTTCCATATAGGGCACTTGGACTATGTAGGTTAACTAGTGGACAATTGGACTATCTAGGATAACTAGCGGTCCCTTGGACTACGTAGGTTAACTAGCGGACACTTGCACTATGTAGGTTACCTAGCGGGCACTTGGACTATCTAGGTTAACTAGCGGGCCTTTGGACAATGTAGTTTAACTAGCGGACACTTGCACTATGTAGGTTACCTAGCGGGCACTTGGACTATGTAGGTTAACTAGCAGGCCCTTGGACTATCTAGGTTACCTAGCGGGCACTTGGTCTATGTACATAACCTAGCGGGCACTTGGGCTATGTATGTCCCCTAGAGGGCACTTGGACTATCTAGTTTAACTAAAGGGCACTAGGACTATCTTGTTTAACTAGCGGGCACTAGGTCTATCTAGGTTACATAGCGGGCACTTGGACTATGTAGGTCAACTAGCGGGCCCTTGGACTATCTAGGTTAGCTAACGGGCACTTGGATTATGTAGGTTAACTAACGGGCACTTGGACTATGTAGGTTAACTAGCGGGCACTAGGACTGTCTAGGTTACCTAGCGGGCACTTGGATTATCTAGGTTAACGAACGGGCACTTGGACTATGTAGGTTACATAGCCGCCACTTGGACTATCTAGGTTAGCTAATAGGCACTTGGACTATCTAATTCCCTAGCGGGCACTTGTACTATCTGGGTTACCTAGCTGGCACTTGGACTATGTAGGTCAACTAGCGGGCCCTTGGACTATCTAGGTTACCTAACGGGCACTTGGATTATGTAGGTTCCCTAGCGGGCACTCAGACTATGTAGGTTTCCTTGCGGGCATTTGGACTATGTAGGTTACCTAGCGAGCACTTGGACTATGTAGGTTGCCTAACGGGCACTTGGACTATGTAGGTTCCCCAGCGGTCACGTGGACTATGTACGCTCTCGAGAAGGCACTTGGACTATGTAGGTTACCTAACGGGCACTTGGACTATGTAGGTTCCCTAACGGGCACTTGGACTATGTAGGTTTCCTAGCGGTCACGTGGACTATGTACGCTCTCTAGAAGGCACTTGGACTATGTAGGTTACCTATCGGGCACTTTGACTATGTAGGTTAACTAGCGGGCACTTGGACTATCCAGGTTACGAAGCGGGCAATTGGACTATCGAGGTTAACGGACGGACACTTAGACTATGTAGGTAACCTAGCGGGCACTTGGACTGTCTAGGTTACATAGCGGGCACTTTGATTATCTAGGTTAACGAACGGGCACTTGGACTATGTAGGTTAGCTAACAGGCACTTGGACAATCTAGGTTACCTAGTGGGAACTTGGACTATGTTGGTTACCTAGCGGGCACTTGGACTATGTAGGTTAATTAGCGGACACTTGGACGAACTAGGTTAACGAGCGGGCCCTTGGACTATGTAGGTTACCTAGCAGACACTTGGACTCTCTAGGTTAGCTAACAGGAACTTGGACTATCTAGGTTACTTAGTGGGCACTTTGACTATGTAGGTTACCTAGCGGTCACTTGGACTATCTAGGGTAGCTAACGGGTACTTGGGCTATCTAGGTTACCTAGCGAGCACTTGGACTATGTAGGTTAGCTAACAGGCACTTGGACAATCTAGGTTACCTAGTGGGAACTTGGACTATGTTGATTACCTAGTGGCCACTTTGACTATCTTGGTTACCTAGCGGGCACTTGGACTATGTAGGTTAATTAGCGGACACTTGGACGAACTAGGTTAACGATCGGACCCTTGGACTATGTAGGTTACCTAGCGGACACTTGGACTATCTAGGTTAGCTAACAGGAACTTGGACTATCTAGGTTACTTAGTGGGCACTTTGACTATGTAGGTTACCTAGCGGTCACTTGGACTATCTAGGGTAGCTAACGGGTACTTGGGCTATCTAGGTTCCCTAGCGGGCACTTGGACTATGTAGGATAACTAGCGGGCACTTGGATTATGTAGGTCAACTAGCGGGCCATTGGACTATCAAGGTTAGCTAACGGGCACTTGGACTATCTAGGTTACCTAACGGGCACTTGGATAATGTAGGTTCCCTAGCGGGCATTAGACTATGTAGGTTTCCTTGCGGGCACATGGACTATGTAGGTTCCCTAGCGGTCACGTGGACTATGTAGGATCCCTAGAAGGCACGTGGACTATGTAGGTTACCTATCGCGCACTTTGACTATGTTGGTTATCTAGCGGGCACTTGGACTATCTAGGTTACGTATGGGCACTTGGACTATGTAGGTTACCAAACGGGCACTTGGACTATCTAGGTTAACGAACGGACACTTGGACTATGTAGGTAACCTAGCGGGCACTTGGACTGTCTAGGTTACATAGCGGGCACTTGGATTATCTAGGTTAACGAACGGGCACTTGGACTATGTAAGTTAGCTCACAGGCACTTGGACAACCTAGGTTACCTAGCAGGCACTTGGACGATGTAGGTTACCTAGCGGACACTTGGACCATTTAGGTTAACTAGCGGGCACTTGGACTATCTAGGTTAACTAGCGGGCCCTTGGACTATCTAGGTTTACTAGCGGGCACTTGGACTATCTAGGTTAACTATCGGGCACTTGGACTATGTAGGTTACCTAGCGGTCACATGGACTATGTAGGTTACCTAGCGGACACTTGGACTATCTAGGTTAGCTAACGGCAATTGGTCTATCTAGGTTACCTAGCACGCACTTTGACTATGTAGGTTACCTAGCGGGCACTTGGACTATCTAGGTTACCTAGCAGGCACTTTGACTCTCTAGGTTAACTAACGGGCACTTGGACTATGTAGGATGCCTAGCGAGCACATGGACAATGTAGGTTCCCTAGCGGGCACTTGGACTATGTAGGTTCCCTAGCGGTTACTTGGACTGTCTAGGTTAACTAGTGGGCAATTGGACTGTCTAGGTTACCTAGTGGACACTTTGACTATGTAGTTTACCTATCAGGCACTTGGACTATGTAGGTTAACTAGCGGGCACATGGACTATCTAGGTTACCTAGCGGGCACTTGGACTATGTATGTTCCCTAGCGGGCAATTGGGCTATCTACGTTACCTAGCGGGCACTTGGACTATGTAGGTTAACGAACGGGCACGTGGACTATGTAGGTAACCTAGTGGTCACTTGGCCTGTCTAGGTTACCTAGCGGGCACTTGGACTATATAGGTTAGCTAGTGGGCACTTGGACTATGTACGTTCCCTAGCGGATATTGGGCTATCTACGTTACCTAGCGGGCACTTGGACTATGTAGGTTAACGAACGGGCACGTGGACTATGTAGGTAACCTAGTGGTCACTTGGCCTGTCTAGGTTACCTAGCGGCCACTTGGACTATGTAAGTTAGCTAGTGGGCACTTGGACTATCTAGGTTAACTAGCGGGCCCTTGGTCTATGTATGTTAACTAGCAGGCCCTTGGACTATGTAAGTTAACTAGAGGGCATTTGGACGATCCTGGTTAACTAGCGGGCACTTGGACTATCTAGGTTAACTAGTGGGCACTTGGACTATGTTGGTTCCCTAAAGTTACTTGGACTGTCTAGGTTAACTAGCGTGCAATTGGCCTATCTAGGTTACCTAGCGGGCACTTGGACTATGTATGTTCCCTAGCGGATATTGGGCTATCTACGTTACCTAGCGGGCACTTGGACTATGTAGGTTAACGAACGGGCACGTGGACTATGTAGGTAACCTAGTGGTCACTTGGCCTGTCTAGGTTACCTAGCGGCCACTTGGACTATGTAGGTTAGCTAGTGGGCACTTGGACTATCTAGGTTAACTAGCGGGCCCTTGGTCTATGTAGGTTAACTAGCAGGCCCTTGGACTATGTAAGTTAACTAGAGGGCATTTGGACGATCCTGGTTAACTAGCGGGCACTTGGACTATCTAGGTTAACTAGTGGGCACTTGGACTATGTAGGTTCCCTAAAGTTACTTGGACTGTCTAGGTTAACTAGCGTGCAATTGTACTGTCTAGGTTACCTAGTGGGCACTTGGACTATGTAGTTTACCTAGCAGGCACTTGGACTATGTAGGTTCCCTAGTGGGCATTTGGACTATATAGGTTACCTAGCGGGCACTTGGACTATGTAGGTTTCCTAGCGGGCACTTGGACTATGTAAGTTCCCTAGCGGTTACTTGGACTGTCTAGGTTAACTAGTGGGCAATTGGACTGTCTAGGTTACCTAGTGGGCACTTGGACTATGTAGTTTACCTATCAGGCACTTGGACTATGTAGGTTAACTAGCGGGCACTTGGACTATCTAGGTTACCTAGCGGGCACTTGGACTATGTACGTTCCCTAGCGGGCAATTGGGCTATCTACGTTACCTAGCGGGCACTTGGACTATGTAGGTTAACGAACGGGCACTTGGACTATGTAGGTAACCTAGTGGTCACTTGGCCTGTCTAGGTTACCTAGCGGGCACTTGGACTATGTAGGTTAACTAGCGGGCACTTGGACTATCTAGGTTAACTAGCGGGCCCTTCGTCTATGTAGGTTAACTAGCAGGCCCTTGGACTTTGTAAGTTAACTAGAGGGCACTTGGACGATCCTGGTTAACTAGCGGGCACTTGGACTATCTAGGTTAACTAGTGGGCACTTGGACTATGTAGGTTCCCTAGGGTTACTTGGACTGTCTAGGATAACTAGCGTGCAATTGGACTGTCTAGATTACCTAGTGGGCACTTGGACTATGTAGTTTACCTAGCAGGCACTTGGACTATGTAGGTTCCCTAGCGGGCATTTGGACTATATAGGTTACCTAGCGGGCATTTGGAATATCTAGGTTTACTAGCGGGCACTTGGACTATCTAGGTTAACTATCGGGCACTTGGACTATGTAGGTTACCTAGCGGTCACATGGACTGTGTAGGTTGCCTAGCGGACACTTCGACTATCTAGGTTAGCTAACGGGTAATTGGACTATCAAGGTTACCTAACGGGCACTTGGACTATGTAGGTTACCTAGCGGGCACTTGGACTATCTAGGTTACCTAGCAGGCACTTTGACTATCTAGGTTAACTAACGGGCACTTGGACTATGTAGGTTGCCTAGCGAGCACTTGGACTATGTAGGTTCCCTAGCGGGCACTTGGACTATGTAAGTTCCCTAGCGGTTACTTGGACTGTCTAGGTTAACTAGTGGGCAATTGGACTGTCTAGGTTACCTAGCGGGCACTTGGACTATGTAGGTTAACTAGCGGGCACTTGGACTATCTAGGTTAACGAGCGGGCCCTTGGTCTATGTAGGTTAACTAGCAGGCCCTTAGACTATGTAAGTTAACTAGAGGGCACTTGGACGATCCTGGTTAACTAGCGGGCACTTGGACTATCTATGTTAATAGCGGGCACTTGGAATATGTAAGTTCCCTAGCGGGAACTTGGACTATGTAGGTTCCCTAGCGGTTACTTGGACTGTCTAGGTTAACTAGCAGGCAATTGGACTGTCTAGGTTACCTAGTGGGCACTTGGACTATGTAGTTTACCTAGCAGGCACTTGGACTATGTAGGTTCCCTAGCGGGCATTTGGACTATATAGGTTACCTAGCGGGCACTTGGACTATGTAAGTTATCTAGCGGGCACTTGGACTATGTAGGTTAACTAAAGGGCACTTGCATTATCTAGGTTAACTAACAGGCACTTGGACTATGTATGTTCCAGAGCGGGCAATTGGACTATGTAGGTTCCCTAGCGTGCACTTGGACTATCTAGGTTCCATATAGGGCACTTGGACTATGTAGGTTAACTAGTGGACAATTGGACTATCTAGGTTAACTAGCGGACCTTTGTACAATGTAGTTTAACTAGCGGACACTTGCACTATGTAGGTTACCTAGCGGGCACTTGGACTATGTAGGTTAACTAGCAGGCCCTTGGACTATCTAGGTTACCTAGCGGGCACTTGGTCTATGTACATAACCTAGCGGGCACTTGGGCTATGTATGTCCCCTTGAGGGCACTTGGACTATCTAGTTTAACTAAAGGGCACTAGGACTATCTTGTTTAACTAGCGGGCCCTTGGACTATCTAGGTTAGCTAACGGGCACTTGGATTATGTAGGTTAACTAACGGGCACTTGGACTATGTAGGTTAACTAGCGGGCACTAGGACTGTCTAGGTTACCTAGCGGGCACTTAGATTATCTAGGTCAACGAACGGGCACTTGGACTATGTAGGTTACATAGCCGCCACTTGGACTATCTAGGTTAGCTAACAGGCAATTGGACTATCTAGGTTCCCTAGCGGGCACTTGTACTATCTGGGTTACCTAGCTGGCACTTAGACTATGTAGGTCAACTAGCGGGCCCTTGGACTATCTAGGTTACCTAACGGGCACTTGGATTATGTAGGTTCCCTAGCGGGCACTCAGACTATGTAGGTTTCCTCGCGGGCATTTGGACTATGTAGGTTACCTAGCGAGCACTTGGACTATGTAGGTTCCCTAACGGGCACTTGGACTATGTAGGTTCCCTAGCGGTCACGTGGAATATGTACGATCTCTAGAAGGCACTTGGACTATGTAGGTTACCTATCGGGCACTTTGACTATGTAGGTTAACTAGCGGGCACTTGGACTATCCAGGTTACGAAGCGGGCAATTGGACTATCGAGGTTAACGGACGGACACTTGGACTATGTAGGTAACCTAGCGGGCACTTGGACTGTCTAGGTTACATAGCGGGCACTTGGATTATCTAGGTTAACGAACGGGCACTTGGACTATGTAGGTTAGCTAACAGGCACTTGGACAATCTAGGTTACCTAGTGGGAACTTGGACTATGTTGGTTACCTAGCGGCCACTTTGACTATCTTGGTTACCTAGTGGGCACTTGGACTATGTAGGTTAATTAGCGGACACTTGGACGAACTAGGTTAACGAGCGGGCCCTTGGACTATGTAGGTTACCTAGCGGACACTTGGACTCTCTAGGTTAGCTAACAGGAACTTGGACTATCTAGGTTACTTAGTGGGCACTTTGACTATGTAGGTTACCTAGCGGTCACTTGGACTATCTAGGGTAGCTAACGGGTACTTGGGCTATCTAGGTTACCTAGCGGGCACTTGGACTATGTAGGATAACTAGCGGGCACTTGGACTATGTAGGTCAACTAGCGGGCCATTGGACTATCAAAGTTAGCTAACGGGCACTTGGACTATCTAGGTTACCTAGCGGGCACTTGGACTATGTACGTTCCCTAGCGGGCAATTGGGCTATCTACGTTACCTAGCGGGCACTTGGACTATGTAGGTTAACGAACGGGCACTTGGACTATGTAGGTAACCTAGTGGTCACTTGGCCTGTCTAGGTTACCTAGCGGGCACTTGGACTATGTAGGTTAACTAGCGGGCACTTGGACTATCTAGGTTAACTAGCGGGCCCTTCGTCTATGTAGGTTAACTAGCAGGCCCTTGGACTATGTAAGTTAACTAGAGGGCACTTGGACGATCCTGGTTAACTAGCGGGCACTTGGACTATCTAGGTTAACTAGTGGGCACTTGGACTATGTAGGTTCCCTAGGGTTACTTGGACTGTCTAGGTTAACTAGCGTGCAATTGGACTGTCTAGATTACCTAGTGGGCACTTGGACTATGTAGTTTACCTAGCAGGCACTTGGACTATGTAGGTTCCCTAGCGGGCATTTGGACTATATAGGTTACCTAGCGGGCATTTGGAATATCTAGGTTTACTAGCGGGCACTTGGACTATCTAGGTTAACTATCGGGCACTTGGACTATGTAGGTTACCTAGCGGTCACATGGACTGTGTAGGTTGCCTAGCGGACACTTCGACTATCTAGGTTAGCTAACGGGTAATTGGACTATCAAGGTTACCTAACGGGCACTTGGACTATGTAGGTTACCTAGCGGGCACTTGGACTATCTAGGTTACCTAGCAGGCACTTTGACTATCTAGGTTAACTAACGGGCACTTGGACTATGTAGGTTGCCTAGCGAGCACTTGGACTATGTAGGTTCCCTAGCGGGCACTTGGACTATGTAAGTTCCCTAGCGGTTACTTGGACTGTCTAGGTTAACTAGTGGGCAATTGGACTGTCTAGGTTACCTAGCGGGCACTTGGACTATGTAGGTTAACTAGCGGGCACTTGGACTATCTAGGTTAACGAGCGGGCCCTTGGTCTATGTAGGTTAACTAGCAGGCCCTTAGACTATGTAAGTTAACTAGAGGGCACTTGGACGATCCTGGTTAACTAGCGGGCACTTGGACTATCTATGTTAATAGCGGGCACTTGGAATATGTAAGTTCCCTAGCGGGAACTTGGACTATGTAGGTTCCCTAGCGGTTACTTGGACTGTCTAGGTTAACTAGCGGGCAATTGGACTGTCTAGGTTACCTAGTGGGCACTTGGACTATGTAGTTTACCTAGCAGGCACTTGGACTATGTAGGTTCCCTAGCGGGCATTTGGACTATATAGGTTACCTAGCGGGCACTTGGACTATGTAAGTTATCTAGCGGGCACTTGGACTATGTAGGTTAACTAAAGGGCACTTGCATTATCTAGGTTAACTAACAGGCACTTGGACTATGTATGTTCCAGAGCGGGCAATTGGACTATGTAGGTTCCCTAGCGTGCACTTGGACTATCTAGGTTCCATATAGGGCACTTGGACTATGTAGGTTAACTAGTGGACAATTGGACTATCTAGGATAACTAGCGGTCCCTTGGACTACGTAGGTTAACTAGCGGACACTTGCACTATGTAGGTTACCTAGCGGGCACTTGGACTATCTAGGTTAACTAGCGGGCCTTTGTACAATGTAGTTTAACTAGCGGACACTTGCACTATGTAGGTTACCTAGCGGGCACTTGGACTATGTAGGTTAACTAGCAGGCCCTTGGACTATCTAGGTTACCTAGCGGGCACTTGGTCTATGTACATAACCTAGCGGGCACTTGGGCTATGTATGTCCCCTTGAGGGCACTTGGACTATCTAGTTTAACTAAAGGGCACTAGGACTATCTTGTTTAACTAGCGGGCCCTTGGACTATCTAGGTTAGCTAACGGGCACTTGGATTATGTAGGTTAACTAACGGGCACTTGGACTATGTAGGTTAACTAGCGGGCACTAGGACTGTCTAGGTTACCTAGCGGGCACTTAGATTATCTAGGTCAACGAACGGGCACTTGGACTATGTAGGTTACATAGCCGCCACTTGGACTATCTAGGTTAGCTAACAGGCAATTGGACTATCTAGGTTCCCTAGCGGGCACTTGTACTATCTGGGTTACCTAGCTGGCACTTAGACTATGTAGGTCAACTAGCGGGCCCTTGGACTATCTAGGTTACCTAACGGGCACTTGGATTATGTAGGTTCCCTAGCGGGCACTCAGACTATGTAGGTTTCCTCGCGGGCATTTGGACTATGTAGGTTACCTAGCGAGCACTTGGACTATGTAGGTTCCCTAACGGGCACTTGGACTATGTAGGTTCCCTAGCGGTCACGTGGAATATGTACGATCTCTAGAAGGCACTTGGACTATGTAGGTTACCTATCAGGCACTTTGACTATGTAGGTTAACTAGCGGGCACTTGGACTATCCAGGTTACGAAGCGGGCAATTGGACTATCGAGGTTAACGGTCGGACACTTGGACTATGTAGGTAACCTAGCGGGCACTTGGACTGTCTAGGTTACATAGCGGGCACTTGGATTATCTAGGTTAACGAACGGGCACTTGGACTATGTAGGTTAGCTAACAGGCACTTGGACAATCTAGGTTACCTAGTGGGAACTTGGACTATGTTGGTTACCTAGCGGCCACTTTGACTATCTTGGTTACCTAGCGGGCACTTGGACTATGTAGGTTAATTAGCGGACACTTGGACGAACTAGGTTAACGAGCGGGCCCTTGGACTATGTAGGTTACCTAGCGGACACTTGGACTCTCTAGGTTAGCTAACAGGAACTTGGACTATCTAGGTTACTTAGTGGGCACTTTGACTATGTAGGTTACCTAGCGGTCACTTGGACTATCTAGGGTAGCTAACGGGTACTTGGGCTATCTAGGTTACCTAGCGGGCACTTGGACTATGTAGGATACCTAGCGGGCACTTGGACTATGTAGGTCAACTAGCGGGCCATTGGACTATCAAGGTTAGCTAACGGGCACTTGGACTATCTAGGTTACCTAACGGGCACTTTGATTATGTAGGTTCCCCAGCGGGCATTAGACTATGTAAGTTTCCTTGTGGGCACATGGACTATGTAGGTTCCCTAACGGGCACTTGGACTATGTAGGTTCCCTAGCGGTCACGTGGACTATGTAGGATCCCTAGAAGGCACGTGGACTATGTAGGTTACCTATCGCGCACTTTGACTATGTTGGTTATCTAGCGGGCACTTGGACTATCCAGGTTACGTATGGGCACTTGGACTATGTAGGTTACCAAACGGGCACTTGGACTATCTAGGTTAATGAAAGGACACTTGGACTATGTAGGTAACCTAGCGGGCACTTGGACTGTCTAGGTTACATAGCGGGCACTTGGACTATCTAGGTTAACGAACGGGCACTTGGACTATGTAGGTTACCAAACGGGCACTTGGACTATCTAGGTTAACGAACGGACACTTGGACGATGTAGGTAACCTAGCGGACACTTGGACCATTTAGGTTAACTAGAGGGCACTTGGACTATCTAGGTTAACTAGCGGGCCCTTGGACTATCTAGGTTTACTAGCGGGCACTTGGACTATCTAGGTTAACTATCGGGCACTTGGACTATGTAGGTTACCTAGCGGTCACATTGACTATGTATGTTACCTAGCAGACACTTGGACTATCTAGGTTAGCTAACGGGCAATTGGACTATCTAGGTTACCTAGCACGCACTTTGACTATGTAGGTTACCTAGCGGGCACTTGGACTATCTAGGTTACCTAGCAGGCACTTTGACTCTCTAGGTTAACTAACGGGCACTTGGACTATGTAGGATGCCTAGCGAGCACATGGACAATGTAGGTTCCCTAGCGGGCACTTGGACTATGTAGGTTCCCTAGCGGTTACTTGGACTGTCTAGGTTAACTAGTGGGCAATTGGACTGTCTAGGTTACCTAGTGGGCACTTGGACTATGTAGTTTTCCTATCAGGCACTTGGACTATGTAGGTTAACTAGCGGGCACTTGGACTATCTAGGTTCCATATAGGGCACTTGGACTATGTAGGTTAACTAGTGGACAATTGGACTATCTAGGTTAACTAGCGGACCTTTGTACAATGTAGTTTAACTAGCGGACACTTGCACTATGTAGGTTACCTAGCGGGCACTTGGACTATGTAGGTTAACTAGCAGGCCCTTGGACTATCTAGGTTACCTAGCGGGCACTTGGTCTATGTACATAACCTAGCGGGCACTTGGGCTATGTATGTCCCCTTGAGGGCACTTGGACTATCTAGTTTAACTAAAGGGCACTAGGACTATCTTGTTTAACTAGCGGGCCCTTGGACTATCTAGGTTAGCTAACGGGCACTTGGATTATGTAGGTTAACTAACGGGCACTTGGACTATGTAGGTTAACTAGCGGGCACTAGGACTGTCTAGGTTACCTAGCGGGCACTTAGATTATCTAGGTCAACGAACGGGCACTTGGACTATGTAGCTTACATAGCCGCCACTTGGACTATCTAGGTTAGCTAACAGGCAATTGGACTATCTAGGTTCCCTAGCGGGCACTTGTACTATCTGGGTTACCTAGCTGGCACTTAGACTATGTAGGTCAACTAGCGGGCCCTTGGACTATCTAGGTTACCTAACGGGCACTTGGATTATGTAGGTTCCCTAGCGGGCACTCAGACTATGTAGGTTTCCTCGCGGGCATTTGGACTATGTAGGTTACCTAGCGAGCACTTGGACTATGTAGGTTCCCTAACGGGCACTTGGACTATGTAGGTTCCCTAGCGGTCACGTGGAATATGTACGATCTCTAGAAGGCACTTGGACTATGTAGGTTACCTATCGGGCACTTTGACTATGTAGGTTAACTAGCGGGCACTTGGACTATCCAGGTTACGAAGCGGGCAATTGGACTATCGAGGTTAACGGACGGACACTTGGACTATGTAGGTAACCTAGCGGGCACTTGGACTGTCTAGGTTACATAGCGGGCACTTGGATTATCTAGGTTAACGAACGGGCACTTGGACTATGTAGGTTAGCTAACAGGCACTTGGACAATCTAGGTTACCTAGTGGGAACTTGGACTATGTTGGTTACCTAGCGGCCACTTTGACTATCTTGGTTACCTAGCGGGCACTTGGACTATGTAGGTTAATTAGCGGACACTTGGACGAACTAGGTTAACGAGCGGGCCCTTGGACTATGTAGGTTACCTAGCGGACACTTGGACTCTCTAGGTTAGCTAACAGGAACTTGGACTATCTAGGTTACTTAGTGGGCACTTTGACTATGTAGGTTACCTAGCGGTCACTTGGACTATCTAGGGTAGCTAACGGGTACTTGGGCTATCTAGGTTACCTAGCGGGCACTTGGACTATGTAGGATAACTAGCGGGCACTTGGACTATGTAGGTCAACTAGCGGGCCATTGGACTATCAAGGTTAGCTAACGGGCACTTGGACTATCTAGGTTACCTAGCGGGCACTTGGACTATGTACGTTCCCTAGCGGGCAATTGGGCTATCTACGTTACCTAGCGGGCACTTGGACTATGTAGGTTAACGAACGGGCACTTGGACTATGTAGGTAACCTAGTGGTCACTTGGCCTGTCTAGGTTACCTAGCGGGCACTTGGACTATGTAGGTTAACTAGCGGGCACTTGGACTATCTAGGTTAACTAGCGGGCCCTTCGTCTATGTAGGTTAACTAGCAGGCCCTTGGACTATGTAAGTTAACTAGAGGGCACTTGGACGATCCTGGTTAACTAGCGGGCACTTGGACTATCTAGGTTAACTAGTGGGCACTTGGACTATGTAGGTTCCCTAGGGTTACTTGGACTGTCTAGGTTAACTAGCGTGCAATTGGACTGTCTAGATTACCTAGTGGGCACTTGGACTATGTAGTTTACCTAGCAGGCACTTGGACTATGTAGGTTCCCTAGCGGGCATTTGGACTATATAGGTTACCTAGCGGGCATTTGGAATATCTAGGTTTACTAGCGGGCACTTGGACTATCTAGGTTAACTATCGGGCACTTGGACTATGTAGGTTACCTAGCGGTCACATGGACTGTGTAGGTTGCCTAGCGGACACTTCGACTATCTAGGTTAGCTAACGGGTAATTGGACTATCAAGGTTACCTAACGGGCACTTGGACTATGTAGGTTACCTAGCGGGCACTTGGACTATCTAGGTTACCTAGCAGGCACTTTGACTATCTAGGTTAACTAACGGGCACTTGGACTATGTAGGTTGCCTAGCGAGCACTTGGACTATGTAGGTTCCCTAGCGGGCACTTGGACTATGTAAGTTCCCTAGCGGTTACTTGGACTGTCTAGGTTAACTAGTGGGCAATTGGACTGTCTAGGTTACCTAGCGGGCACTTGGACTATGTAGGTTAACTAGCGGGCACTTGGACTATCTAGGTTAACGAGCGGGCCCTTGGTCTATGTAGGTTAACTAGCAGGCCCTTAGACTATGTAAGTTAACTAGAGGGCACTTGGACGATCCTGGTTAACTAGCGGGCACTTGGACTATCTATGTTAATAGCGGGCACTTGGAATATGTAAGTTCCCTAGCGGGAACTTGGACTATTTAGGTTCCCTAGCGGTTACTTGGACTGTCTAGGTTAACTAGCGGGCAATTGGACTGTCTAGGTTACCTAGTGGGCACTTGGACTATGTAGTTTACCTAGCAGGCACTTGGACTATGTAGGTTCCCTAGCGGGCATTTGGACTATATAGGTTACCTAGCGGGCACTTGGACTATGTAAGTTATCTAGCGGGCACTTGGACTATGTAGGTTAACTAAAGGGCACTTGCATTATCTAGGTTAACTAACAGGCACTTGGACTATGTATGTTCCAGAGCGGGCAATTGGACTATGTAGGTTCCCTAGCGTGCACTTGGACTATCTAGGTTCCATATAGGGCACTTGGACTATGTAGGTTAACTAGTGGACAATTGGACTATCTAGGATAACTAGCGGTCCCTTGGACTACGTAGGTTAACTAGCGGACACTTGCACTATGTAGGTTACCTAGCGGGCACTTGGACTATCTAGGTTAACTAGCGGGCCTTTGTACAATGTAGTTTAACTAGCGGACACTTGCACTATGTAGGTTACCTAGCGGGCACTTGGACTATGTAGGTTAACTAGCAGGCCCTTGGACTATCTAGGTTACCTAGCGGGCACTTGGTCTATGTACATAACCTAGCGGGCACTTGGGCTATGTATGTCCCCTTGAGGGCACTTGGACTATCTAGTTTAACTAAAGGGCACTAGGACTATCTTGTTTAACTAGCGGGCCCTTGGACTATCTAGGTTAGCTAACGGGCACTTGGATTATGTAGGTTAACTAACGGGCACTTGGACTATGTAGGTTAACTAGCGGGCACTAGGACTGTCTAGGTTACCTAGCGGGCACTTAGATTATCTAGGTCAACGAACGGGCACTTGGACTATGTAGGTTACATAGCCGCCACTTGGACTATCTAGGTTAGCTAACAGGCAATTGGACTATCTAGGTTCCCTAGCGGGCACTTGTACTATCTGGGTTACCTAGCTGGCACTTAGACTATGTAGGTCAACTAGCGGGCCCTTGGACTATCTAGGTTACCTAACGGGCACTTGGATTATGTAGGTTCCCTAGCGGGCACTCAGACTATGTAGGTTTCCTCGCGGGCATTTGGACTATGTAGGTTACCTAGCGAGCACTTGGACTATGTAGGTTCCCTAACGGGCACTTGGACTATGTAGGTTCCCTAGCGGTCACGTGGAATATGTACGATCTCTAGAAGGCACTTGGACTATGTAGGTTACCTATCAGGCACTTTGACTATGTAGGTTAACTAGCGGGCACTTGGACTATCCAGGTTACGAAGCGGGCAATTGGACTATCGAGGTTAACGGTCGGACACTTGGACTATGTAGGTAACCTAGCGGGCACTTGGACTGTCTAGGTTACATAGCGGGCACTTGGATTATCTAGGTTAACGAACGGGCACTTGGACTATGTAGGTTAGCTAACAGGCACTTGGACAATCTAGGTTACCTAGTGGGAACTTGGACTATGTTGGTTACCTAGCGGCCACTTTGACTATCTTGGTTACCTAGCGGGCACTTGGACTATGTAGGTTAATTAGCGGACACTTGGACGAACTAGGTTAACGAGCGGGCCCTTGGACTATGTAGGTTACCTAGCGGACACTTGGACTCTCTAGGTTAGCTAACAGGAACTTGGACTATCTAGGTTACTTAGTGGGCACTTTGACTATGTAGGTTACCTAGCGGTCACTTGGACTATCTAGGGTAGCTAACGGGTACTTGGGCTATCTAGGTTACCTAGCGGGCACTTGGACTATGTAGGATACCTAGCGGGCACTTGGACTATGTAGGTCAACTAGCGGGCCATTGGACTATCAAGGTTAGCTAACGGGCACTTGGACTATCTAGGTTACCTAACGGGCACTTTGATTATGTAGGTTCCCCAGCGGGCATTAGACTATGTAAGTTTCCTTGTGGGCACATGGACTATGTAGGTTCCCTAACGGGCACTTGGACTATGTAGGTTCCCTAGCGGTCACGTGGACTATGTAGGATCCCTAGAAGGCACGTGGACTATGTAGGTTACCTATCGCGCACTTTGACTATGTTGGTTATCTAGCGGGCACTTGGACTATCCAGGTTACGTATGGGCACTTGGACTATGTAGGTTACCAAACGGGCACTTGGACTATCTAGGTTAATGAAAGGACACTTGGACTATGTAGGTAACCTAGCGGGCACTTGGACTGTCTAGGTTACATAGCGGGCACTTGGACTATCTAGGTTAACGAACGGGCACTTGGACTATGTAGGTTACCAAACGGGCACTTGGACTATCTAGGTTAACGAACGGACACTTGGACGATGTAGGTAACCTAGCGGACACTTGGACCATTTAGGTTAACTAGAGGGCACTTGGACTATCTAGGTTAACTAGCGGGCCCTTGGACTATCTAGGTTTACTAGCGGGCACTTGGACTATCTAGGTTAACTATCGGGCACTTGGACTATGTAGGTTACCTAGCGGTCACATTGACTATGTATGTTACCTAGCAGACACTTGGACTATCTAGGTTAGCTAACGGGCAATTGGACTATCTAGGTTACCTAGCACGCACTTTGACTATGTAGGTTACCTAGCGGGCACTTGGACTATCTAGGTTACCTAGCAGGCACTTTGACTCTCTAGGTTAACTAACGGGCACTTGGACTATGTAGGATGCCTAGCGAGCACATGGACAATGTAGGTTCCCTAGCGGGCACTTGGACTATGTAGGTTCCCTAGCGGTTACTTGGACTGTCTAGGTTAACTAGTGGGCAATTGGACTGTCTAGGTTACCTAGTGGGCACTTGGACTATGTAGTTTTCCTATCAGGCACTTGGACTATGTAGGTTAACTAGCGGGCACTTGGACTATCTAGGTTACCTAGCGGGCACTTGGACTATGTATGTTCCCTAGCGGGCAATTGGGCTATCTACGTTACCTAGCGGGCACTTGGAATATGTAGGTTAACGAACGGGCACTTGGACTATGTAGGTAACCTAGTGGTCACTTGGCCTGTCTAGGTTACCTAGCGGGCACTTGGACTATGTAGGTTAACTAGCGGGCACTTGGACTATCTAGGTTAACTAGCGGGCCCTTGGTCTATGTAGGTTAACTAGCAGGCCCTTAGACTATGTAAGTTAACTAGAGGGCACTTGAACGATCCTGGTTAACTAGCGGGCACTTGGACTATCTAGGTTAACTAGCGGGCACTTGGAATATGTAAGTTCCCTAGCGGGAACTTGGACTATGTAGGTTCCCTAGCAGTTACTTGGACTGTCTAGGTTAACTAGCGGGCAATTGGACTGTCTAGGTTACCTAGTGGGCACTTGGACTATGTAGTTTACCTAGCAGGCACTTGGACTATGTAGGTTCCCTAGCGGGCATTTGGATTATATAGGTTACCTAGCGGGCACTTGGACTATGTAAGTTATCTAGCGGGCACTTGGACTATGTAGGTTAAGTAAAGGGCACTTGCATTATCTAGGTTAACTAACAGGCACTTGGACTATGTATGTTCCAGAGCGGGCAATTGGACTATGTAGGTTCCCTAGCGTGCACTTGGACTATCTAGGTTCCATATAGGGCACTTGGACTATATAGGTTAACTAGTGGACAATTGGACTATCTAGGTTAACTAGCGGTCCCTTGGACTACGTAGGTTAACTAGCGGACACTTGCACTATGTAGGTTACCTAGCGGGCACTTGGACTATCTAGGTTAACTAGCGGGCCTTTGGACAATGTAGTTTAACTAGCGGACACTTGCACTATGTAGGTTACCTAGCGGGCACTTGGACTATGTAGGTTAACTAGCAGGCCCTTGGACTATCTAGGTTACCTAGCGGGCACTTGGTCTATGTACATAACCTAGCGGGCACTTGGGCTATGTATGTCCCCTAGAGGGCACTTGGACTATCTAGTTTAACTAAAGGGCACTAGGACTATCTTGTTTAACTAGCGGGCACTAGGTCTATCTAGGTTACATAGCGGGCACTTGGACTATGTAGGTCAACTAGCGGGCCCTTGGACTATCTAGGTTAGCTAACGGGCACTTGGATTATGTAGGTTAACTAACGGGCACTTGGACTATGTAGGTTAACTAGCGGGCACTAGGACTGTCTAGGTTACCTAGCGGGCACTTGGATTATCTAGGTTAACGAACGGGCACTTGGACTATGTAGGTTACATAGCCGCCACTTGGACTATCTAGGTTAGCTAATAGGCATTTGGACTATCTAGGTTCCCTAGCGGGCACTTGTACTATCTGGGTTACCTAGCTGGCACTTGGACTATGTAGGTCAACTAGCGGGCCCTTGGACTATCTAGGTTACCTAACGGGCACTTGGATTATGTAGGTTCCCTAGCGGGCACTCAGACTATGTAGGTTTCCTTGCGGGCATTTGGACTATGTAGGTTACCTAGCGAGCACTTGGACTATGTAGTTTCCCTAACGGGCACTTGGACTATGTAGGTTCCCTAGCGGTCACATGGACTATGTACGCTCTCTAGAAGGCACTTGGACTATGTAGGTTACCTATCGGGCACTTTGACTATATAGGTTAACTACCGGGAACTTGGACTATCCAGGTTACGAAGCGGGCAATTGGACTATCGAGGTTAACAGACGGACACTTGGACTATGTAGGGAACCTAGCGGGCACTTGGACTGTCTAGGTTACATAGCGGGCACTTGTATTATCTAGGTTAACAAACGGGCACTTGGACAATCTAGGTTAGCTAACAGGCACTTGGACAATCTAGGTTACCTAGTGGGAACTTGGACTATGTTGGTTACCTAGCGGCCACTTTGACTATCTTGGTTACCTAGCGGGCACTTGGACTATGTAGGTTGCCTAACGGGCACTTGGACTATGTAGGTTCCCCAGCGTTCACGTGGACTATGTACGCTCTCGAGAAGGCACTTGGACTATGTAGGTTACCTAACGGGCACTTGGACTATGTAGGTTCCCTAACGGGCACTTGGACTATGTAGGTTTCCTAGCGGTCACGTGGACTATGTACGCTCTCTAGAAGGCACTTGGACTATGTAGGTTACCTAGCGGTCACTTGGACTATCTAGGGTAGCTAACGGGTACTTGGGCTATCTAGGTTCCCTAGCGGGCACTTGGACTATGTAGGATAACTAGCGGGCACTTGGATTATGTAGGTCAACTAGCGGGCCATTGGACTATCAAGGTTAGCTAACGGGCACTTGGACTATCTAGGTTACCTAACGGGCACTTGGATAATGTAGGTTCCCTAGCGGGCATTAGACTATGTAGGTTTCCTTGCGGGCACATGGACTATGTAGGTTCCCTAGCGGTCACGTGGACTATGTAGGATCCCTAGAAGGCACGTGGACTATGTAGGTTACCTATCGCGCACTTTGACTATGTTGGTTATCTAGCGGGCACTTGGACTATCTAGGTTACGTATGGGCACTTGGACTATGTAGGTTACCAAACGGGCACTTGGACTATCTAGGTTAACGAACGGACACTTGGACTATGTAGGTAACCTAGCGGGCACTTGGACTGTCTAGGTTACATAGCGGGCACTTGGATTATCTAGGTTAACGAACGGGCACTTGGACTATGTAGGTTAGCTCACAGGCACTTGGACAACCTAGGTTACCTAGCAGGCACTTGGACGATGTAGGTTACCTAGCGGACACTTGGACCATTTAGGTTAACTAGCGGGCACTTGGACTATCTAGGTTAACTAGCGGGCCCTTGGACTATCTAGGTTTACTAGCGGGCACTTGGACTATCTAGGTTAACTATCGGGCACTTGGACTATGTAGGTTACTTAGCGGTCACATGGACTATGTAGGTTACCTAGCGGACACTTGGACTATCTAGGTTAGCTAACGGCAATTGGTCTATCTAGGTTACCTAGCACGCACTTTGACTATGTAGGTTACCTAGCGGGCACTTGGACTATCTAGGTTACCTAGCAGGCACTTTGACTCTCTAGGTTAACTAACGGGCACTTGGACTATGTAGGATGCCTAGCGAGCACATGGACAATGTAGGTTCCCTAGCGGGCACTTGGACTATGTAGGTTCCCTAGCGGTTACTTGGACTGTCTAGGTTAACTAGTGGGCAATTGGACTGTCTAGGTTACCTAGTGGACACTTTGACTATGTAGTTTACCTATCAGGCACTTGGACTATGTAGGTTAACTAGCGGGCACATGGACTATCTAGGTTACCTAGCGGGCACTTGGACTATGTATGTTCCCTAGCGGGCAATTGGGCTATCTACGTTACCTAGCGGGCACTTGGACTATGTAGGTTAACGAACGGGCACGTGGACTATGTAGGTAACCTAGTGGTCACTTGGCCTGTCTAGGTTACCTAGCGGGCACTTGGACTATATAGGTTAGCTAGTGGGCACTTGGACTATGTACGTTCCCTAGCGGATATTGGGCTATCTACGTTACCTAGCGGGCACTTGGACTATGTAGGTTAACGAACGGGCACGTGGACTATGTAGGTAACCTAGTGGTCACTTGGCCTGTCTAGGTTACCTAGCGGCCACTTGGACTATGTAAGTTAGCTAGTGGGCACTTGGACTATCTAGGTTAACTAGCGGGCCCTTGGTCTATGTATGTTAACTAGCAGGCCCTTGGACTATGTAAGTTAACTAGAGGGCATTTGGACGATCCTGGTTAACTAGCGGGCACTTGGACTATCTAGGTTAACTAGTGGGCACTTGGACTATGTTGGTTCCCTAAAGTTACTTGGACTGTCTAGGTTAACTAGCGTGCAATTGGCCTATCTAGGTTACCTAGCGGGCACTTGGACTATGTATGTTCCCTAGCGGATATTGGGCTATCTACGTTACCTAGCGGGCACTTGGACTATGTAGGATAACGAACGGGCACGTGGACTATGTAGGTAACCTAGTGGTCACTTGGCCTGTCTAGGTTACCTAGCGGCCACTTGGACTATGTAGGTTAGCTAGTGGGCACTTGGACTATCTAGGTTAACTAGCGGGCCCTTGGTCTATGTAGGTTAACTAGCAGGCCCTTGGACTATGTAAGTTAACTAGAGGGCATTTGGACGATCCTGGTTAACTAGCGGGCACTTGGACTATCTAGGTTAACTAGTGGGCACTTGGACTATGTAGGTTCCCTAAAGTTACTTGGACTGTCTAGGTTAACTAGCGTGCAATTGTACTGTCTAGGTTACCTAGTGGGCACTTGGACTATGTAGTTTACCTAGCAGGCACTTGGACTATGTAGGTTCCCTAGTGGGCATTTGGACTATATAGGTTACCTAGCGGGCACTTGGACTATGTAGGTTCCCTAGCGGGCACTTGGACTATGTAGGTTCCCTAGCGGTTACTTGGACTGTCTAGGTTAACTAGTGGGCAATTGGACTGTCTAGGTTACCTAGTGGGCACTTGGACTATGTAGTTTACCTATCAGGCACTTGGACTATGTAGGTTAACTAGCGGGCACTTGGACTATCTAGGTTACCTAGCGGGCACTTGGACTATGTACGTTCCCTAGCGGGCAATTGGGCTATCTACGTTACCTAGCGGGCACTTGGACTATGTAGGTTAACGAACGGGCACTTGGACTATGTAGGTAACCTAGTGGTCACTTGGCCTGTCTAGGTTACCTAGCGGGCACTTGGACTATGTAGGTTAACTAGCGGGCACTTGGACTATCTAGGTTAACTAGCGGGCCCTTCGTCTATGTAGGTTAACTAGCAGGCCCTTGGACTATGTAAGTTAACTAGAGGGCACTTGGACGATCCTGGTTAACTAGCGGGCACTTGGACTATCTAGGTTAACTAGTGGGCACTTGGACTATGTAGGTTCCCTAGGGTTACTTGGACTGTCTAGGTTAACTAGCGTGCAATTGGACTGTCTAGATTACCTAGTGGGCACTTGGACTATGTAGTTTACCTAGCAGGCACTTGGACTATGTAGGTTCCCTAGCGGGCATTTGGACTATATAGGTTACCTAGCGGGCATTTGGAATATCTAGGTTTACTAGCGGGCACTTGGACTATCTAGGTTAACTATCGGGCACTTGGACTATGTAGGTTACCTAGCGGTCACATGGACTGTGTAGGTTGCCTAGCGGACACTTCGACTATCTAGGTTAGCTAACGGGTAATTGGACTATCAAGGTTACCTAACGGGCACTTGGACTATGTAGGTTACCTAGCGGGCACTTGGACTATCTAGGTTACCTAGCAGGCACTTTGACTATCTAGGTTAACTAACGGGCACTTGGACTATGTAGGTTGCCTAGCGAGCACTTGGACTATGTAGGTTCCCTAGCGGGCACTTGGACTATGTAAGTTCCCTAGCGGTTACTTGGACTGTCTAGGTTAACTAGTGGGCAATTGGACTGTCTAGGTTACCTAGCGGGCACTTGGACTATGTAGGTTAACTAGCGGGCACTTGGACTATCTAGTTTAACGAGCGGGCCCTTGGTCTATGTAGGTTAACTAGCAGGCCCTTAGACTATGTAAGTTAACTAGAGGGCACTTGGACGATCCTGGTTAACTAGCGGGCACTTGGACTATCTATGTTAATAGCGGGCACTTGGACTATGTAGGTTCCCTAGGGTTACTTGGACTGTCTAGGATAACTAGCGTGCAATTGGACTGTCTAGATTACCTAGTGGGCACTTGGACTATGTAGTTTACCTAGCAGGCACTTGGACTATGTAGGTTCCCTAGCGGGCATTTGGACTATATAGGTTACCTAGCGGGCATTTGGAATATCTAGGTTTACTAGCGGGCACTTGGACTATCTAGGTTAACTATCGGGCACTTGGACTATGTAGGTTACCTAGCGGTCACATGGACTGTGTAGGTTGCCTAGCGGACACTTCGACTATCTAGGTTAGCTAACGGGTAATTGGACTATCAAGGTTACCTAACGGGCACTTGGACTATGTAGGTTACCTAGCGGGCACTTGGACTATCTAGGTTACCTAGCAGGCACTTTGACTATCTAGGTTAACTAACGGGCACTTGGACTATGTAGGTTGCCTAGCGAGCACTTGGACTATGTAGGTTCCCTAGCGGGCACTTGGACTATGTAAGTTCCCTAGCGGTTACTTGGACTGTCTAGGTTAACTAGTGGGCAATTGGACTGTCTAGGTTACCTAGCGGGCACTTGGACTATGTAGGTTAACTAGCGGGCACTTGGACTATCTAGTTTAACGAGCGGGCCCTTGGTCTATGTAGGTTAACTAGCAGGCCCTTAGACTATGTAAGTTAACTAGAGGGCACTTGGACGATCCTGGTTAACTAGCGGGCACTTGGACTATCTATGTTAATAGCGGGCACTTGGAATATGTAAGTTCCCTAGCGGGAACTTGGACTATGTAGGTTCCCTAGCGGTTACTTGGACTGTCTAGGTTAACTAGCAGGCAATTGGACTGTCTAGGTTACCTAGTGGGCACTTGGACTATGTAGTTTACCTAGCAGGCACTTGGACTATGTAGGTTCCCTAGCGGGCATTTGGACTATATAGGTTACCTAGCGGGCACTTGGACTATGTAAGTTATCTAGCGGGCACTTGGACTATGTAGGTTAACTAAAGGGCACTTGCATTATCTAGGTTAACTAACAGGCACTTGGACTATGTATGTTCCAGAGCGGGCATTTGGACTATGTAGGTTCCCTAGCGTGCACTTGGACTATCTAGGTTCCATATAGGGCACTTGGACTATGTAGGTTAACTAGTGGACAATTGGACTATCTAGGTTAACTAGCGGACCTTTGTACAATGTAGTTTAACTAGCGGACACTTGCACTATGTAGGTTACCTAGCGGGCACTTGGACTATGTAGGTTAACTAGCAGGCCCTTGGACTATCTAGGTTACCTAGCGGGCACTTGGTCTATGTACATAACCTAGCGGGCACTTGGGCTATGTATGTCCCCTTGAGGGCACTTGGACTATCTAGTTTAACTAAAGGGCACTAGGACTATCTTGTTTAACTAGCGGGCCCTTGGACTATCTAGGTTAGCTAACGGGCACTTGGATTATGTAGGTTAACTAACGGGCACTTGGACTATGTAGGTTAACTAGCGGGCACTAGGACTGTCTAGGTTACCTAGCGGGCACTTAGATTATCTAGGTCAACGAACGGGCACTTGGACTATGTAGGTTACATAGCCGCCACTTGGACTATCTAGGTTAGCTAACAGGCAATTGGACTATCTAGGTTCCCTAGCGGGCACTTGTACTATCTGGGTTACCTAGCTGGCACTTAGACTATGTAGGTCAACTAGCGGGCCCTTGGACTATCTAGGTTACCTAACGGGCACTTGGATTATGTAGGTTCCCTAGCGGGCACTCAGACTATGTAGGTTTCCTCGCGGGCATTTGGACTATGTAGGTTACCTAGCGAGCACTTGGACTATGTAGGTTCCCTAACGGGCACTTGGACTATGTAGGTTCCCTAGCGGTCACGTGGAATATGTACGATCTCTAGAAGGCACTTGGACTATGTAGGTTACCTATCGGGCACTTTGACTATGTAGGTTAACTAGCGGGCACTTGGACTATCCAGGTTACGAAGCGGGCAATTGGACTATCGAGGTTAACGGACGGACACTTGGACTATGTAGGTAACCTAGCGGGCACTTGGACTGTCTAGGTTACATAGCGGGCACTTGGATTATCTAGGTTAACGAACGGGCACTTGGACTATGTAGGTTAGCTAACAGGCACTTGGACAATCTAGGTTACCTAGTGGGAACTTGGACTATGTTGGTTACCTAGCGGCCACTTTGACTATCTTGGTTACCTAGCGGGCACTTGGACTATGTAGGTTAATTAGCGGACACTTGGACGAACTAGGTTAACGAGCGGGCCCTTGGACTATGTAGGTTACCTAGCGGACACTTGGACTCTCTAGGTTAGCTAACAGGAACTTGGACTATCTAGGTTACTTAGTGGGCACTTTGACTATGTAGGTTACCTAGCGGTCACTTGGACTATCTAGGGTAGCTAACGGGTACTTGGGCTATCTAGGTTACCTAGCGGGCACTTGGACTATGTAGGATAACTAGCGGGCACTTGGACTATGTAGGTCAACTAGCGGGCCATTGGACTATCAAGGTTAGCTAACGGGCACTTGGACTATCTAGGTTACCTAGCGGGCACTTGGACTATGTACGTTCCCTAGCGGGCAATTGGGCTATCTACGTTACCTAGCGGGCACTTGGACTATGTAGGTTAACGAACGGGCACTTGGACTATGTAGGTAACCTAGTGGTCACTTGGCCTGTCTAGGTTACCTAGCGGGCACTTGGACTATGTAGGTTAACTAGCGGGCACTTGGACTATCTAGGTTAACTAGCGGGCCCTTCGTCTATGTAGGTTAACTAGCAGGCCCTTGGACTATGTAAGTTAACTAGAGGGCACTTGGACGATCCTGGTTAACTAGCGGGCACTTGGACTATGTAGGTTCCCTAGGGTTACTTGGACTGTCTAGGTTAACTAGCGTGCAATTGGACTGTCTAGATTACCTAGTGGGCACTTGGACTATGTAGTTTACCTAGCAGGCACTTGGACTATGTAGGTTCCCTAGCGGGCATTTGGACTATATAGGTTACCTAGCGGGCATTTGGAATATCTAGGTTTACTAGCGGGCACTTGGACTATGTAGGTTACCTAGCGGTCACATGGACTGTGTAGGTTGCCTAGCGGACACTTCGACTATCTAGGTTAGCTAACGGGTAATTGGACTATCAAGGTTACCTAACGGGCACTTGGACTATGTAGGTTACCTAGCGGGCACTTGGACTATCTAGGTTACCTAGCAGGCACTTTGACTATCTAGGTTAACTAACGGGCACTTGGACTATGTAGGTTGCCTAGCGAGCACTTGGACTATGTAGGTTCCCTAGCGGGCACTTGGACTATGTAAGTTCCCTAGCGGTTACTTGGACTGTCTAGGTTAACTAGTGGGCAATTGGACTGTCTAGGTTACCTAGCGGGCACTTGGACTATGTAGGTTAACTAGCGGGCACTTGGACTATCTAGGTTAACGAGCGGGCCCTTGGTCTTTGTAGGTTAACTAGCAGGCCCTTAGAGTATGTAAGTTAACTAGAGGGCACTTGGACGATCCTGGTTAACTAGCGGGCACTTGGACTATCTATGTTAATAGCGGGCACTTGGAATATGTAAGTTCCCTAGCGGGAACTTGGACTATGTAGGTTCCCTAGCGGTTACTTGGACTGTCTAGGTTAACTAGCGGGCAATTGGACTGTCTAGGTTACCTAGTGGGCACTTGGACTATGTAGTTTACCTAGCAGGCACTTGGACTATGTAGGTTCCCTAGCGGGCATTTGGACTATATAGGTTACCTAGCGGGCACTTGGACTATGTAAGTTATCTAGCGGGCACTTGGACTATGTAGGTTAACTAAAGGGCACTTGCATTATCTAGGTTAACTAACAGGCACTTGGACTATGTATGTTCCAGAGCGGGCAATTGGACTATGTAGGTTCCCTAGCGTGCACTTGGACTATCTAGGTTCCATATAGGGCACTTGGACTATGTAGGTTAACTAGTGGACAATTGGACTATCTAGAATAACTAGCGGTCCCTTGGACTACGTAGGTTAACTAGCGGACACTTGCACTATGTAGGTTACCTAGCGGGCACTTGGACTATGTAGGTTAACTAGCAGGCCCTTGGACTATCTAGGTTACCTAGCGGGCACTTGGTCTATGTACATAACCTAGCGGGCACTTGGGCTATGTATGTCCCCTTGAGGGCACTTGGACTATCTAGTTTAACTAAAGGGCACTAGGACTATCTTGTTTAACTAGCAGGCCCTTGGACTATCTAGGTTAGCTAACGGGCACTTGGATTATGTAGGTTAACTAACGGGCACTTGGACTATGTAGGTTAACTAGCGGGCACTAGGACTGTCTAGGTTACCTAGCGGGCACTTAGATTATCTAGGTCAACGAACGGGCACTTGGACTATGTAGGTTACATAGCCGCCACTTGGACTATCTAGGTTAGCTAACAGGCACTTGGACTATCTAGGTTCCCTAGCGGGCACTTGTACTATCTGGGTTACCTAGCTGGCACTTAGACTATGTAGGTCAACTAGCGGGCACTTGGACTATCTAGGTTAACTATCGGGCACTTGGACTATGTAGGTTACTTAGCGGTCACATGGACTATGTAGGTTACCTAGCGGACACTTGGACTATCTAGGTTAGCTAACGGCAATTGGTCTATCTAGGTTACCTAGCACGCACTTTGACTATGTAGGTTACCTAGCGGGCACTTGGACTATCTAGGTTACCTAGCAGGCACTTTGACTCTCTAGGTTAACTAACGGGCACTTGGACTATGTAGGATGCCTAGCGAGCACATGGACAATGTAGGTTCCCTAGCGGGCACTTGGACTATGTAGGTTCCCTAGCGGTTACTTGGACTGTCTAGGTTAACTAGTGGGCAATTGGACTGTCTAGGTTACCTAGTGGACACTTTGACTATGTAGTTTACCTATCAGGCACTTGGACTATGTAGGTTAACTAGCGGGCACATGGACTATCTAGGTTACCTAGCGGGCACTTGGACTATGTATGTTCCCTAGCGGGCAATTGGGCTATCTACGTTACCTAGCGGGCACTTGGACTATGTAGGTTAACGAACGGGCACGTGGACTATGTAGGTAACCTAGTGGTCACTTGGCCTGTCTAGGTTACCTAGCGGGCACTTGGACTATATAGGTTAGCTAGTGGGCACTTGGACTATGTACGTTCCCTAGCGGATATTGGGCTATCTACGTTACCTAGCGGGCACTTGGACTATGTAGGTTAACGAACGGGCACGTGGACTATGTAGGTAACCTAGTGGTCACTTGGCCTGTCTAGGTTACCTAGCGGCCACTTGGACTATGTAAGTTAGCTAGTGGGCACTTGGACTATCTAGGTTAACTAGCGGGCCCTTGGTCTATGTATGTTAACTAGCAGGCCCTTGGACTATGTAAGTTAACTAGAGGGCATTTGGACGATCCTGGTTAACTAGCGGGCACTTGGACTATCTAGGTTAACTAGTGGGCACTTGGACTATGTTGGTTCCCTAAAGTTACTTGGACTGTCTAGGTTAACTAGCGTGCAATTGGCCTATCTAGGTTACCTAGCGGGCACTTGGACTATGTATGTTCCCTAGCGGATATTGGGCTATCTACGTTACCTAGCGGGCACTTGGACTATGTAGGTTAACGAACGGGCACGTGGACTATGTAGGTAACCTAGTGGTCACTTGGCCTGTCTAGGTTACCTAGCGGCCACTTGGACTATGTAGGTTAGCTAGTGGGCACTTGGACTATCTAGGTTAACTAGCGGGCCCTTGGTCTATGTAGGTTAACTAGCAGGCCCTTGGACTATGTAAGTTAACTAGAGGGCATTTGGACGATCCTGGTTAACTAGCGGGCACTTGGACTATCTAGGTTAACTAGTGGGCACTTGGACTATGTAGGTTCCCTAAAGTTACTTGGACTGTCTAGGTTAACTAGCGTGCAATTGTACTGTCTAGGTTACCTAGTGGGCACTTGGACTATGTAGTTTACCTAGCAGGCACTTGGACTATGTAGGTTCCCTAGTGGGCATTTGGACTATATAGGTTACCTAGCGGGCACTTGGACTATGTAGGTTCCCTAGCGGGCACTTGGACTATGTAAGTTCCCTAGCGGTTACTTGGACTGTCTAGGTTAACTAGTGGGCAATTGGACTGTCTAGGTTACCTAGTGGGCACTTGGACTATGTAGTTTACCTATCAGGCACTTGGACTATGTAGGTTAACTAGCGGGCACTTGGACTATCTAGGTTACCTAGCGGGCACTTAGACTATGTACGTTCCCTAGCGGGCAATTGGGCTATCTACGTTACCTAGCGGGCACTTGGACTATGTAGGTTAACGAACGGGCACTTGGACTATGTAGGTAACCTAGTGGTCACTTGGCCTGTCTAGGTTACCTAGCGGGCACTTGGACTATGTAGGTTAACTAGCGGGCACTTGGACTATCTAGGTTAACTAGCGGGCCCTTCGTCTATGTAGGTTAACTAGCAGGCCCTTGGACTATGTAAGTTAACTAGAGGGCACTTGGACGATCCTGGTTAACTAGCGGGCACTTGGACTATCTAGGTTAACTAGTGGGCACTTGGACTATGTAGGTTCCCTAGGGTTACTTGGACTGTCTAGGATAACTAGCGTGCAATTGGACTGTCTAGATTACCTAGTGGGCACTTGGACTATGTAGTTTACCTAGCAGGCACTTGGACTATGTAGGTTCCCTAGCGGGCATTTGGACTATATAGGTTACCTAGCGGGCATTTGGAATATCTAGGTTTACTAGCGGGCACTTGGACTATCTAGGTTAACTATCGGGCACTTGGACTATGTAGGTTACCTAGCGGTCACATGGACTGTGTAGGTTGCCTAGCGGACACTTCGACTATCTAGGTTAGCTAACGGGTAATTGGACTATCAAGGTTACCTAACGGGCACTTGGACTATGTAGGTTACCTAGCGGGCACTTGGACTATCTAGGTTACCTAGCAGGCACTTTGACTATCTAGGTTAACTAACGGGCACTTGGACTATGTAGGTTGCCTAGCGAGCACTTGGACTATGTAGGTTCCCTAGCGGGCACTTGGACTATGTAAGTTCCCTAGCGGTTACTTGGACTGTCTAGGTTAACTAGTGGGCAATTGGACTGTCTAGGTTACCTAGCGGGCACTTGGACTATGTAGGTTAACTAGCGGGCACTTGGACTATCTAGGTTAACGAGCGGGCCCTTGGTCTATGTAGGTTAACTAGCAGGCCCTTAGACTATGTAAGTTAACTAGAGGGCACTTGGACGATCCTGGTTAACTAGCGGGCACTTGGACTATCTATGTTAATAGCGGGCACTTGGAATATGTAAGTTCCCTAGCGGGAACTTGGACTATGTAGGTTCCCTAGCGGTTACTTGGACTGTCTAGGTTAACTAGCAGGCAATTGGACTGTCTAGGTTACCTAGTGGGCACTTGGACTATGTAGTTTACCTAGCAGGCACTTGGACTATGTAGGTTCCCTAGCGGGCATTTGGACTATATAGGTTACCTAGCGGGCACTTGGACTATGTAAGTTATCTAGCGGGCACTTGGACTATGTAGGTTAACTAAAGGGCACTTGCATTATCTAGGTTAACTAACAGGCACTTGGACTATGTATGTTCCAGAGCGGGCAATTGGACTATGTAGGTTCCCTAGCGTGCACTTGGACTATCTAGGTTCCATATAGGGCACTTGGACTATGTAGGTTAACTAGTGGACAATTGGACTATCTAGGTTAACTAGCGGACCTTTGTACAATGTAGTTTAACTAGCGGACACTTGCACTATGTAGGTTACCTAGCGGGCACTTGGACTATGTAGGTTAACTAGCAGGCCCTTGGACTATCTAGGTTACCTAGCGGGCACTTGGTCTATGTACATAACCTAGCGGGCACTTGGGCTATGTATGTCCCCTTGAGGGCACTTGGACTATCTAGTTTAACTAAAGGGCACTAGGACTATCTTGTTTAACTAGCGGGCCCTTGGACTATCTAGGTTAGCTAACGGGCACTTGGATTATGTAGGTTAACTAACGGGCACTTGGACTATGTAGGTTAACTAGCGGGCACTAGGACTGTCTAGGTTACCTAGCGGGCACTTAGATTATCTAGGTCAACGAACGGGCACTTGGACTATGTAGCTTACATAGCCGCCACTTGGACTATCTAGGTTAGCTAACAGGCAATTGGACTATCTAGGTTCCCTAGCGGGCACTTGTACTATCTGGGTTACCTAGCTGGCACTTAGACTATGTAGGTCAACTAGCGGGCCCTTGGACTATCTAGGTTACCTAACGGGCACTTGGATTATGTAGGTTCCCTAGCGGGCACTCAGACTATGTAGGTTTCCTCGCGGGCATTTGGACTATGTAGGTTACCTAGCGAGCACTTGGACTATGTAGGTTCCCTAACGGGCACTTGGACTATGTAGGTTCCCTAGCGGTCACGTGGAATATGTACGATCTCTAGAAGGCACTTGGACTATGTAGGTTACCTATCGGGCACTTTGACTATGTAGGTTAACTAGCGGGCACTTGGACTATCCAGGTTACGAAGCGGGCAATTGGACTATCGAGGTTAACGGACGGACACTTGGACTATGTAGGTAACCTAGCGGGCACTTGGACTGTCTAGGTTACATAGCGGGCACTTGGATTATCTAGGTTAACGAACGGGCACTTGGACTATGTAGGTTAGCTAACAGGCACTTGGACAATCTAGGTTACCTAGTGGGAACTTGGACTATGTTGGTTACCTAGCGGCCACTTTGACTATCTTGGTTACCTAGCGGGCACTTGGACTATGTAGGTTAATTAGCGGACACTTGGACGAACTAGGTTAACGAGCGGGCCCTTGGACTATGTAGGTTACCTAGCGGACACTTGGACTCTCTAGGTTAGCTAACAGGAACTTGGACTATCTAGGTTACTTAGTGGGCACTTTGACTATGTAGGTTACCTAGCGGTCACTTGGACTATCTAGGGTAGCTAACGGGTACTTGGGCTATCTAGGTTACCTAGCGGGCACTTGGACTATGTAGGATAACTAGCGGGCACTTGGACTATGTAGGTCAACTAGCGGGCCATTAGACTATCAAGGTTAGCTAACGGGCACTTGGACTATCTAGGTTACCTAGCGGGCACTTGGACTATGTACGTTCCCTAGCGGGCAATTGGGCTATCTACGTTACCTAGCGGGCACTTGGACTATGTAGGTTAACGAACGGGCACTTGGACTATGTAGGTAACCTAGTGGTCACTTGGCCTGTCTAGGTTACCTAGCGGGCACTTGGACTATGTAGGTTAACTAGCGGGCACTTGGACTATCTAGGTTAACTAGCGGGCCCTTCGTCTATGTAGGTTAACTAGCAGGCCCTTGGACTATGTAAGTTAACTAGAGGGCACTTGGACGATCCTGGTTAACTAGCGGGCACTTGGACTATCTAGGTTAACTAGTGGGCACTTGGACTATGTAGGTTCCCTAGGGTTACTTGGACTGTCTAGGTTAACTAGCGTGCAATTGGACTGTCTAGATTACCTAGTGGGCACTTGGACTATGTAGTTTACCTAGCAGGCACTTGGACTATGTAGGTTCCCTAGCGGGCATTTGGACTATATAGGTTACCTAGCGGGCATTTGGAATATCTAGGTTTACTAGCGGGCACTTGGACTATCTAGGTTAACTATCGGGCACTTGGACTATGTAGGTTACCTAGCGGTCACATGGACTGTGTAGGTTGCCTAGCGGACACTTCGACTATCTAGGTTAGCTAACGGGTAATTGGACTATCAAGGTTACCTAACGGGCACTTGGACTATGTAGGTTACCTAGCGGGCACTTGGACTATCTAGGTTACCTAGCAGGCACTTTGACTATCTAGGTTAACTAACGGGCACTTGGACTATGTAGGTTGCCTAGCGAGCACTTGGACTATGTAGGTTCCCTAGCGGGCACTTGGACTATGTAAGTTCCCTAGCGGTTACTTGGACTGTCTAGGTTAACTAGTGGGCAATTGGACTGTCTAGGTTACCTAGCGGGCACTTGGACTATGTAGGTTAACTAGCGGGCACTTGGACTATCTAGGTTAACGAGCGGGCCCTTGGTCTTTGTAGGTTAACTAGCAGGCCCTTAGAGTATGTAAGTTAACTAGAGGGCACTTGGACGATCCTGGTTAACTAGCGGGCACTTGGACTATCTATGTTAATAGCGGGCACTTGGAATATGTAAGTTCCCTAGCGGGAACTTGGACTATGTAGGTTCCCTAGCGGTTACTTGGACTGTCTAGGTTAACTAGCGGGCAATTGGACTGTCTAGGTTACCTAGTGGGCACTTGGACTATGTAGTTTACCTAGCAGGCACTTGGACTATGTAGGTTCCCTAGCGGGCATTTGGACTATATAGGTTACCTAGCGGGCACTTGGACTATGTAAGTTATCTAGCGGGCACTTGGACTATGTAGGTTAACTAACAGGCACTTGGACTATGTATGTTCCAGAGCGGGCAATTGGACTATGTAGGTTCCCTAGCGTGCACTTGGACTATCTAGGTTCCATATAGGGCACTTGGACTATGTAGGTTAACTAGTGGACAATTGGACTATCTAGAATAACTAGCGGTCCCTTGGACTACGTAGGTTAACTAGCGGACACTTGCACTATGTAGGTTACCTAGCGGGCACTTGGACTATGTAGGTTAACTAGCAGGCCCTTGGACTATCTAGGTTACCTAGCGGGCACTTGGTCTATGTACATAACCTAGCGGGCACTTGGGCTATGTATGTCCCCTTGAGGGCACTTGGACTATCTAGTTTAACTAAAGGGCACTAGGACTATCTTGTTTAACTAGCGGGCCCTTGGACTATCTAGGTTAGCTAACGGGCACTTGGATTATGTAGGTTAACTAACGGGCACTTGGACTATGTAGGTTAACTAGCGGGCACTAGGACTGTCTAGGTTACCTAGCGGGCACTTAGATTATCTAGGTCAACGAACGGGCACTTGGACTATGTAGGTTACATAGCCGCCACTTGGACTATCTAGGTTAGCTAACAGGCACTTGGACTATCTAGGTTCCCTAGCGGGCACTTGTACTATCTGGGTTACCTAGCTGGCACTTAGACTATGTAGGTCAACTAGCGGGCCCTTGGACTATCTAGGTTACCTAACGGGCACTTGGATTATGTAGGTTCCCTAGCGGGCACTCAGACTATGTAGGTTTCCTCGCGGGCATTTGGACTATGTAGGTTACCTAGCGAGCACTTGGACTATGTAGGTTCCCTAACGGGCACTTGGACTATGTAGGTTCCCTAGCGGTCACGTGGAATATGTACGATCTCTAGAAGGCACTTGGACTATGTAGGTTACCTATCGGGCACTTTGACTATGTAGGTTAACTAGCGGGCACTTGGACTATCCAGGTTACGAAGCGGGCAATTGGACTATCGAGGTTAACGGACGGACACTTGGACTATGTAGGTAACCTAGCGGGCACTTGGACTGTCTAGGTTACATAGCGGGCACTTGGATTATCTAGGTTAACGAACGGGCACTTGGACTATGTAGGTTAGCTAACAAGCACTTGGACAATCTAGGTTACCTAGTGGGAACTTGGACTATGTTGTTTACCTAGCGGCCACTTTGACTATCTTGGTTACCTAGCGGGCACTTGGACTATGTAGGTTAATTAGCGGACACTTGGACGAACTAGGTTAACGAGCGGGCCCTTGGACTATGTAGGTTACCTAGCGGACACTTGGACTCTCTAGGTTAGCTAACAGGAACTTGGACTATCTAGGTTACTTAGTGGGCACTTTGACTATGTAGGTTACCTAGCGGTCACTTGGACTATCTAGGGTAGCTAACGGGTACTTGGGCTATCTAGGTTACCTAGCGGGCACTTGGACTATGTAGGATACCTAGCGGGCACTTGGACTATGTAGGTCAACTAGCGGGCCATTGGACTATCAAGGTTAGCTAACGGGCACTTGGACTATCTAGGTTACCTAACGGGCACTTTGATTATGTAGGTTCCCCAGCGGGCATTAGACTATGTAAGTTTCCTTGTGGGCACATGGACTATGTAGGTTCCCTAACGGGCACTTGGACTATGTAGGTTCCCTAGCGGTCACGTGGACTATGTAGGATCCCTAGAAGGCACGTGGACTATGTAGGTTACCTATCGCGCACTTTGACTATGTTGGTTATCTAGCGGGCACTTGGACTATCCAGGTTACGTATGGGCACTTGGACTATGTAGGTTACCAAACGGGCACTTGGACTATCTAGGTTAATGAACGGACACTTGGACTATGTAGGTAACCTAGCGGGCACTTGGACTGTCTAGGTTACATAGCGGGCACTTGGACTATCTAGGTTAACGAACGGGCACTTGGACTATGTAGGTTACCAAACGGGCACTTGGACTATCTAGGTTAACGAACGGACACTTGGACGATGTAGGTAACCTAGCGGACACTTGGACCATTTAGGTTAACTAGAGGGCACTTGGACAATCTAGGTTAACTAGCGGGCCCTTGGACTATCTAGGTTTACTAGCGGGCACTTGGACTATCTAGGTTAACTATCGGGCACTTGGACTATGTAGGTTACCTAGCGGTCACATTGACTATGTATGTTTCCTAGCGGACACTTGGACTATCTAGGTTAGCTAACGGGCAATTGGACTATCTAGGTTACCTAGCACGCACTTTGACTATGTAGGTTACCTAGCGGGCACTTGGACTATCTAGGTTACCTAGCAGGCACTTTGACTCTCTAGGTTAACTAACGGGCACTTGGACTATGTAGGATGCCTAGCGAGCACATGGACAATGTAGGTTCCCTAGCGGGCACTTGGACTATGTAGGTTCCCTAGCGGTTACTTGGACTGTCTAGGTTAACTAGTGGGCAATTGGACTGTCTAGGTTACCTAGTGGGCACTTGGACTATGTAGTTTTCCTATCAGGCACTTGGACTATGTAGGTTAACTAGCGGGCACTTGGACTATCTAGGTTACCTAGCGGGCACTTGGACTATGTATGTTCCCTAGCGGGCAATTGGGCTATCTACGTTACCTAGCGGGCACTTGGACTATGTAGGTTAACGAACGGGCACTTGGACTATGTAGGTAACCTAGTGGTCACTTGGCCTGTCTAGGTTACCTAGCGGGCACTTGGACTATGTAGGTTAACTAGCGGGCACTTGGACTATCTAGGTTAACTAGCGGGCCCTTGGTCTATGTAGGTTAACTAGCAGGCCCTTAGACTATGTAAGTTAACTAGAGGGCACTTGAACGATCCTGGTTAACTAGCGGGCACTTGGACTATCTAGGTTAATTAGCGGGCACTTGGAATATGTAAGTTCCCTAGCGGGAACTTGGACTATGTAGGTTCCCTAGCAGTTACTTGGACTGTCTAGGTTAACTAGCGGGCAATTGGACTGTCTAGGTTACCTAGTGGGCACTTGGACTATGTAGTTTACCTAGCAGGCACTTGGACTATGTAGGTTCCCTAGCGGGCATTTGGATTATATAGGTTACCTAGCGGGCACTTGGACTATGTAAGTTATCTAGCGGGCACTTGGACTATGTAGGTTAAGTAAAGGGCACTTGCATTATCTAGGTTAACTAACAGGCACTTGGACTATGTATGTTCCAGAGCGGGCAATTGGACTATGTAGGTTCCCTAGCGTGCACTTGGACTATCTAGGTTCCATATAGGGCACTTGGACTATATAGGTTAACTAGTGGACAATTGGACTATCTAGGTTAACTAGCGGTCCCTTGGACTACGTAGGTTAACTAGCGGACACTTGCACTATGTAGGTTACCTAGCGGGCACTTGGACTATCTAGGTTAACTAGCGGGCCTTTGGACAATGTAGTTTAACTAGCGGACACTTGCACTATGTAGGTTACCTAGCGGGCACTTGGACTATGTAGGTTAACTAGCAGGCCCTTGGACTATCTAGGTTACCTAGCGGGCACTTGGTCTATGTACATAACCTAGCGGGCACTTGGGCTATGTATGTCCCCTAGAGGGCACTTGGACTATCTAGTTTAACTAAAGGGCACTAGGACTATCTTGTTTAACTAGCGGGCACTAGGTCTATCTAGGTTACATAGCGGGCACTTGGACTATGTAGGTCAACTAGCGGGCCCTTGGACTATCTAGGTTAGCTAACGGGCACTTGGATTATGTAGGTTAACTAACGGGCACTTGGACTATGTAGGTTAACTAGCGGGCACTAGGACTGTCTAGGTTACCTAGCGGGCACTTGGATTATCTAGGTTAACGAACGGGCACTTGGACTATGTAGGTTACATAGCCGCCACTTGGACTATCTAGGTTAGCTAATAGGCATTTGGACTATCTAGGTTCCCTAGCGGGCACTTGTACTATCTGGGTTACCTAGCTGGCACTTGGACTATGTAGGTCAACTAGCGGGCCCTTGGACTATCTAGGTTACCTAACGGGCACTTGGATTATGTAGGTTCCCTAGCGGGCACTCAGACTATGTAGGTTTCCTTGCGGGCATTTGGACTATGTAGGTTACCTAGCGAGCACTTGGACTATGTAGTTTCCCTAACGGGCACTTGGACTATGTAGGTTCCCTAGCGGTCACATGGACTATGTACGCTCTCTAGAAGGCACTTGGACTATGTAGGTTACCTATCGGGCACTTTGACTATATAGGTTAACTACCGGGCACTTGGACTATCCAGGTTACGAAGCGGGCAATTGGACTATCGAGGTTAACGGACGGACACTTGGACTATGTAGGTAACCTAGCGGGCACTTGGACTGTCTAGGTTACATAGCGGGCACTTGTATTATCTAGGTTAACAAACGGGCACTTGGACAATCTAGGTTAGCTAACAGGCACTTGGACAATCTAGGTTACCTAGTGGGAACTTGGACTATGTTGGTTACCTAGCGGCCACTTTGACTATCTTGGTTACCTAGCGGGCACTTGGACTATGTAGGTTAATTAGCGGACACTTGGACGAACTGGTTAACGAGCGGGCCCTTGGACTATGTAGGTTACCTAGCGGACACTTGGACTCTCTAGGTTAGCTAACAGGAACTTGGACTATCTAGGTTACTTAGTGGGCACTTTGACTATGTAGGTTACCTAGCGGTTACTTGGACTATCTAGGGTAGCTAACGGGTACTTGGGCTATCTAGGTTACCTAGCGGGCACTTGGACTATGTAGGTTAGCTAACAGGCACTTGGACAATCTAGGTTACCTAGTGGGAACTTGGACTATGTTGGTTACCTAGCGGCCACTTTGACTATCTTGGTTACCTAGCGGGCACTTGGACTATGTAGGTTAATTAGCGGACACTTGGACGAACTAGGTTAACGAGCGGACCCTTGGACTATGTAGGTTACCTAGCGGACACTTGGACTATCTAGGTTAGCTAACAGGAACTTGGACTATCTAGGTTACTTAGTGGGCACTTTGACTATGTAGGTTACCTAGCGGTCACTTGGACTATCTAGGGTAGCTAACGGGTACTTGGGCTATCTAGGTTCCCTAGCGGGCACTTGGACTATGTAGGATAACTAGCGGGCACTTGGACTATGTAGGTCAACTAGCGGGCCATTGGACTATCAAGGTTAGCTAACGGGCACTTGGACTATCTAGGTAACCTAACGGGCACTTGGATTATGTAGGTTCCCTAGCGGGCATTAAACTATGTAGGTTTTCTTGCGGGCACATGGACTATGTAGGTTCCCTAACGGGCACTTGGACTATGTAGGTTCCCTAGCGGTCACGTGGACTATGTAGGATCCCTAGAAGGCACGTGGACTATGTAGGTTACCTATCGCGCACTTTGACTATGTTGGTTATCTAGCGGGCACTTGGACTATCCAGGTTACGTATTGGCACTTGGACTATGTAGGTTACCAAACGGGCACTTGGACTATCTAGGTTAACGAAAGGACACTTGGACTATGTAGGTAACCTAGCGGGCACTTGGACTGTCTAGGTTACATAGCGAGCACTTGGACTATCTAGGTTAACGAACGGGCACTTGGACTATGTAGGTTAGCTAACAGGCACTTGGACAACCTAGGTTACCTAGCAGGCACTTGGACGATGTAGGTTACCTAGCGGACACTTGGACCATTTAGGTTAACGAGCGGGCAATTGGACTATCTAGGTTTACTAGCGGGCACTTGGACTATCTAGGTTAACTATCGGGCACTTGGACTATGTAGGTTACCTAGCGGTCACATGGACTATGTAGGTTATCTAGCGGACACTTGGACTATCTAGGTTTCCTAGCGGGCACTTGGACTATGTAGGTAACCTAGTGGTCACTTGGCCTGTCTAGGTTACCTAGCGGGCACGTGGACTATGTAGGTTAACTAGTGGGTACTTGGACTATCTAGGTTAACTAGCGGGCCCTTGGTCTATGTAGGTTAACTAGCAAGCCCTTGGACTATGTAAGTTAACTAGAGGGCACTTGGACGATCCTGGTTAACTAGCGGGCACTTGGACTATCTAGGTTAACTAGCGGGCAGTTGGACTATGTAGGTTCCCTAGGGTTACTTGGACTGTCTAGGTTAACTAGCGTGCAATTGGACTGTCTAGGTTACCTAGTGGGCACTTGGACTATGTAGTTTACCTATCAGGCACTTGGATTATGTAGGTTAACTAGCGGGCACTTGGACTATCAAGGTTACCTAGCGGGCACTTGGACTATGTACGTTCCCTAGCGGGCAATTGGACTATCTACGTTACCTAGCGGGCACTTGGACTATCTAGGTTAACGAACGGGCACTTGGACTATCTAGGTTAACTAGCGGGCCCTTGGTCTATGTAGGTTAACTAGCAGGCCCTTGGACTATGTAAGTTAACTAGAGGGCACTTGGACTATGTAGGTTATCTAGCGGGCACTTGGACTATGTAGGTTAACTAAAGGGCACTTGCATTATCTAGGTTAACTAACAGGCACTTGGACTATGTATGTTCCAGAGCGGGCAATTGGACTATGTAGGTTCGCTAGCGTGCACTTGGACTATCTAGGTTCCATACAGGGCACTTAGACTATGTAGGTTAACTAGTGGACACTTGGACTATCTAGGTTAGCTAACAGGAACTTGGACTATCTAGGTTACCTAGCGTGCACTTTGACTATGTAGGTTACCTAGTGGGCACATGGAATATCTAGCTTAGCTAACGGGCACTTGGACAATCTAGGTTACCTAACGGGCACTTGGATTATGTAGGTTCCCTAGCGAGCACTTAGACTATGTAGGTTACCTAGCGAGCACTTGGACTATGTAGGTTCCCTAACGGGCACTTGGACTATGTAGGTTCCCAGCGGTCACGTGGACTATGTAGGCTCCCTAGAAGGCACTTGGACTATGTAGGTTACCTATCGCGCACTTTGACTATGTTGGTTATTTAGCGGGCACTTAGACTATCCAGGTTACGAAGCGGGCACTTGGATTATGTAGGTTACCAAACGGGCACTTGGACTATCTAGGTTAACGAACGGATACTTGGACTAAGTAGGTAACCTAGCGGGCACTTGGACTGTGTAAGTTACATAGCGGGCACTTGGACTATGTAGGTTAATGAACGGGCACTTGGACTATGTAGGTTAGCTAACAGGCACTTGGACTATCTAGGTTACCTAGAAGGCACTTGGACTATGTAGGTTACCTAGCGGACACTTGGACGATCTAGGTTAACTAGCGGGCACTTGGACTATCTAGGTTAACTAGCGGGCCCTTGGACTATCTAGGTTTACTAGCGGGCACTTGGACTATCTAGGTTAACTAGAGGGCACTTGGACTATGTAGTTTCCCTAGCGGGCATTTGGATAATTTAGGTTACCTAGCGGGCACTTGGACTATGTAGGTTCCCTAGCGGTCACGTGGACTATGTACGATCTCTAGAAGGCACTTGGACTATGTAGGTTACCTATCGGGCACTTTGACTATGTAGGTTAACTAGCGGGCACTTGGACTATCCAGGTTACGAAGCGGGCAATTGGACTATCAAGGTTAACGGACGGACACTTGGACTATGTAGGTAACCTAGCGGGCACTTGGACTATGTAGGTTAACTAGTGGGCACTAGGACTGTCTAGGTTATCTAGCGGGCACTTGGATTATCTAGGTTAACGAACGGGCACTTGGACTATGTAGGTTACATACCCGCCACTTGGACTATCTAGGTTAGCTAATAGGCACTTGGACTATCTAGGTTCCCTAGCGGGCACTTGTACTATCTGGGTTACCTAGCTGGCACTTGGACTATGTAGGTCAACTAGCGGGCCCTTGGACTATCTAGGTTACCTAACGGGCACTTGGATTATGTAGGTTCCCTAGCGGGCACTCAGACTATGTAGGTTTCCTTGCGGGCATTTGGACTATGTAGGTTACCTAGCGAGCACTTGGACTATGTAGGTTCCCTAACGGGCACTTGGACTATGTAGGTTCCCTAGCGGTCACGTGGACTATGTACGCTCTCTAGAAGGCACTTGGACTATGTAGGTTACCTATCGGGCACTTTGACTATGTAGGTTAACTAGCGGGCACTTGGACTATCCAGGTTACGAAGCGGGCAATTGGACTATCGAGGTTAACGGACGGACACTTGGACTATGTAGGTAACCTAGCGGGCACTTGGACTGTCTAGGTTACATAGCGGGCACTTGGATTATCTAGGTTAACGAACGGGCACTTGGACTATGTAGGTTAGCTAACAGGCACTTGGACAATCTAGGTTACCTAGTGGGAACTTGGACTATGTTGGTTACCTAGCGGCCATTTTGACTATCTTGGTTACCTAGCGGGCACTTGGACTATGTAGGTTAATTAGCGGACACTTGGACGAACTAGGTTAACGAGCGGGCCCTTGGACTATGTAGGTTACCTAGCGGACACTTGGACTCTCTAGGTTAGCTAACAGGAACTTGGACTATCTAGGGTTACTAAGTGGGCACTTTGACTATGTAGGTTACCTAGCGGTCACTTGGACTATCTAGGGTAGCTAACGGGTACTTGGGCTATCTAGGTTACCTAGCGGGCACTTGGACTATGTAGGTTAGCTAACAGGCACTTGGACAATCTAGGTTACCTAGTGGGAACTTGGACTATGTTAGTTACCTAGCGGCCACTTTGACTATCTTGGTTACCTAGCGGGCACTTGGACTATGTAGGTTAATTAGCGGACAATTGGACGAACTAGGTTAACGAGCGGACCCTTGGACTATGTAGGTTACCTAGCGGACACTTGGACTATCTAGGTTAGCTAAGAGGAACTTGGACTATCTAGGTTACTTAGTGGGCACTTTGACTATGTAGGTTACCTAGCGGTCACTTGGACTATCTAGGGTAGCTAACGGGTACTTGGGCTATCTAGGTTCCCTAGCGGGCACTTGGACTATGTAGGATAACTAGCGGGCACTTGGACTATGTAGGTCAACTAGCGGGCCATTGGACTATCAAGGTTAGCTAACGGGCACTTGGACTATCTAGGTTACCTAACGGGCACTTGGATTATGTAGGTTCCCTAGCGGGCATTAGACTATGTAGGTTTCCTTGCGGGCACATGGACTATGTAGGTTCCCTAACGGGCACTTGGACTATGTAGGTTCCCTAGCGGTCACGTGGACTATGTAGGATCCCTAGAAGGCACGTGGACTATGTGGGTTACCTATCGCGCACTTTGACTATGTTGGTTATCTAGCGGGCACTTGGACTATCCAGGTTACGTATGGGCACTTGGACTATGTAGGTTACCAAACGGGCACTTGGACTATCTAGGTTAACGAACGGACACTTGGACTATGAAGGTAACCTAGCGGGCACTTGGACTGTCTAGGTTACCAAACGGGCACTTGGACTATCTAGGTTAATGAACGGACACTTGGACTATGTAGGTAACCTAGCGGGCACTTGGACTGTCTAGGTTACATAGCGGGCACTTGGACTATCTAGGTTAACGAACGGGCACTTGGACTATGTAGGTTACCAAACGGGCACTTGGACTATCTAGGTTAACGAACGGACACTTGGACGATGTAGGTTACCTAGCGGACACTTGGACCATTTAGGTTAACTAGCGGGCACTTGGACTATCTAGGTTAACTAGCGGGCCCTTGGACTATCTAGGTTTACTAGCGGGCACTTGGACTATCTAGGTTAACTATCGGGCACTTGGACTATGTAGGTTACCTAGCGGTCACATTGACTATGTATGTTACCTAGCGGACACTTGGACTATCTAGGTTAGCTAACGGGCACTTGGACTATCTAGGTTACCTAGCAGGCACTTTGACTCTCTAGGTTAACTAACGGGCACTTGGACTATGTAGGATGCCTAGCGAGCACATGGACAATGTAGGTTCCCTAGCGGGCACTTGGACTATGTAGGTTCCCTAGCGGTTACTTGGACTGTCTAGGTTACCTAGCGGGCACTTGGATTATCTAGGCTAACGAACGGGCACTTGGATTTTGTAGGTTACATAGCCGCCACTTGGACTATCTAGGTTAGCTAATAGGCACTTGGACTATCTAGGTTCCCTAGCGGGCACTTGTACTACCTGGGTTACCTAGCTGGCACTTGGACTATGTAGGTCAACTAGCGGGCCCTTGGACTATCTAGGTTACCTAACGGGCACTTGGATTATGTAGGTTCCCTAGCGGGCACTCAGACTATGTAGGTTTCCTTGCGGGCATTTGGACTATGTAGGTTACCTAGCGAGCACTTGGACTATGTAGGTTCCCTAACGGGCACTTGGACTATGTAGGTTCCCTAGCGGTCACGTGGACTATGTACGCTCTCTAGAAGGCACTTGGACTATGTAGGTTACCTATCGGGCACTTTGACTATGTAGGTTAACTAGCGGGCACTTGGACTATCCAGGTTACGAAGCGGGCAATTGGACTATCGAGGTTAACGGACGGACACTTGGACTATGTAGGTAACCTAGCGGGCACTTGGATTGTCTAGGTTACATAGCGGGCACTTGGATTATCTAGGTTAACGAACGGGCACTTGGACTATGTAGGTTAGCTAACAGGCACTTGGACAATCTAGGTTACCTAGTGGGAACTTGGACTATGTTGGTTACCTAGCGGCCATTTTGACTATCTTGGTTACCTAGCGGGCACTTGGACTATGTAGGTTAATTAGCGGACACTTGGACGAACTAGGTTAACGAGCGGGCCCTTGGACTATGTAGGTTACCTAGCGGACACTTGGACTCTCTAGGTTAGCTAACAGGAACTTGGACTATCTAGGTTACTTAGTGGGCACTTTGACTATGTAGGCTACCTAGCGGTCACTTGGACTATCTAGGGTAGCTAACGGGTACTTGGGCTAAATAGGTTCCCTAGCGGGCACTTGGACTATGTAGAATAACTAGCGGGCACTTGGACTATGTAGGTCAACTAGCGGGCCATTGGACTATCAAGGTTAGCTAACGGGCACTTGGATTATGTAGGTTCCCTAGCGGGCATTAGACTATGTAGGTTTCCTTGCGGGCACATGGACTATGTAGGTTCCCTAACGGGCACTTGGACTATGTAGGTTCCCTAGCGGTCACGTGGACTATGTAGGATCCCTAGAAGGCACGTGGACTATGTAGGTTACCTATCGCGCACTTTGACTATGTTGGTTATCTAGCGGGCACTTGGATTATCCAGGTTACGTATGGGCACTTGGACTATGTAGGTTACCAAACGGGCACTTGGACTATCTAGGTTAACGAATGGACACTTGGACTGTGTAGGTAACCTAGTGCGCACTTGGACTGTCTAGGTTACATAGCGGGCACTTGGACTATCTAGGTTAACGAACGGGCACTTGGACTATGTAGGTTAGCTAACAGGCACTTGGACAACCTAGGTTACCTAGCAGGCACTTGGACGATGTAGGTTACCTAGCGGACACTTGGACCATTTAGGTTAACGAGCGGGCACTTGGACTATCTAGGTTTACTAGCGGGCACTTGGACTATCTAGGTTAACTAGCGGGCACTTGGAATATGTAAGTTCCCTAGCGGGAACTTGGACTATGTAGGTTCCCTAGCGGTTATTTGGACTGTCTAGGGTAACTAGCGGGCAATTGGACTGTCTAGGTTATCTAGTGGGCACTTGGACTATGTAGTTTACCTAGCAGGCACTTGGACTATGTAGGTTCCCTAGCGGACATTTGGACTATATAGGTTACCTAGCGGGCACTTGGACTATGTAGGTTATCTAGCGGAAACTTGGACTATGTAGGTTAACTAAAGGGCACTTGCATTATCTAGGTTAACTAACAGGCTCTTGGACTATGTATGTTCCAGAGCGGGCAATTGGACTATGTAGGTTCGCTAGCGTGCACTTGGACTATCTAGGTTCCATATAGGGCACTTGGACTATGTAGGTTAACTAGTGGACATTGGACTATCTAGGTTAGCTAACAGGAACTTGGACTATCTAGGTTACCTAGCGTGCACTTTGACTATGTAGGTTACCTAGTGGGCACTTGTACTATCTAGGGTAGCTAACGGGTACTTGGACTATCTAGGTTACCTAGCGGTCACTTGGACTATGTAGGTTAACTAGCGGGCACATGGAATATCTAGGTTAGCTAACGGGCACTTGGACAATCTAGGTTACCTAACGGGCACTTGGATTATGTAGGTTTCCTAGCGGGCACTTAGACTATGTAGGTTTCCTTGCGGGCATTTGGAGTATGTAGGTTACCTAGCGAGCACTTGGACTATGTAGGTTCCGTAACGGGCACTTGGACTATATAGGTTCCCAGCGGTCACGTGGACTATGTAGGCTCCCTAGAAGGCACTTGGACTATGTAGGTTACCTATCGCGCACTTTGACTATGTTGGTTATCTAGCGGGCACTTAGACTATCCAGGTTACGAAGCGGGCACTTGGATTATGTAGGTTACCAAACGGGCACTTGGACTATCTTGGTTAACGAACGGACACTTGGACTATGTAGGTAACCTAGCGGGCACTTGGACTGTCTAAGTTACATAGCAGGCACTTGGACTATGTAGGTTAACGAACGGGCACTTGGACTATGTAGGTTAGCTAACAGGCACTTGGACTATCTAGGTTACCTAGAAGGCACTTGGACTATGTAGGTTACCTAGCGGACACTTGGACGATCTAGGTTAACTAGCGGGCACTTGGACTATCTAGGTTAACTAGCGGACCTTTGGACTATCTAGGTTTACTAGTGGGCACTTGGACTATCTAGGTTAACTAGCGGGCACTTGGACTATGTAGTTTCCCTAGCGGGCATTTGGATAATTTAGGTTACCTAGCGGGCACTTGTACTATGTAGGTTACCTAGCGGGAACTTGGGCTATCTAGGTTACCTAGCGGGCACTTGGACTATGTAGGTTAACTAGAAGGCACTTAGACTATCATGGATATCTAGCAGGCTCTTGGACTATGTAGGTTACCAGCGGACACGTGGACTATCTAGGTTAATGAATGTGCACATGGACTATGTAGGTAACCTAGCGGGCACTTGGACTGTCTAGGTTACCTAGCCGGCACTTTGACTATCTAGGTTAACGAACGGGCACTTGGACTATGTAGGTTAACTAGCGGACACTTCGACTATCTAGGTTAGCTAACGGGCAATTGGACTATCTAGGTTACCTAGCGCGCACTTGGACTATGTAGGTTACCTAGCGGGCACTTAGACTATCTAGGTTACCTAGAAGGCACTTTGACTATCTAGGTTAACTAACAGGCACTTGGACTATATAAGTTGCTAAGCGAGCACTTGGACTATGTAGGTTCCCTAGCGGGTACTTGGACTGTCTAGGTTAACTAGCGGGCAATTGCACTGTCTAGGTTACCTAGTGGGTACTTGGACTATGTAGTTTACCTAGCGGGAACTTGGACTATGTAGGTTCTCTAGCGGGCATTTCGACTATATAGGTTACCTAGCGGGCACTTGGACTATGTAGGTTACCTAGCGGGCACTTGGACTATGTAGGTTAACTAACGGGCACTTGCATTATCTAGGTTAACTAACAGGTACTTGGACTATGTATGTTCCAGAGCAGGCAATTGGACTATGTAGGTTCCCTAGCGTGCACTTGGACTATCTAGGTTCCATATAGGGCACGTGGACTATGTAGGATAACTAGTGGACAATTGGACGATCTAGGTTAACTAGCTGTCCCTTGGATTACGTAGGTTAACTAGCGGACACTTGCACTATGTAGGTTACCTAGCGGGCACTTGGACTCTCTAGGTTAACTAGCGGGCCTTTGGACTATGTATTTTAACTAGCGAACACTTGCACTATGTAGGTTACCTAGCGAGCACTTGCACTATGTAGGTTAACTAGCAGGCCCTTGGACTATCTAGGTAACCTAGCAGGCACTTGGACTATGTAGGTTACCTAGCGGGCACTTGGACTATCTAGGTTACCTAGCACGCACTTTGACTATCTAGGTTACCTAGCGGGCACTTGGACTATGTAGGTTATCTAGCGGGCACTTGGACTATGTAGGTTAACTAAAGGGCACTTGCATTATCTAGGTTAACTAACAGGCACTTGGACTATGTATGTTCCAGAGCGGGCAATTGGACTATGTAGGTTCGCTAGCGTGCACTTGGACTATCTAGGTTCCATATAGGGCACTTGGACTATGTAGGTTAACTAGTGGACACTTGGACTATCTAGGTTAGCTATCAGGAACTTGGACTATCTAGGTTACCTAGCGTGCACTTTGACTATGTAGGTTACCTAGTGGGCACTTGGACTATCTAGGGTAGCTAACAGGTACTTGGACTATCTAAGTTACCTAGCGGTCACTTGGACTATGTAGGTTAACTAGCGGGCACATGGAATATCTAGGTTAGCTAACGGGCTCTTGGACAATCTAGATTACCTAACGGGCACTTGGATTATGTAGGTTCCCTAGCGGGCACTTAGACTATGTAGGTTTCCTTGCGGGCATTTGGAGTATGTAGGTTACCTAGCGAGCACTTGGACTATGTAGGTTCCGTAACGGGCACTTGGACTATGTAGGTTCCCAGCGGTCACGTGCACTATGTAGGCTCCCTAGAAGGCACTTGGACTATGTAGGTTACCTATCGCGCACTTTGACTATGTTGGTTATCTAGCGGGCACTTAGACTATCCAGGTTACGAAGCGGGCACTTGGATTATGTAGGTTACTAAACGGGCACTTGGACTATCTTGGTTAACGAACGGACACTTGGACTATGTAGGTAACCTAGCGGGCACTTGGACTGTCTAAGTTACATAGCGGGCACTTGGACTATGTAGGTTAACGAACGGGCACTTGGACTATGTAGGTTAGCTAACAGGCACTTGGACTATCTAGGTTCCATATAGGGCACTTGGACTATGTAGGTTAACTAGTGGACACTTGGACTATCTAGGTTAGCTATCAGGAACTTGGACTATCTAGGTTACCTAGCGTGCACTTTGACTATGTAGGTTACCTAGTGGGCACTTGGACTATCTAGGGTAGCTAACGGGTACTTGGACTATCTAGGTTACCTAGCGGTCACTTGGACTATGTAGGTTAACTAGCGGGCACATGGAATATCTAGGTTAGCTAACGGGCTCTTGGACAATCTAGGTTACCTAATGGGCACTTGGATTATGTAGGTTCCCTAGCGGGCACTTAGACTATGTAGGTTTCCTTGCGGGCATTTGGAGTATGTAGGTTACCTAGCTAGCACTTTGACTATGTAGGTTCCGTAACGGGCACTTGGACTATGTAGGTTCCTAGCGGTCACGTGCACTATGTAGGCTCCCTAGAAGGCACTTGGACTATGTAGGTTACCTATCGCGCACTTTGACTATGTTGGTTATCTAGCGGGCACTTAGACTATCCAGGTTACGAAGCGGGCACTTGGATTATGTAGGTTACCAAACGGGCACTTGGACTATCTTGGTTAACGAACGGACACTTGGACTATGTAGTTAACCTAGCGGGCACTTGGACTGTCTAAGTTACATAGCGGGCACTTGGACTATGTAGGTTAACGAACGGGCACTTGGACTATGTAGGTTAGCTAACAGGCACTTGGACTATCTAGGTTACCTAGAAGGCACTTGGACTATGTAGGTTACCTAGCGGACACTTGGACGATCTAGGTTAACTAGCGGGCACATGGACTATCTAGGTTAACTAGCGGGCCCTTGGACTATCTAGGTTTACTAGTGGGCACTTGGACTATCTAGGTTAACAAGCGGGCACTTGGACTATGTAGTTTCCCTAGCGGGCATTTGGATAATTTAGGTTACCTAGCGGGCACTTGGACTATGTAGGTTACCTAGCGGGAACTTGGGCTATCTAGGTTACCTAGCGGGCACTTGGACTATGTAGGTTAACTAGAAGGCACTTAGACTATCATGGATATCTAGCAGGCTCTTGGACTATGTAGGTTACCAGCGGACACTTGGACTATCTAGGTTAATGAATGTGCACATGGACTATGTAGGTAACCTAGCGGGCACTTGGACTGTCTAGGTTACCTAGCCGGCACTTTGACTATCTAGGTTAACGAACGGGCACTTGGACTATGTAGGTTAACTAGCGGACACTTTGACTATCTAGGTTAGCTAACGGGCTATTGGACTATCTAGGTTACCTAGCGCGCACTTGGACTATGTAGGTTACCTAGCGGGCACTTGGACTATTTAGGTTACCTAGTAGGCACTTTGACTATCTAGGTTAACTAACGGGCACTTGGACTATGTAGGTTGCTTAGCGAGCACTTGGACTATGTAGGTTCCCTAGCGGGTACTTGGACTGTGTAGGTTAACTAGCGGGCAATTGCACTGTCTAGGTTACCTAGTGGGCACTTGGACTATGTAGTTTACCCAGCAGGCACTTGGATTATGTAGGTTAACTAGCGTGCACTTTGACTATCTAGGTTACCTAGCGGGAACTTGGACTATTTAGGTTCTCTAGCGGGCATTTCGACTATATAGGTTACCTAGCGGGCACTTGGACTATGTAGGTTACCTAGCGGGCACTTGGACTATGTAGGTTAACTAATGGGCACTTGCATTATCTAGGTTAACTAACAGGTACTTGGACTATGTATGTTCCAGAGCAGGCAATTGGACTATATAGGTTCCCTAGCGTGCACTTGGACTATCTAGGTTCCATATAGGGCACGTGGACTATGTAGGTTAACTAGTGGACAATTGGACGATCTAGGTTAACTAGCTGTCCCTTGGATTACGTAGGTTAACTAGCGGACACTTGCACTATGTAGGTTACCTAGCGGGCACTTGGACTCTCTAGGTTAACTAGCGGGCCTTTGGACTATGTAGTTTAACTAGCGAACACTTGCACTATGTAGGTTACCTAGCGGGCACTTGGACTATGTAGGTTAACTAGCAGGCCCTTGGACTATCTAGGTAACCTAGCAGGCACTTGGACTATGTAGGTTACCTAGCGGGCACTTGGACTATCTAGGTTACCTAGCACGCACTTTGACTATCTAGGTTAACTAACGGGCACTTGGACTATGTAGGTTGCCTAGCGAGCACTTGGACTATGTAGGTTCCCTAGCGGGCACTTGGACTATGTAAGTTCCCAGGCGGTTACTTGGACTGTCTAGGTTAACTAGTGGGCAATTGGACTGTCTAGGTTACCTAGTGGGCACTTGGACTATGTAGTTTACCTATCAGGCACTTGGATTAGGTAGGTTAACTAGCAGGCACTTGGACTATCTAGGTTACCTAGCGGGCACTTGGACTATGTACGTTCCCTAGCGGGCAATTGGGCTATCTACGTTACCTAGCGGGCACTTGGACTATGTAGGTTAACGAACGGGCACTTGGACTATGTAGGTTAACTAGCGGGCACTTGGACTATCTAGGTTAACTAGCGGGCCCTTGGTCTATGTAGGTTAACTAGCAGGCCCTTGGACTATGTAAGTTAACTAGAGGGCACTTGGACGATCCTGGTTAACTAGCAGACACTTGTACTATCTAGGTTAACTAGCGGGCACTTGGAATATGTAAGTTCCCTAGCGGGAACTTGGACTATGTAGGTTCCCTAGCGGTTATTTGGACTTTCTAGGTTAACTAGCGGGCAATTGGACTGTCTAGGTTACCTAGTGGGCACTTGGACTATGTAGTTTACCTAGCAGGCACTTGGACTATGTAGGTTCCCTAGCGGACATTTGGACTATATAGGTTACCTAGCGGGCACTTGGACTATGTAGGTTATCTAGCGGGCACTTGGACTATGTAGGTTAACTAAAGGGCACTTACATTATCTAGGTTAACTAACAGGCACTAGGACTATGTATGTTCCAGAGCGGGCAATTGGACAATGTAGGTTCGCTAGCGTGCACTTGGACTATCTAGGTTCCATATAGGGCACTTGGACTATGTAGGTTAACTAGTGGACACTTGGACTATCTAGGTTAGCTAACAGGAACTTGGACTATCTAGGTTACCTAGCGTGCACTTTGACTATGTAGGTTACCTAGTGGGCACTTGGACTATCTAGGGTAGCTAACGGGTACTTGGACTATCTAGGTTACCTAGCGGTCACTTGGACTATGTAGGTTAACTAGCGGGCACATGGAATATCTAGGTTAGCTAACGGGCTCTTGGACAATCTAGGTTACCTAACGGGCACTTGGATTATGTAGGTTCCCTAGCGGGCACTTAGACTATGTAGGTTTCCTTGCGGGCATTTGGAGTATGTAGGTTACCTAGCGAGCACTTGGACTATGTAGGTTCCGTAACGGGCACTTGGACTATGTAGGTTCCCAGCGGTCACGTGCACTATGTAGGCTCCCTAGAAGGCACTTGGACTATGTAGGTTACCTATCGCGCACTTTGACTATGTTGGTTATCTAGCGGGCACTTAGACTATCCAGGTTATGAAGCGGGCACTTGGATTATGTAGGTTACCAAACGGGCACTTGGACTATCTTGGTTAACGAACGGACACTTGGACTATGTAGGTAACCTAGCGGGCACTTGGACTGTCTAAGTTACATAGCGGGCACTTGGACTATGTAGGTTAGCTAACAGGCACTTGGACTATCTAGGTTACCTAGAAGGCACTTGGACTATGTAGGTTACCTAGCAGACACTTGGACGATCTAGGTTAACTAGCGGGCACTTGGACTATCTAGGTTAACTAGCGGGCCCTTGGACTATCTAGGTTTACTAGTGGGCACTTGGACTATCTAGGTTAACTAGCGGGCACTTGGACTATGTAGTTTCCCTAGCGGGCATTTGGATAATTTAGGTTACCTAGCGGGCACTTGGACTATGTAGGTTACCTAGCGGGAACTTGGGCTATCTAGGTTACATAGCGGGCACTTGGACTATGTAGGTTAACTAGAAGGCACTTAGACTATCATGGATATCTAGCAGGCTCTTGGACTATGTAGGTTACCAGCGGACACTTGGACTATCTAGGTTAATGAATGTGCACATGGACTATGTAGGTAACCTAGCGGGCACTTGGACTGTCTAGGTTACCTAGCCGGCACTTTGACTATCTAGGTTAACGAACGGGCACTTGGACTATGTAGGTTAACTAGCGGACACTTTGACTATCTAGGTTAGCTAACGGGCAATTGGACTATCTAGGTTACCTAGCGCGCACTTGGACTATGTAGGTTACCTAGCGGGCACTTGCACTATTTAGGTTACCTAGTAGGCACTTTGACTATCTAGGTTAACTAACGGGCACTTGGACTATGTAGGTTGCTTAGCGAGCACTTGGACTATGTAGGTTCCCTAGCGGGTACTTGGACTGTCTAGGTTAACTAGCGGGCAATTGCACTGTCTAGGTTACCTAGTGGGCACTTGGACTATGTAGTTTACCCAGCAGGCACTTGGATTATGTAGGTTAACTAGCGTGCACTTTGACTATCTAGGTTACCTAGCGGGCACTTGGACTATGTAGGTTCCCTAGCGGGCACTTGGACTATGTAGGTAACCTAGTGGTCACTTGGACTGTCTAGGTTACCTAGCGGACACTTGAACTATGTAGGTTAACTAGAGGACACTTGGACGATCTAGGTTAACAAGTGGGCCCTTGAACTATGTAGATTAACTAGCCGGCACTTGGATGATCTAGGTTAACTAGCGGGCACTAGGACGATCTAGGTTAACAGGCGGGCACTTGGACTATCTAGGTTAACTAGCGTGCACTTGGACTATCTAGGTTACCTAGCGGGAACTTGGATTATGTAGGTTCTCTAGCGGGTATTTGGACTATATAGGTTACCTTGCGGCCACTTGGACTATGTAGGTTACCTAGCGGGCACTTGGACTATGTAGGTTAACTAGAGGACACTTGGACGATCTAGGTTAACAAATGGGCCTTTGGATTATGTAGATTAACTAGCCGGCACTTGGATGATCTAGGTTAACTAGCGGGCACTTGGACGATCTAGGTTAACAGGCGGGCACTTGGACTATCAAAGTTAACAAGCGAGCCCTTGGACTATGTAGGTCAACTAGCGGGCCCTTGGACTATCTAGGTTACCTAGATAGCACTTGGACTATATAGGTTCCCTAGCGGGCACTTGGACTATCTAGGTTAACGAACGGGCACTTGGACTCTGCAGGTAACCTAGCCGGCACTTGGACTGTCTAGGTTACATAGCGGGCACTTGGACTTCTAGGTTAACGAATGGGCACTTGGACTATGTAGGTTCCCTAGCGGCCCTTGGACTATGTAAATTCCCTAGCGGGCACTTCGTCTATGTGGGTTCCCTAGCGGGCACTTGGACTATCTAGGTTAGGTAACGGGCACTTGGACTATCTAGGTTACCTTGCGGGAACTTGGACAATGTAGGTTACCTAGCGGGCACTTGGACTATCTAGGTTACCAAAAGGGCACTTTTACTATCTAGGTTACCTAGCGGGCACTTTGACTATGTAGGTTAACTAGCGGGCACTAGAACTATCTAGGTTACCTAGCGGGCACTTGGACTATATAGGTCAACTAGCGGGCCCTTGGACTATCTAGGTTAGCTAACGGGCATTTGGATTATGTAGGTTAACTAGCAGACACTTGGACGATCTAGGTTAACTAGCCGGCCCTTGCACTATGTAGGTTAACTAGCTGGCACTTGGATTATCTAAGTTACCCAAGGCCCGGGGAGCCCAAGACTAAGGGCTGGGGCGACCCAATCCTGGGTCTCCCAAAGCCTAAGGGCTGGCTTCCCCAGGCCTGTAGCTCCCTAAGGCTAAGGGTTGGGGCGCCCCAGGCCTGGGGCACCCAAAACCTAAGGGCTGGGGAGCCCCAGGCCAGGGGCTCCCTAAGGCTAAGAGCTGGGGATCACCAGGCCTGGGACTCCCAAGCCTAAGGGCTGGGGCACCCTAGACCTGGCGCACCCAAAGCCTAAGGGCTGGGGCGACCCAGGCCTGGGTCTCCCAAAGCCTAAGGGCTGTGGCGCCCCAGGCTTGGGGCTCCCTAAGCTTAAGGGCTGGGGCGACCCAGGCCTAGGGCGCCCTAAGCCTAATGGCTGGGGCGCCCCAGGTCTGGGGCTCCGTAAATCTAAAGTTGGGGATCACCAGGCTGGGGATCCCTAAGCCTAAGGGCTGGGGAGCCCCAGGCCTGGGTCTCCCAAAGCTTAAGGGCTGGGCGCCCCAGGCCTGGGGTTCCCAAAGTCTAAGAGCTGGCGATCACCAGGCCTGGGGCTCCCTAAGCCTAAGGGCTGGGGCGCCCCAGGCCTGGGGATCCCTAAGCCTAAGGGCTGGGACGACCCAGGACTGGGGCTATCTAAGCCTAAGGGCTGGGGCACCTCAGGCCTGGGGCTCTGTAAGCCTAAGGGTTTCGGCGCCCCAGACCAGGGGCTCCCTAAGCCTAAGTATGGGGGCGCCCCAGGCTTGGAGCTCCCTAAGCCGAAGGGTTGGGGCGTCCCAGGCCCTGGGCTCCCAAAGCCTAAGTGCTGGGGTGCCCCAGGCCTAGGGCTTTATAAGCCCAAGAGCTGGGGCGCCCCAGTACTGGTGCTCCCAAACCGAAGGACTGAGGCGTCCCAGGCCTGGGGCTCCCTAAGGCCAAGGGTGGGGCGCCCCAGGACTGGGGCTCCCTAAGTCTACGAGCTGGGGCTAACCTGGCCTGGGGCTCCCTAAGCCTAAAAGCTGGTGCGCCCCAGGCCTGGGGCTCGCTAAGCCTAAGGGCCGGGGCGACCCTGGCCTGGCGCTCCCTAAGCCTAATTGCTGGGGCGCCCCAGGTCTGGGGATCTCTAAGCCTAAGGGCTGGGGCGCCCCAGGTCTGGGGCTCCCAAAGCCTAAGGGCTGGGACGCCCCAGGCTAGGGACTCCCAAAGACTAAGGGCTGGGACGACCCAGGCTTGGGCTCCCTAAAATTAAGGGCTGGGGCGCCCCAGCACTGGGGTTCCCAATGCCTAAGGGCTGGGGCATCCCAGGCCTGGGCATCCGTAATCCTAAGGGCTGGGGCGCCCCAGGCCTGGGGCTCCCTAAGCCTAATTGCTGGGGTGCCCCAATCTGGGGTTTTCTCAGCCTAAGTGCTGGGGCGACCCAGGCCTGGGGCTCCCTAAGCCTAATTGCTGGGGCACCCCAGGTCTGGGGCTCTCTAAGCCTAAGGGCTTGGGCGACCCTGGCCTGGTGCTCCCTAAGCCTAAGGACTGGGGCGCCCCCGGCCTGGGCCTCCCAAAGCCTAAGGGCTGGGGCGCCTCAGGCCTGGGGCTCCCTAAGCCTAAGGGCTGGGGCGCCCCAGGGTTGCGGCTCCCAAAGCCAAAGGGCTGGGGCGACGGGCCTGGGGCTCCCTAAGCCTAAGGGCTGGGGCGACACAGGCCTGGGGCTCCCTAAGCCTAAGGACTGGGGCGCCCCAGGACTAGGGTTCCCAAAGCCTAAGGGCTGGGGCACCCCAGGCCTGGGCATCCCTAATCCTAAGGGCTGGGGCGCCCCAGGCATGGGGCTCCCTAAGCCTAATTGCTGGGTCGCCCCAGGTCTGGGGCTCTCTAAGCCTAATGGTTGGGTAGACCCTGGCCTGGGGCTCCCTAAGCCTAAGGGCGGGGTTCCCTGTCCTGGGGCTCCTAAAGCCTAAGGGCTGGGGCGCCCCAGGCCTGGGGCTCCCAAAGTCTAAGGGCTGGGGCGCCCCAGGCCTGGGGCACCCTAAGCCGCAGAGCTGGGGCGCCCCAGGCCTGGGGCTCCCTAAGCATAAGTGTGGGGGCGCCCCAGGCCTGGGGCTCCCAAAGCCTAAGGGCTGGAGCGCCACAGGCCTGGGGTTCCAAAGCCTAAGGGCTGGGGCGCCCCAGGTCTGGGGCTACTTAAGCCTAAGGGCTGGCGCGCCCTAGGTCTGGGGCTCCCAAAGCCTAATCGCTGGGGTGCCCCAGGCCTTGGGCTCTCAAAGCCTAAGGACTGGGGCGCCCCAGGCCTGGGGCTCCCTAGCTTAAGAGCTGGAGCGCCCCAGGCTTGGGGCTCCGTAAGCCTAAGGGCTGGGGCGACCCAGGCCTTGGGCTCCCACAGCCTAAGGGCTGGGGTGCCCCATGCCAGGGGCTCCCAAAACCTAAGGGCTGTGGCCCCCCAGGGCTGGGGTTCCCAAGCTTAAGAGGTGGGGCGCCCCAAGACTGGGGCTCCCTAAGCCTAAGGGCTGGGGCGCCCCATGTCTGGGGCTCCCAAAGCCTAAGGGCTGGGGTGCCCCAGGCCTTGGGCGCCCAAAGCCTAAGGGCTGGGGCGCCCCAGGCCTTGGGCTCCCACAGCCTAAGGGCTGGGGTGCCCCATGCCAGGGGCTCCCTAAGCCTTAGGGCTGGGGCGCCCCAGGCCTGAGGCTCCCTAAGCCTAAGGGCTGGGGCGCCCTAGGCCTGGGTCTCCCAAAGCCTAAGGGCTGGGGCGCCGCAAGACTAGGGCTAACTAAGCCTAAGTGATGGGCGCCCCAGGCCTGGGGCTCCCTATGGCTAAAGGCTGGGGCGACCCACGGCTGGGGTGCCCCACGTCTGGGGCTCCCTAAGCCTAAGGGCTGCGGCGCCCCAGGCCTGGGGCACCCGAAGCCTAAGGGCTCGGGCGCCCCAGGATGGGGCTCCATAAGCTTAAGGGCTGGGGCGCCCCAGGCCAGCAGATCCCAAAGACTAAGGGCTGGGTCGCCCCAGCCCTGGGGTTCCCAAAGCCTAAGGGATTGGGCGCCCCAGGCCTGGGGCTCCCTAAGCCTAAGGGCTGGGGCGCCTCAGGCCTCGGGATCCCTAAGCCTAAGTACTGGGGCGCCCCAGGCCTGGAGCTCCCAAAGCCTAAAGGCTGGGGCGCCTCAGTCCTGGGGCTCCCTAAGCCTAAGGGTTGGGGCGCCCCAGGCTTGGGGCTCCCAAAGCCTAAGGGCTGGGGCATCGGGCCTGGGGCTCCCTAAGCCTAAGGGCTGGGGCGCCCCACTACTGGGGTTCCCAAAGCCTAAGGGCTGGGGCGCCCCACGCCAGGGGCTCCCTAAGCCTAATTGCTGGGGCGACCCTGGCCTGAGGCTCCCTAAGCCTAAGGGCTGGGGCGCCCCAGGCCTGGGGCTCCCAAATCCTAAGGGCTGGGGCGCCACAGGCTGGGGCTCCCAAAGTCTAAGAACTGGGGCTCACCAGTCCTTGGGCTCCCTAAGCCTAAGGATTGGGGCGCCCCAGACCTGGGGCTCCCTAAGCCTAAGGGCCGGCGAGAACTTGGCCTGGCGCTCCCTAAGCCTAATTGCTGGGGCGCCCAGGTCTGGGGATCTCTAAGCCTAAGGGCTAGGGTTCTTCAGGCCTGGGGCTCCCGAAGCCTAAGGGCTGGGGCACCCCAGGCTTGGGGCTCCCAAAGTCTAAGGGCTGGGGCGACCCAGGCCTGGGGCTCCCTAAAACAAAGGGCTGGGGCGCCCCAGACCTGGGACTCCCTAAGCCTAAGGGCCGGGGAGACCCTGGCCTGGCACTCCCTAAGCCTAATTGATGTGGGGCCCCAGGCCTGGGGATCTCTAAACCCAAGGGCTGGGGTTCTCCAGGCCTGGGGCTCCCAAAGCCTAAGGGCTGGGGCACCCCAGGCTTGGGGCTCCCAAAGCCTAAGGGCTGGGGCAACCCAGGCCTGGGGCTCCCTAAAACTAAGGGCTGGGGCGCCTTAGGCCTGGGTCTCCCAAATCTTAAGGGCTAGGGCGCCCCAGGACTAGGGCTAACTAAGCCTAAGTGATTTGCGCCCCAGGCCTGGGGCTCCCTATGGCTAAAGGCTGGGGCGACCCACGGCTGGGGCGCCCCACGTCTGGGGCTCCCTAAGCCTAAGGGCTGCGGCGCCCCAGCCCTGGGGCAACCGAAGCCTAAGGGCTGTTGCGCACCAGGATGGGGCTCCCTAAGCTTAAGGGCTGGGGCGCCCCAGTCCAGGAGATCCCAAAGACTAACGGCTGGGTCGCCCCAGCCCTGGGGTTCCCAAAGCCTAAGGGATTGGGCGCCCCAGGCCTGGGGTTCCCTAAGCCTAAGGGCTGGGGTGCCTCAGGCCTCGGGATCCCTAAGCCTAAGTGCTGGGGCGCCCCAGGCCTGGAGCAACCAAAGCCTAAAGGCTGGGGCGCCTCAATCCTGGGGCTCCCTAAGCCTAAGGGTTGGGGAGCCCCAGGCTTGGGGCTCCCAAAGCCTAAGGGCTGGGGCGACTGGCCTGGGGCTCCCTAAGTCTAAGACTGGGGCACCCCAGGACTGGGGTTCCCAAAGCCTAAGGGCTGGGGCACCCCAGGCCAGGGGCCCCCTAAGCTTAATTGCTGGGGCGCCCCAGGCCTGGGGCTCCCAAATCCTAAGGGCTGAGGCGCCTGATGCCTGGGGCTCCCAAAGCCTAAGGGCTGAGGCGCCCCAGGCCTGGGGCTCCATAAGCCTAAGTGCTGGGGCGACCCAGGCATGGGGCTCCCTAAGCCTAAGTGCTTGGGCACCCGGTGCCAGGGGCTACCTAAGTCAAAGAGCTATGGCTCACCAGGCCTGGGACTCCCTACGCCTTAGGGCAGGGGCGCCCTGGCCTGGGGCTCCAAAAGCCTAAGGGCTGGGGCACCCCAGACCTGGGGCTCCCAAAGTTTTCGGGCTGGGGCAACCCAGGCCTGGGGCAACCTAAGCCGCAGAGCTGGGGTGCCCCAGGCCTGGGGCTCCCTAAGCCTAAGGGTTGGGGCACCCCAGGCCTGGGGCTCCCAAAGCCCAAGGGTTGGGGCAACCCAGGCCTGGGGCTCCCTAAACCTAAGGGCTGGAGCGCCACAGGCCTGGGGCTCCCTAAGCCTAATTGCTGGGGCGCCCCAGGTCTGGGGCTCAATAAGCCTAAGAGCTGGGGCGACGCTGGCCTGGGGTTCCCTAAGTCTAAGAGTTGGGGCTCACCAGGCCTGGTGCTCACTACGCCTAATGGCGGGGGCACCCCAGGCCTGGCGCTCCCAAAACCTATGGGCTTGGGCGTCCCTTGCCTGGGGCTCCCAAAGCCTAAGGGCTGCGGCGCAACAGGCCTGGCGCTCCCAAAGCCTAAGGGCTGGGGCGCCCCAGGCCTGGGGCTCCCTAAGCCTAAGGGTTGGGGCGCCCCAGGATTGGGGCTCCGTAAGTCTTAAGGCTGGGGGGCCCCAGGTCTGGTGTTCCAAAGCCTAAGAGCTGGGGTGCCCCAGGTTTGGGGCTACTTAAGCCTAATGGCTAGCGCGCCCCAGCCCTGGGGCTCTCAAAACCCAGGGGCTGGGGTGTCCCAGTCCTGGTGCTCCCAAAGCCTAAGGGCTGGGGCGCCGTAGGCCTGGGGCTCCCAAAGCCTAAGGGCTGGGGCGCCCCAGGCCTTGGGCTCCCAAAGCCTAAGGGCTGGGGCGCCCCAGGCCTGGGGATCCCAAGCTTAAGGGATGGGGCACCCCAGGCCTTGGACTCCCTAAGCCTAAGAGCTGGGGCGACCCTGGCCTGGGGCTCCCTAAGTCTAAGAGTTGGGGCTCACGAGGACTGGGGCTCACTACGCCTAATGGTGGGGGCACTCCAGGCCTGGCGCTCCCAAAACCTATGGGCTTGGGCGTCCCTTGCCTGGGGCTCCCAAAGCCTAAGGGCTGCAGCGCCACAGGCCTGGCGCTCCCAAAGCCTAAGGGCTGGGGCGCCCCAGGACTGGGGCTCCCTAAGCCTAAGGGTTGGGGCGCCCCAGGCCTGGGGCTCCCTAAGTCTTAAGGCTGGGGGGCCCCAGGTCTGGGGTTCCAAAGCCTAAGAGCTGGGGTGCCCCAGGTCTGGGGCTACTTAAGCCTAAGGGCTGGCGCGCCCCAGGCCTGGGGCTCCCAAAACCTATGGGCTGGGGTGTCCCAGTCCTGGTGCTCCCAAGGCCTAAGGGCTGGGGCGCCGTAGGCCTGGGGCTCCCTAAGTCTAAAGGCTGTGGCGCCCCAGGTCTGGGGCTCCCTAAGCCTAAGGGCTGCGGTGCCCCAGGCCTCGGGCTCCCAAAGCCTAAGGGCTGCGGCGCCCCAGGCCTGGGGCTCCCTAAATCTAAGGGCTGGGTCGCCCCAGGCTTGGGCCTCCCAAAGCCTAAGAGCTGGGGCGCCACAATCCTGGGGCTCCCAAAGCCTAAGGGCTGGGGCGCCCCAGGCCTGGGCCTCCCAAAGCCTAAGGGCTGGAGCGCCCCATGCCTGGGGTTACAAAGCCTAAAGGCTGGGGCGCCGCAGGCCTGGGGCACCCAAAGCCTAAGGGCTGAGGCGCCCCAGGCCTGGGGCTCCCAAAGCCTAAGGGCTTGTGAGCCCCAGGTCTGGGGCTCCCAAAGACTAAGGGCTGGGGTGACCCGGCCAGGGCTCCCAAAGTATTAGGGCTAGGGCGAACGAGGCCTGGGGCTAACTAAGCCTAAGGGCTGGGGCGCCCCAGACCTGGGGCTATCAAAGCCTAAGGGCTGGGGCACCGCAGGCCTGGGGCTCCCAAAGCCTAAGGGCTGAGGCACCCCAGGCTTGGGGCTCCCAAAGACTAAGGGCTGGTGCGCCCCAGGTCTGGGGCTCCCAAAGATTAAGGGCTGGGGCGTCCCAATCCTTGGGCTTCTTAAGTCTAAAGGCTGGGGAGCCCCAGGCCTGGGGCTCCCAAAGCCTAAGGGCTGGGGCGCCCAAGGCCAGGGTCTCCCAAAGACTAAGAGCTGGTGCGACCCAAGCCTGGGTCTCCCAAAGCCTAAGGGCTGGGTGCCCCAGGCCTGTGGCTCCCTAAGGCTAAGGTTTGTGGCGCCCCAGGCCTGGGGCTCCCAAAGCCTAAGGGCTGGGGCGCCCCAGGCCATGGGCTCCCTAAGTCTAAGAGCTGGGGATCACCAGGCCTGGGGCTCCCAAAGCCTAAGGGCTGGGGCGCCCAAGGCCTGGGTCTCCCAAAGCCTAAGGGCTGGGCGCCCCAGACCTGGGGCTCCCAAAGTCTAAGAGCTGGGGCTCACCAGGCCTGGCTCCCTGAACCTAAGGGCTGGGGTGCCCCAGGCCTGGGTATCCCTAAGCCTAAGGGCTGGGGAAACCCAGGTCTGGGGCTCCCTAAACCTAATGGCTGGAGTGCCCCAGGTCTGGGCATACAAAATACTGAGGGCTGGAGTGCCCCAAGCCTGGGGCTCCCAAAGCCTAAGGGCTAGGCGCCCCAGGCTGGGGCTCCCAAAGTCTAAGAACTGGGGCTCACCAGGCCTTGGGCTCCCTAAGCCTAAGGATTGGGGTGCCCTAGACCTGGGGCTCCCTAAGCCTAATGGCCCGCGAGACCCTGGCCTGGCGCTCCCTAAGCCTAATTGCTGGGGCGCCCCAGGTCTGGGGATCTCTAAGCCTAAGGGCTGGGGTTCTCCAGGCCTGGGGCTCCCGAAGCCTAAGGGCTGGGGCATCCCATGCTTGGGGCTCCCAAAGCCTAAGGGCTGGGGCGACCCAGGCCTGGGGCTCCCTAAAACTAAGGGCTGGGGCGCCCCAGACCTGGGGCTCCGTAAGCCTAAGGGCCGGGGAGACCCTGGCCTGGCACTCCCTAAGCCTAATTGCTGGGGCGCCCCAGGACTGGGGATCTCTAAGCCAAAGGGCTGGGGTTCTCCAGGCCTGGAGCTCCCAAAGCCTAAGGGCTGGGGCACCCCAGGCTTGGGGCTCCCAAAGCCTAAGGGCTGGGGCGACCAGGGTCTGGGGCTCCCTAAAACTAAGGGCTGGGGCGCCCCAGGCCTGGGGATCCCTAAGCCTAAGTGCTGGGGCGCCCCAGGTCTGGGCATCCCTAATCCTAAGGGCTGGTGCGCCCCAGGCCTGGGGCTCCCTAAGCCTAATTGCTGGGGTGCCCCATGTCTGGGGCTCTCTAAGCCTAAGGGCTGGGGCGACCCAGGCCTGGGGCTCCCAAAGCCTAATTGCTGGGGCACCCCCGGTCTGGGGCTCTCTAAGCCTAAGGCTTGGGCGACCCTGGCCTGGGGCTCCCTAAGGCTAAGGGCTGGGGTGCCCCCAGCCTGGGTCTCCCAAAGCCTAATTGCTGGGTCCCCCTAGGCCAGGGGCTCCTAAAGCCCAAGGGCTGGGGCGCCCCAGGCCAGGGGCTCCAAAAGCCCAAGCGCTGAGGCGTCCCAGGCCTGGGGCACCCTAAGCCTAAGGGTTGAGGCGCCGAGGCCTAGGGCTCCCTAAGGTTAAGGGCTGGAGTGCCCCAGACCCAGAGCTCCCAAAGCCTAAGGGCTGGGGCGCCCCATGCCTGGTGTTCCAAAGCCTAAGGGCTGGGGCGCCGCAGGCCTGGGGCTCCCAAAACCGATGGGCTGGTGTGTCCCAGGCCTGGGGCTCCCAAAGCCTAAGCGTTGAGGCGCACCAGGCCTGGAGCTCCCAAAGTCTAAGGGCTGGGGCGCCCCAGGTCGGGGCTCCCAAAGACTAAGGGCTGGGGTGACCCGACCTCGGCCTCCCAAAGTCTAAGGGCTAGGGCAACCCAGGCCTGGGGCTAACTAAGCCTAAGGGCTGGGGCTCCCAAGACCTGGGTCTATCAAAGCCTAAGGGCTGGGGCGTCCCAGGCCTTGGGCTTCTTATGTCTAAGGGCTGGGGAGCCCCAGATCTGGGGCTCCCTAAGCCTAAGGGCAGGGGCACCCAAGTTCAGGGGCGCCCAAGACTAAGAGCTGGGGCGATCCAAGCCTGGGTCTCCCAAAGCCTAAGGGCTGGGTGCCCCAGGCCTGTGGGTCCCTAAGGCTAAGGGTTGGGGCACCCCAGGCCTGGGGCTCCCAAATCCTAAGGGCTGGGGAGCCCCAGGACAGGGGCTCCCTAAGTCTAAGAGCTGGGGATCACCAGGCCTGGGGATCCCTAAGCCTAAGGGCTGGGGCACCCTAGACCTGGCGCACCCAAAGCCTAAGGGCTGGGGAGCCCCAGGCCTGGGTCTCCCAAAGCCTAAGGGCTGGGCGTCCCAGGCCTTGGGTTCCCAAAGTCTAAGAGCTGGGGATCACCAGGCCTGGGACTCCGTAAGCCTAAGGGCTGGGGCGCCCCAGGCCTGGGGATCCCTAAGCCTAAGGGTTGGGGCGACCCAGGTCTGGGGCTATCTAAGCCTAAGGGCTGGGGCGCCTCAGGCCTGGGGCTCTCTAAGCCTAAGGGTTTGGGCGCCCCAGACCAGGGGCTCCCTAAGCCTAAGTGTGGGGGCGCCCCAGGCTTGGAGCTCCCTAAGCCGAAGGGCTTGGGCGTCCCAGGCCCTGGGCTCCCAAAGCCTAAGTGCTGGGGTGCCCCAGGCCTAGGGCTCTATAAGCCCAAGAGCTGGGGCGCCCCAGTCCTGGGGCTCCCAAAGCCGAAGGACTGAGGCGTCCCAGGCGTGGAGCTCCCTAAGGCCAAGGGTGGGGCGCCCCAGGCCTGGGGCTCCCAAAGTCTAAGAGCTGGGGCTAACCTGGCCTGGGGCTCCCTAAGCCTAAATGCTGTGGCGCCCCAGGCCTGGGGCTCCCTAAGCCTAAGGGCCGGGGCGACCCTGGCCTGGCGCTCCCTAAGCCTAATTGCTGGGGCGCCCCAGGTCTGGGGATCTCTAAGCCTAAGGGCTGGGGCGCCCCAGGTCTGGGGCTCCCAAAGCCTAAGGGCTGGGGCGCCCCAGGCTAGGGACTCCCAAAGACTAAGGCCTGGGGTGACCCAGGCCTGGGGCTCCCTAAGCCTAATTGCTGGAGCACCCCAGGTCTGGGGCTCTCTAAGCCTAAGGGCTTGGGCGACCCTGGCCTGGGGCTCCCTAAGCCCAAGGACTGGGGCGCCCCCGGCCTGGGGCTCCCAAAGCCTAAGGACTGGGGCGCCCCAGGCCAGGGGCTCCCAAAGCCTAAAGGCTGGGGCGCCTCAGGCTGGGGCTCCCTAAGCCTAAGTGCTGGGTCGCCCCAGGCCTGGAGCTCCCAAAGCCTAAAGGCTGGGGCGCCTCAGGCCTAGGGCTCCCTAAGCTTAAGGGCTGGGGCGCCCCAGGCTTGGGGCTCCCAAAGCCAAAGGGCTGGGGCGACGGGCCTGGGGCTCCCTAAGCCTAAGGGCTGGGGCGACACAGGCCTGGGGCTCCCTAAGCCTAAGGAATGGGGCGCCCCAGAACTGGGGTTCCCAAAGCAAAGGGCTGGGGCGCCCAGGCCTGGGCATCCCTAATCCTAAGGGCTGGGGCGCCCCAGTCATGGGGCTCCCTAAGCCTAATTGCTGGGGCGCCCCAGGTCTGGGGCTCTCTAAGCTAAATGGTTGGGTAGACCCTAGCCTGGGGCTCCCTAAGCCTAAGGGTGGGGTTACCTGTCCTGGGGCTCCCAAAGCCTAAGGGCTGGGGCGCCCCAGGCCTGGGGCTCCCAAAGTCTAAGGGCTGGGGCGACCCAGGCCTGGGGCACCCTAAGCCGCAGAGCTGGGGCGCCCCAGGCTTGGGGCTCCTTAAGCCTAAGGGTGGGGGCACCCCAGGCCTGGGGCTCCCAAAACCTAAGGGCTGGGGAGACCCAGGCCTGGGTCTCCCTAAGCCTAAGGGCTGGAGCGCCACACGCCTGGGGTTCCCTAAGCCTAAGCGCTGGGGCGCCCCAGGGCTGGGGTTCCCAAAGCCTAATGGCTGGGGCGCCCCAGGCCTGGGCATCCCTAATCCTAAGGGCTGGGTCACCCCAGGCCTGGGGCTCCCTAAGCCTAATTGCTGGGGCGACCCAGTTCTGGGTCTTTCTAAGCCTAAGGGTTGGGGCGACCCAGGCCTGGGGCTCCCAAAGCCTAAGCGCTGAGGCGCACCAGGCCTGGAGCTCCCAAAGTCTAAGGGCTGGGGCGCCCCAGGTCAGGGCTCCCAAAGACTAAGGGCTGTGGTGACCCGACCTCGGCCTCCCAAAGTCTAAGGGCTAGGGCAACGCAGGCGTGGGGCTAACTAAGCCTAAGGGCTAGGGCTCCCAATACCTGGGTCTATCAAAGCCTAAGGGCTGGGGCGTCCCAGGCCTGGAGCTCCCTAAGGCCAAGGGTGGGGCGCCCCAGGCCTGGGGCTCCCAAAGTCTAAGAGCTGGGGCTAACCTGGCCTGGGGCTCCCTAAGCCTAAATGCTGGGGCGCCCCAGGCCTGGGGCTCCCTAAGCCTAAGGGCCGGGGCGACCCTGGCCTGGCGCTCCCTAAGCCTAATTGCTGGGGCGCCCCAGGTCTGGGGATCTCTAAGCCTAAGGGCTGGGGCGCCCCAGGTCTGGGGCTCCCAAAGCCTAAGGGCTGGGGCGCCCCAGGCTAGGGACTCCCAAAGACTAAGGCCTGGGGCGACCCAGGCCTGGGGCTCCCTAAGCCTAATTGCTGGAGCACCCCAGGTCTGGGGCTCTCTAAGCCTAAGGGCTTGGGTGACCCTGGCCTGGGGCTCCCTAAGCCCAAGGACTGGGGCGCCCCCGGCCTGGGGCTCCCAAAGCCTAAGAGCTGGGGCGCCCCAGGTCTGGGGCTCCCAAAGCCTAAAGGCTGGGGCGCCTCAGGCTGGGGCTCCCTAAGCCTAAGTGCTGGGTCGCCCCAGGCCTGGAGCTCCCAAAGCCTAAAGGCTGGGGCGCCTCAGGCCTAGGGCTCCCTAAGCTTAAGGGCTGGGGCGCCCCAGGCTAGGGCTCCCAAAGCCTAAGGGCTGGGGCGACACAGGCCTGGGGCTCCCTAAGCCTAAGGAATGGGGCGCCCCAGGACTGGGGTTCCCAAAGGAAAGGGCTGGGGCGCCCAGGCCTGGGCATCCCTAATCCTAAGGGCTGGGGCGCCCCAGTCATGGGGCTCCCTAAGCCTAATTGCTGGGGCGCCCCAGGTCTGGAGCTCTCTAAGCCAAATGGTTGGGTAGACCCTAGCCTGGGGCTCCCTAAGCCTAAGGGTGGGGTTACCTGTCCTGGGGCTCCCAAAGCCTAAGGGCTGGGGCGCCCCAGGCCTGGGGCTCCCAAAGTCTAAGGGCTGGGGTGACCCAGGCCTGGGGCACCCTAAGCCGCAGAGCTGGGGCGCCCCAGGCTTGGGGCTCCTTAAGCCTAAGGGTGGGGGCACCCCAGGCCTGGGGCTCCCAAAACCTAAGGGCTGGGGAGACCCAGGCCTGGGTCTCCCTAATCCTAAGGGCTGGAGCGCCACAGGCCTGGGGTTCCCTAAGCCTAAGCGCTGGGGCGCCCCAGGGCTGGGGTTCCCAAAGCCTAATGGCTGGGGCGCCCCAGGCCTGGGCATCCCTAATCCTAAGGGCTGGGGCACCCCAGGCCTGGGGCTCCCTAAGCCTAATTGCTGGAGCGACCCAGTTCTGGGTCTTTCTAAGCCTAAGGGTTGGGGCGACCCAGGCCTGGGGCTCCCAAAGCCTAAGCGCTGAGGCGCACCAGGCCTGGAGCTCCCAAAGTCTAAGGGCTGGGGCGCCCCAAGTCAGGGCTCCCAAAGACTAAGGGCTGTGGTGACCCGACCTCGGCCTCCCAAAGTCTAAGGGCTAGGGCAACCCAGGCGTGGGGCTAACTAAGCCTAAGGGCTAGGGCTCCCAAGACCTGGGTCTATCAAAGCCTAAGGGCTGGGGCATCCCAGGCCTTGGGCTTCTTATGTCTAAGGGCTGGGGAGCCCCAGGCCTGGGGCTCCCTAAGCCTAAGAGCAGGGGCACCCAAGTTCAGGGGCGCCGAAGAGTAATAGCTGGGGCGATCCAAGCCTGGGTCTCCCAAAGCCTAAGGGCTGGGTGCCCCAGGCCTCTGGCTCCCTAAGGCTAAGGGTTGGGGCGCCCCAGGCCTGGGGATCCCTAAGCCTAAGGGTTGGGGCGACCCAGGTCTGGGACTATCTAAGCCTAAGGGCTGGGGCGCCTCAGGCCTGGGGCTCTCTAAGTCTAAGGGTTTGGGCGCCCCAGACCAGGGGCTCCCTAAGCCTAAGTGTGGGGGCGCCCCAGGCTTGGAGCTCCCTAAGCCGAAGGGCTTGGGCGTCCCAGGCCCTGGGCTCCCAAAGCCTAAGTGCTGGGGTGCCCCAGGCCTAGGGCTCTATAAGCCCAAGAGCTGGGGCGCCCCAGTCCTGGGGCTCCCAAAGCCGAAGGACTGAGGCGTCACAGGCCTGGGTCTCCCTAAGCCTAAGGACTAGAGCGCCACAGGCCTGGGGTTCCCTAAGCCTAAGGGCTGGGGCGCCCCAGGCCTGGGCATCCCTAATCCTAAGGGCTGGGGCACCCCAGACCTGGGGCTCCCTAAGCCTAAGGACTAGAGCGCCACAGGCCTGGGGTTCCCTAAGCCTAAGGGCTGGGGCGCCCCAGGCCTGGGCATCCCTAATCCTAAGGGCTGGGGCACCCCAGACCTGGGGCTCCCTAAGCCTAATTGCTGGGGCGCCCCAGGTCTGGGGCTCAATAAGCCTAAGGGCAGAAGCGACCCTGGCCTGGGTCTCCCTAAGTCCAAGAACTGCGGCTCACCAGGCCTGGGGCTCCCTACGCCGAATGGCGGGGGCGTCCCAGGCCTGGCGCTCCCAAAACCTATGGGCTTGGGCGTCCCTGGCCTGGGGCTCCCAAAGCCTAATGGCTGGGCCACCCCAGGCCTGGGGCTCCCTAAGCCTAAGGGCTGGGGCGCCCCAGGCCTGGGGCTCCAAAAGCTTAAGGGTTGGCGCGCCGCAGGCCTGGGGCTCCCAAATCCTAAGGGCTGGGGCGTCACAGGCCTGGCGCTCCCTAAGCCTAAGGGCTGGGGAGCCCCAGGCCTGGGGCTCCCTAAGCCTTAACGCTGGGGCGCCCCAGGCCTGGGGTTCCAAAGCCTATGGGCTGGGGCGCCCCAGGTCTGGGGCTACTTAAGCCTAAGGGATGGCGCGCCCCAGGCCTGGGGCTCCCAAAGCCCAAGGGCTGGGACGCCCCAGGCCTGGGGCTCCCAAGCTAAAGAGCTGGGGCGCCCCAGGTCTGGGGCTCCCGAAGCCTAAGGGCTGGGGCGCCCCAGGACTTGGGCTCCCACAGCCTAAGGGATGGGGTGCCCCATGCCAGGGGCTCCCGAAGCCTAAGGGCTGGGGCGCCCCAGGCCTTAGGCACCCACAGCCTAAGGACTGGGGTGCCCCATGCCAGGGGCGTCCTAAGCCTAAGGGCTGGGGCGCCCTAGGCCTGGGTCTCCCAAAGCCTATGGGCTGGGGCACCCCAGGACTAGGGCTAACTAAGCCTAAGGGATGGGCGCCCCAGGCCTGGGGCTCCCTATGGCTAAAGCCTGGGGCGACCCAGGGCTGGGGCGCCCCAGGTCGGGGGCTCCCTAAGCCTAAGGGCTGTGGCGCCCCAGGCATGGGGTACCCTAAGCCTAAGGGCTGGGGCGCCCCAGGATGGGGCTCCCTAAGCTTAAGGGCTGGGGCGCCCCAGGCCAGGAGATCCCAAAGACTAAGGGCTGGGTCGCCCCAGCCCTGGGGTTCCCAAAGCCTAAGGGCTGGGGCGTCCCAGGCCTGGGGCTCCCAAATCCTAAGGGATTGGGCGCCCCAGGCCTGGGGCTCCCTAACCTAAGGGCTGGGGCGCCTCAGGCCTCGGGATCCCTAAGCCTAATTGCTGGGGCGCCCCAGGTCTGGGGCTCTCTAAGCCAAATGGTTGGGTAGACCCTAGCCTGGGGCTCCCTAAGCCTAAGGGCGGGGTTCCCTGTCCTGGGGCTCCCAAAGCCTAAGGGCTGGGGCGCCCCAGGCCTGGGGCTCCCAAAGTCTAAGGGCTGGGGCGACCCAGGCTTGGGGCACCCTAAGCCGCAGAGCTGGGGCGCCCCAGGTTTGGGGCTCCTTAAGCCTAAGGGCTGGAGCGCCACAGGCCTGGGGTTCCCTAAGCCTAAGCGCTGGGGCGCCCCAGGGCTGGGGTTCCCAAAGCCTAAGGGCTGGGGCGCCCCAGGCCTGGGCATCCCTAATCCTAAGGGCTGGGGCACCCCAGGCCTGGGGCTCCCTAAGCCTAATTGCTGGGGCGACCCAGTTCTGGGTCTTTCTAAGCCTAAGGGTTGGGGCGACCCAGGCCTGGGGCTCCCTAAACCTAATTGCTGGGGCGCCCCAGGTCTGGGGCTCAATAAGCCTAAGGGCAGAAGCGACCCTGGCCTGGGTCTCCCTAAGTCCAAGAACTGCGGCTCACCAGGCCTGGGGCTCCGTACGCCAAATGGTGGGGGCGTCCCAGGCCTGGCACTACCAAAACCTATGGGCTTGGGCGTCCCTGGCCTGGGTCTCCCAAAGCCTAATGGCTGGGCCACCCCAGGCCTGGTGCTCCCTAAGCGTAAGGGCTGGGGCGCCCCAGGCCTGGGGCTCCAAAAGTTTAAGGGTTGGCACGCCGCAGGCCTGGGGCTCCCAAATCCTAAGGGCTGGGACGCCACAGGCCTGGCGCTCCCAAAGCCTAAGGGCTGGGGCGCCCCAGGCCTGGGGCTCCCTAAGCCTTAACGCTGGGGCGCCCCAGGCCTGGGGTTCCAAAGCCTATGGGCTGGGGCGCCCCAGGTCTGGGCCTACTTAAGCCTAAGGGCTGGCACGCCCCAGGCCTCGGGCTCCCAAAGCCTAAGCGCTGGGGCGCCCCAGGCCTTGGGCTCCCAAAGCCCAAGGGCTGGGGCGCCACAGGCCTGGGGCTCCCAAGCTAAAGAGCTGGGGCGCCCCAGGCCTGGGGCTCCCTAAGCCTAAGGGCTGGGGCGCCCCAGGACTTGGGCTCCCACAGCCTAAGGGATGGGGTGCCCCATTCCAGGGGCTCCCAAAGCCTAAGGGCTGGCGCGCCCCAGGCCTTGGGCTCCCACAGCCTAAGGACTGGGGTGCCCCATGCCAGGGGCTTCCTAAGCCTAAGGGCTGGGGCGCCCTAGGCCTGGGTCTCCCAAAGCCTAAGGGCTGGGGCGCCCCAGGACTAGGGCTAACTAAGCCTAAGGGATGGGCGGCCCAGGCCTGGGGCTCCCTATGGCTAAAGGCTGGGGCGACCCAGGGCTGGGGCGCCCCAGGTCTGGGGCTCCCTAAGCCTAAGGGCTGTGGCGCCCCAGGCATGGGGCACCCTAAGCCTAAGGGCTGGGGCGCCCCAGGATGGGGCTCCCTAAGCTTAAGGGCTGGGGCGCCCCAGGCCATGATATCCCAAAGACTAAGGGCTGGGTCGCCCCAGCCCTGGGGTTCCCAAAGCCTAAGGGCTGGGGCGTCCCAGGCCTGAGGCTCCCAAATCCTAAGGGATTGGGCGCCCCAGGCCTTGGGCTCCCTAAGCCTAAGGGCTGGGGCGCCTCAGGCCTCAGGATCCCTATGCCTAAGAGCTGGGGCGTACCAGGCTTGGGGCTCCCAAAGCCTAAGGGCTGGGGCGACGGGCCTGGGGCTCCCTAAGCCTAAGGGCTGGGGCGACACAGACCTTAGGCTCCCTAAATCTCAGACTGGGGCGCCCCAGGACTGGGGTTCCCAAAGCCTAAGGGCTGGGGCGCCCTAGACCTGGGGCTAACTATTAATAAGGGCTGGGGCGCCCTAGGAAGGGGGCTAACTAATAATAAGGGCTGGGCGCCCCAGGCCTGGGGCTCCCTAAGGCTAAAGGTTGTGGCGCCCCAGGTCTGGGGCTCCCTAAGCCGTAGGGCTGCGGTGCCCCAGGCCTCCGGCTCCCAAAGCCTAAGGGCTGCGGCGCCCCAGGCCTGGGGCTCCCAAAGCGTAAGGGCTGGGGCGTCTCAGGCCTGGGGCTCCCTAAGCCTAATTGCTGGGGCGGCGCATGTCTGGGGCTCTCTAAACCTAAGGGCTGGGGCGACCCAGGCCTAGTGCTCCCTAAGCCTAATTGCTGGGGTGCACCAGGCATGGGGCTCCCTAAGCCTAATTTCTAGGGCGCACCAGGTCTGGGGATCTCTAAGCCTAAGGGCTGGGGCGCTTCAGACCTGGGGCTCTCAAAGCCTAATGGCTGGGGCGCCACAGGCCTGGGGCTCCCAAAGCCTAAGGGCTGGCGCGACCCAGGCCTGGGACTCCCTAAGCCTAAGGGCTGGGGCGCCCCAGGCCTCGGGCTCCCTAATCCTAAGGGCTGGGGCGCCCCAGGCCTGGGGCTCCCTAAGCTTAAGGGCTGGGGCGTCCCAGGACTGGGGCTCCCTAAGCATAAGGGCTGGGGCGTCTCAGGCCTGGTTCTCCCTAAGTCTAAGGGCTGGGTGCAAGAGGCGGGGCCTCCCAAAGCTTAATGGCTGGGGCGCCCCCATGCCTGGGGTTCCAAAGCCTAAGGGTTGGGGCGCCGCAGGCCTGGGGCTCCCAAAATCTATGGTCAGGGGCGTCCCAGGCCTGGGCCTCCCAAAGCCTAAGGGCTTAGGCGCCCCAGGCCTGGGGCTCCCAAAGCCTAAGGGCTGGGGCACACCAGGTCTGGGGCTCCCAAAGACTAAGGGCTGGGGCGACCCTGCCTCGGGCTCCCAAAATCTAAGGGCTAGGGCGACCCAGGCCTGAGGCTCCCCAGCCTCAGGGCTGGGGAGACCCAGGCCAGGGGCTCCCTAAGCCTAAGGCCTGGGGCGCCCCAAGTCTGTGGCTCCCTAAGCGTTAGGGCTGGGGCGCCCCAGACCTAGGGCTCCCAAAGCCTAAGGGCTGGGGCGCCACAGGCCTGGGGTTCCCTAAGACTAATGGCTGGGGCGCCCCAGGTCTGGCCATACCAAATACTGAGGGCTGGGATGCCCCAGGCCTTGGGCTCCCTAAGCCTAATTGCTGGGGGGCCCCAGGTCTGGGGCTCTCTAAGCCTAAGGGCTGGGGCGACCCTGGCCTGGCGCTCCCTAAGCCTAAGGGCTGGGGCCCCCCAAGCAGGGGCTCCAAAAGCCTAAGGGATGGGGTGCCCCAAGCCTGGGGCTCCCAAAGCCTAAGGGCTGGGGCGCCCCAGGCCTGGGGCTCCCAAAGCCTAAGGAATGGGGCGCCTCAGGCCTGGGCTCCCCAAGCCTAAGGTCTGGGGAGCCTCAGGCCTCGGGCTCCCTAAGCCTAAGTGTGGGGGCGCCCCAGGCCTGGCGCTCCCAAAGCCTAAGGGCTGGGGAGCCCCAGTACTGGGGCTCCCAAAGCCTTATGGCTGGGGCGACCCAGGCCTGGGGCTCCCAAAGCCTAAGGGCTGGGGCGCCCCATGCCTGGGGTTCCAAAACCTAAGGCCTGGGGAGCCACAGGCCTGTCGCTGCCAAAGCCTAAGGGCTGGGGCGCCCCAGGCCTGGGCCTCCCTAAGCCTAAGGGCTGGGGAGCCCCATGCCAGGGGCTCCCTAAGCCTTAGGGCTGGGGCGCCTCAGGACTGGGGCTCCCAAAGCCTAAGGGCTGGGGCGCCCCATGCCTGGGGTTCCAAAGCCTAAGGCCTGGGGCGCCACAGGACTGTCGCTCCCAAAGCCTAAGGGCTGGGGCGCCCCAGGTCTGGGGCTCCCAAAACCTAAGGGCTGGGGCGCCCCAGGCCTGGGGCTCCCTAAGCCTAAGGGCTGGGGTGCCCCATGCCAGGGGCTCCCTAAGCCTAAGGGCTGGGGCGCCCCAGAACTGGGGCTAACTAAGAATAAGGGCTGGGCGCCCCAGGCCTGGGGCTCCCTAAGGCTAAAGGCTGTGCCGCCCCAGGTCTGGGGCTCCCTAAGCCTAAGGGCTGCGGCGCCCCAGGCCTCGGGCTCCCAAAGCCTAAGGGCTGGGGCGACCCAGGCCTGGGGCTCCCTAAGACTAATGGCTGGGGCGCCCCAGGTCTGGCCATACCAAATACTGAGGGCTGGGATGCCCCAGGCCTTGGGCACCCTAAGCCTAATTGCTGGGGGGGCCCCATGTCTGGGGCTCTCTAAGCCTAAGGGCTTGGGCCACCCTGGCCTGGCGCTCCCTAAGCCTAAGGGCTGGGGCCCCCCAGGCCTTGGGGTCCCAAAGCCTAAGGGATGGGGCGCCCCGAGCCTGGGGCTCTCAAAGACTAAGGGCTGGGGCGCCCCAGGCCTGGGGCTCCCAAAGCCTAAGGAACGGGGCGCCTCAGTGCTGGGGCTCCCTAAGCCTAAGGTCTGGGTTGCCTCAGGCCTCGGGCTCCCTAAGCCTAAGTGTGGGGCGCCACAGGCCTGGGGCTCCCAAAACCTATGGGCTGCGGCGCACCAGGCCTGGGGCTCCCTAAGACTAAGGTCTGGGGCGACCCGGCCTCTGGCTCCCAAAACCTAAGGGCTGTGGTGCCCCATGCCAGGGGCTCCCTAAGCATAAGGGCTGGGGCGTCCCAGCCCTGGTTCTCCCTAAGTCTAAGGGCTGGGTGCAAGAGGCCTGGGCTTCCCAAAGCTTAAGGGCTGGGGCGCCCCATGCCTGGGGTTCCAAAGCCTAAGGGTTGGGGCACCGCAGGCCTGGGGCTCCCAAAATCTATGGTCAGGGGCGTCCCAGGCCTGGGGTTCCAAAGCCTAAGGGTTGGGGCACCGCAGGCCTGGGGCTCCCAAAATCTATGGTCAGGGGCGTCCCAGGCCTGAGCCTCCCAAAGCCTAAGGGCTGAGGCGCCCCAGGCCTGGGGCTCCCAAAGCCTAAGGGCTGGGGCGCACCAGGTCTGGGCTCCCAAAGACTAAGGGCTGGGGCGACCCGGCCTCGGGCTCCCAAAATCTAAGGACTTGGGCGACCCAGGCCTGGGGCTCCCAAGAATAAGGGCTGGGGCACCCCAGGCTTGGGGCTCCCAAAGCCTAAGGGCTGGGGCGACCCAGGCCTGGGGCTCCCTAAAACTAAGGGCTGGGGCGCCCCAGACCTGGGGCTCCCTAAGCCTAAGGGCCGGGGAGACCCTGGCCTGGCACTCCCTAAGCCTAATTGCTGGGGTGCCCCAGGCCTGGGGATCTCTAAGCCCAAGGGCTGGGGTTCTCCAGGCCTGGGCTCCCAAAGCCTAAGGGCTGGGGCACCCCAGGCTTGGGGCTCCCAAAGCCTAAGGACTGGGGCGACCCAGGCCTGGGTCTCCCTAAAACTAAGGGTTGCGGCGCCCCAGGCCTGGGGATCCCTAAGCCTAAGGGCTGGGGCGCCCCAGGCTTGGTCATCCCTAATCCTAAGGGCTGGGGCGCGGCAGGCCTGGGGCTCCCTAAGCCTAATTGCTGGGGTGCCCCAAGTCTGGGGCTCTCTAAGCATAAGGGCTGGGGCGATCCAGGCCTTGGGCTCCCAAAGCCTAATTGCTGGGGCACCCCCGATCTGGGGCTCTCTAAGCCTAATGCTTGGGCGACCCTGGCCTGGGGCTCCCTAAGCCTAAGGGCTGGGTGCCCCCGGCCTGGGGCTCCCAAAGCCTAAGGGCTGGGTCGCCCCAGGCCAGGGGCTCCCAAAGCCCAAGGGCTGGTGCGCCCCAGATCAGGGGCTCCCAAAAACTAAGGGCTGGGGCGCCCCAGACCTGAGGCTCCCTAAGCCTAAGGGCCGGGGAGACCCTGGCCTGGCACTCCCTAAGCCTAATTGCTGGGGCGCCCCAGGCCTGGGGAACTCTAAGACCAAGGGCTGGGGTTCTCCAGGCCTGGGGCTCCCAAAGCCTAAGGGCTGGGGCACGCCAAGCTTGGGGCTCCCAAAGCCTAAGGGCTGGGGCGACCCAGGCCTGGGGCTCCCTAAAACTAAGGGCTGGGGCGCCCTAGGCCTGGGTCTCCCAAAGCCTAAGGGCTGGGGCGCCCCAGGACTAGGGCTAACTATGCCTAAGTGATGGGCGCCCCAGGCCTGGGGCTCCCTATGGCTAAAGGCTGGGGCGACCCAGGGCTGGGGCGCCCCAAGTCTGGGGCTCCCTAAGACTAAGGGCTGCGGCGCCCCAGGCCTGGGGCACCCGAAGCCTAAGGACTGGGGCGCCCCAGGGTGGGGCTCCCTAAGCTTAAGGGCTGCGGCGCCCCAGGCCAGGAGATCCCAAAGAATAAGGGCTGGGTTGCCCCAGCCCTGGGGTTCCCAAAGCCTAAGGGATTGGGTGCCCCAGGCCTGGGGCTCCCTAAGCCTAAGGGCTGGGGCCCCTCAGGCCTCGGGATCCCTAAGCCTAAGTGCTGGGGCGCCCCAGGCCTGGAGCTCCCAAAGCCTAAGGACTGGGGCGACCCAGGCCTGGGTCTCCCTAAAACTAAGGGTTGCGGCGCCCCAGGCCTGGGGATCCCTAAGACTAAGGGCTGGGGCGCCCCAGGCTTGGTCATCCCTAATCCTAAGGGCTGGGGCGCAGCAGGCCTGGGGCTCCCTAAGCCTAATTGCTGGGGTGCCCCAAGTCTGGGGCTCTCTAAGCATAAGGGCTGGGGCGATCCAGGCCTTGGGCTCCCAAAGCCTAATTGCTGGGGCACCCCCGATCTGGGGCTCTCTAAGCCTAATGCTTGGGCGACCCTGGCCTGGGGCTCCCTAAGCCTAAGGGCTGGGTGCCCCCGGCCTGGGGCTCCCAAAGCCTAAGGGCTGGGTCGCCCCAGGCCAGGGGCTCCCAAAGCCCAAGGGCTGGTGCGCCCCAGACCAGGGGCTCCCAAAAACTAAGGGCTGGGGCGCCCCAGACCTGAGGCTCCCTAAGCCTAAGGGCCGGGGAGACCCTGGCCTGGCACTCCCTAAGCCTAATTGCTGGGGTCCCCAGGCCTGGGGAACTCTAAGCCCAAGGGCTGGGGTTCTCCAGGCCTGGGGCTCCTAAAGCCTAAGGGCTGGGGCACGCCAAGCTTGGGGCTCACAAAGCCTAAGGGCTGGGGCGACCCAGGCCTGGGGCTCCCTAAAACTAAGGGCTGGGGCGCCCTAGGCCTGGGTCTCCCAAAGCCTAAGGGCTGGGGCGCCCCAGGACTAGGGCTAACTATGCCTAAGTGATGGGCGCCCCAGGCCTGGGGCTCCCTATGGCTAAAGGCTGGGGCGACCCAGGGCTGGGGCGCCCCAAGTCTGGGGCTCCCTAAGACTAAGGGCTGCGGCGCCCCAGGCCTGGGGCACCCGAAGCCTAAGGACTGGGGCGCCCCAGGGTGGGGCTCCCTAAGCTTAAGGGCTGCGGCGCCCCAGGCCAGGAGATCCCAAAGAATAAGGGCTGGGTTGCCCCAGCCCTGGGGTTCCCAAAGCCTAAGGGATTGGGTGCCCCAGGCCTGGGGCTCCCTAAGCCTAAGGGCTGGGGCCCCTCAGGCCTCGGGATCCCTAAGCCTAAGTGCTGGGGCGCCCCAGGCCTGGAGCTCCCAAAGCCTAAGGACTGGGGCGACCCAGGCCTGGGTCTCCCTAAAACTAAGGGTTGCGGCGCCCCAGGCCTGGGGATCCCTAAGACTAAGGGCTGGGGCGCCCCAGGCTTGGTCATCCCTAATCCTAAGGGCTGGGGCGCAGCAGGCCTGGGGCTCCCTAAGCCTAATTGCTGGGGTGCCCCAAGTCTGGGGCTCTCTAAGCATAAGGGCTGGGGCGATCCAGGCCTTGGGCTCCCAAAGCCTAATTGCTGGGGCACCCCCGATCTGGGGCTCTCTAAGCCTAATGCTTGGGCGACCCTGGCTGGGGCTCCCTAAGCCTAAGGGCTGGGTGCCCCCGGCCTGGGGCTCCCAAAGCCTAAGGGCTGGGTCGCCCCAGGCCAGGGGCTCCCAAAGCCCAAGGGCTGGTGCGCCCCAGACCAGGGGCTCCCAAAAACTAAGGGCTGGGGCGCCCCAGACCTGAGGCTCCCTAAGCCTAAGGGCCGGGGAGACCCTGGCCTGGCACTCCCTAAGCCTAATTGCTGGGGTCCCCATGCCTGGGGAACTCTAAGCCCAAGGGCTGGGGTTCTCCAGGCCTGGGGCTCCTAAAGCCTAAGGGCTGGGGCACGCCAAGCTTGGGGCTCACAAAGCCTAAGGGCTGGGGCGACCCAGGCCTGGGGCTCCCTAAAACTAAGGGCTGGGGCGCCCTAGGCCTGGGTCTCCCAAAGCCTAAGGGCTGGGGCGCCCCAGGACTAGGGCTAACTATGCCTAAGTGATGGGCGCCCCAGGCCTGGGGCTCCCTATGGCTAAAGGCTGGGGCGACCCAGGGCTGGGGCGCCCCAAGTCTGGGGCTCCCTAAGCCTAAGGGCTGCGGCGCCCCAGGCCTGGGGCACCCGAAGCCTAAGGACTGGGGCGCCCCAGGGTGGGGCTCCCTAAGCTTAAGGGCTGCGGCGCCCCAGGCCAGGAGATCCCAAAGACTAAGGGCTGGGTTGCCCCAGCCCTGGGGTTCCCAAAGCCTAAGGGATTGGGTGCCCCAGGCCTGGGGCTCCCTAAGCCTAAGGGCTGGGGCCCCTCAGGCCTCGGGATCCCTAAGCCTAAGTGCTGGGGCGCCCCAGGCCTGGAGCTCCCAAAGCCTAAAGGCTGGGGCGCCTCTGTCCTGGGGCTCCCTAAGTCTAAGTGTTGGGGCGCCCCAGGCTTGGGGCTCCCAAAGCCTAAGGGCTGGGGCGACGGGCCTGGGGCTCCCTAAGCCTAAGGGCTGGGGCGACACAGGCCTGAGGCTCGCTAAGTCTAAGACTGGGACGCCCCAGGACTGGGGTTCCCAAAGCCTAAGAGCTGGGGCGCCCCAGGCCAGGGGCTCCCTAAGCCTAATTGCTGGGGCGACCCTGGCCTGAGGCTCCCTAAGCCTAAGGGCTGGGGCGCCCCAGGCCTGGGGCTCCCAAATCCTAAAGGCTGGGGCGCCCCAGGCCTGGGGCTCCCAAAGCCTAAGGGCTGAGGCGCCCTGATGCCTGGGGCTTCCAAAGCCTAAGGGCTGAGGTGCCCCAGGCCTGGGGCTCCCTAAGCCTAAGTGCTGGGGCGCCCCAGGCATGGGGCTCCCTAAGCCTAAGTGCTGGGGCACCCGGTGCCAGGGGCTACCTAAGTCTAAGAGCTATGGCTCACCAGGCCTGGGGCTCCCTACGCCTAAAGGCAGGGGCGCCCTGGCCTGGGGCTCCAAAAGCCTAAGGGCTAGGGCGCCCCAGGCCTGGGGCTCCCAAAGTCTACAGGCTGGGGCACCCCAGGCCTGGGGCAACCTAAGCCGCAGAGCTGGGGCGCCCCAGGCCTGGGGCTCCCTAAGCCTATGGGCTGGGGCGCCCCTGGCCTGGGGCTCCCAAAGCCCAAGGGCTGGGGCAACCCAGGCCTGGGGCTCCCTAAGCTTAAGGGCTGGAGCGCCACAGGCCTGGGGCTCCCTAAGCCTAATTGCTGGGGCGACCCTGGTCTGGGGCTCAATAAGCCTAAGAGCTGGAGCGACCCTGGCCTAGGGCTCCCTAAGTCTAAGAGTTGGGGCTCACCAGGCCTGGGGCTCACTACGCCTAATGGCGGGGGCACCCCAGGCCTGGCGCTCCCAAAACCTATGGGCTTGGGCGTCCCTTGCCTGGGGCTCCCAAAGCCTAAGGGCTGCAGTGCCACAGGCCTGGCGCTCCCAAAGCCTAAGGGCTGGGGCGCCCCAGGCCTGGGGCTCCCCAAGCCTAAGGGTTGGGGCGCCCCAGGCCTGGGGCTCCCTAAGTCTTAAGGCTGGGGGGCCCCAGGTCTGGGGTTCTAAAGCCTAAGAGCTGGGGTGCCCCAGGTCTGGGGCTACATAAGCCTAATGGCTAGTGCGCCCCAGGCCTGGGGCTCCCAAATCCTATGGGCTGGGGTGTCCCAGTCCTGGTGCTCCAAAAGCCTAAGGGCTGGGGCGCCGTAGGCCTGGGGCTCCCAAAGCCTAAGGGCTGGGGTGCCCCATGCCAGGGGCTCCCTAAGCCTTAGGGCTGGGGCGCCCCAGGCCTGAGGCTTCCTAAGCCTATGGGCTGGGGCGCCCTAGGCCTGGGTCTCCCAAAGCCTAAGGGCTGGGGCGCCCCAGGACTAGGGCTAACTAAGCCTAATGGATGGGTGCCCCAGGCCTGGGGCTCCCTATAGCTAAAGGCAGGGGCGACCCAGGGCTGGGGCGCCCCGGGTCTGGGGCTCCCTAAGCCTAAGGGCTGTGGGGCCCCAGGATGGGGCTCCCTAAGCTTAAGGGCTGGGGCGCCCCAGGCCAGGAGATCCCAAAGACTAAGGGCTGGGTCGCCCCAGCCCTGGGGTTCCCAAAGCCTAAGTGCTGGGGCGTCCCAGGCCTGGGGCTCCTAAAGCCTAAGGGCTGGGGAGCCCCAGGCCATGGGCTCCCTAAGTCAAAGAGCTGGGGATCACCAGGCCTGGGACTCCCAAAGCCTAAGGGCTGGGTGCCCCAGGCCTGGGGCTCCCAAAGCCTAAGGGCTGGCGCGACCCAGGCCTGGGACTCCCTAAGCCTAAGGGCTGGGCGCCCCAGGCCTCGGGCTCCCTAATCCTAAGGGCTGGGGCGCCCCAGGCCTGGGGCTCCCTAAGCTTAAGGGCTGGGGCGTCCCAGGACTGGGGCTCCCTAAGTATAAGGGCTGGGGCATCCCAGGCCTGGTTCTCCCTAAGTCTAAGGGCTGGGTGCAAGAGGCGGGGCCTCCCAAAGCTTAAGGGCTGGGGCGCCCCATGCCTGGGGTTCCAAAGCCTAAGGGTTGGGGCGCCACAGGCCTGGGGCTCCCAAAATCTATGGTCAGGGGCGTCTAAGGCCTGGGCCTCCCAAAGCCTAAGGGCTGGGGAGCCCAAGGCCAGGGGCTCCCTAAGCATAAGGGCTGGGGCGTCCCAGGACTGGGGCTCCCTAAGTATAAGGGCTGGGGCATCCCAGGCCTGGTTCTCCCTAAGTCTAAGGGCTGGGGTGCCCCAGGCCTGGGGCTCCCTAAGAGTAATGGCTGGGGCGCCCCAGGTCTGGCCATACAAAATACTGAGGGCTGGGATGCCCCAGGCCTTGGGCTCCCTGAGCCTAATTGCTGGGGGGCTCCAGGTCTGGAGCTCTCTAAGCCTAAGGGCTGGGGCGACCCTGGCCTGGTGCTCCCTAATCCTAAGGGCTGGGGCCCCCCAGGCAAGGGCTCCCAAAGCCTAAGGGATGGGGTGCCCCAAGCCTGGGGCTCCCAAAGCCTAAGGGCTGGGGCGCTCCAGGCCTGGGGCTCCCAAAGCCTAAGGAATGGGGCGCCTCAGGCCTGGCACTCCCTAAACCTAATTGCTGGGGAGCCCCAGGTCTGGGGATCTCTAAGCCCAAGGGCTGGGGTTCTCCAGGCCTGGCGCTCCCAAAGCCTAAGGGCTGGGGCACCCCAGGCTTGGGGCTCCCAAAGCCTAAGGGCTGGGGCGACCCAGGCTTGGATCTCGCTAAAACTAAGGGCTGGGGCGCCCCAGGCCTGGGGATCCCTAAGCCTAAGGGCTGGGGAGCCCCAGGCTTGGTCATCCCTAATCCTAAGGGCTGGGGCGCCGCAGGCCTGGGGCTCCCTAAGCCTAATTGCTGGGGTGCCCCAAGTCTGGGGCTCTCTAAGCCTAAGGGCTGGGGCGATCCAGGCCTGGGGCTCCCAAAGCCTAATTGCTGGGGCACCCCCGGTCTGGGGCTCTCTAGCCTAAGGCTTGGGCGACCCTGGCCTGGGGCTCCCTAAGCCTAAGGGCTGGGGCGCCCCCGGCCTGGGGCTCCCAAAGCCTAAGGGCTGGGTCGCCCCAGGCCAGGGGCTCCCAAAGCCCAAGGGCTGGTGCGCCCCAGGCCAGGGGCTCCCAACAACTAAGGGCTGGGGCTCCCTAAGCCTAAGGGCCGGGGAGACCCTGGCCTGGCACTCCCTAAGCCTAATTGCTGGGGCGCCCCAGGCCTGGGGATCTCTAAGCCCAAGGGCTGGGGTTCTCCAGGCATGGGGCTCCCAAAGCCTAAGGGCTGGGGCACCCCAGGCTTGGGGCTCCCAAAGCCTAACGGCTGGGGCGACCCAGGCCTGGGGCTCCCTAAAACTAAGGGCTGGGGCGCCCTAGGCCTGGGTCTCCCAAAGCCTAAGGGCTGGGGCACCCCAGGACTAGGGCTAACTATGCCTAAGGGCTGGGGCACCCCAGGCCTGGGGCTCCCTATGGCTAAAGGCTGGGGCGACCCAGGGCTGGGGATCACCAGGCCAGGGTCTACCAAAGCCTAAGGGCTGGGGTGCCCCAGGCCTGGGGCTCCCTAAGCCTAAGGGCTGGGGCAACCCAGGTCTGGGGCTCCCTAAGCCTAATGGCTGGAGCGCCCCAGGTCTGGGCATACAAAATACTGAGGGCTGGAGTGCCCCAAGTCTGGGGCTCCCAATGTCTAAGGGCTAGGCGCCCCAGGTTGGGGCTCCCAAAGTCTAAGAACTGGGGCTCACCAGGCCTTGTGCTCCCTAAGCCTAAGGATTGGGGCGCCCCAGACCTGGGGCTCCCTAATCCAAAGGGCCGGCGAGACCCTGGCCTGGCGCTCCCTAAGCCTAATTGCTGGGGAGCCCCAGGTCTGGGGATCTCTAAGCCTAAGGGCTGGGGTTCACCAGGCCTGGGGCTCCCAAAGCCTAAGGACTGGGGCACCCCAGGCTTGGGGCTCCCAAAGCCTAAGGCCTGGGGCGACCCAGGCCTGGGGCTCCCTAAAACTAAGGGCTGGGGCGCCCCAGACCTGGGCTCCCTAAGCCTAAGGGCCGGGGAGACCCTGGCCTGGCACTCCGTAAGCCTAATTGCTGGGGCGCCCCAGGCCTGGGGATCTCTAACTCCAAGGGCTGGGGTTCTCCAGGCCTGGCGCTCTAAAGCCTGAGGGCTGGGGCACCCCAGGCTTGGGGCTCCGAAAGCCTAAGGGCTGGGTTACCCCTGGCTTGGGGCTCCAAAGGCTAAGGGCTGGGGCGACCCAGGCCTGGGTCTCCCTAAAACTAAGGGCTGGGGCGCCCCAGGCTTGGTCATCCCTAATCCTAAGGGCTGGGGCGCCGCAGGCCTGGGGCTCCCAAAGCCTAATTGCTGGGGTGCCCCAAGTCTGGGGCTCTCTAAGCCTAAGGCTTGGACGACCCTGGCCTGGGGCTCCCTAAGCCTAAGGGCTGGGGCGCCCCCGGCCTGGGACTCCCAAAGCCTAAGGGCTAGGTCGCCCCAGGCCAGGGGATCCCAAAAACTAAAGGCTGGGGCGCCACAGACCTGGGGCTCCCTAAGCCTAAGGGCCGGGGAGACCCTGGCCTGGCACTCCCTAAGCCAAATTGCTGGGGCGCCCCAGGCCTGGGGATCTCTAAGCCCAAGGGCTGGGGTTCTCCAGGCCTGGGGCTCCCAAAGCCTAACGGCTGGGGCACCCCAGGCTTGGGGCTCCCAAAGCCTAACGGCTGGGGCGACCCAGGCCTGGGGCTCCCTAAATCTAAGGGCTGGGGCGCCCTAGGCCTGGGTCTCCCAAAGCCTAAGGGCTGGGGCGCCCCAGGACTAGGGCTAACTAAGCCTAATTCATGGGCGCCCCAGGCCTGGGGCTCCCTATGGCTAAAGGCTGGGGTGGCCCAGGCCTGGGGCACCCGAAGCCTAAGGGCTGGGGCACCCCAGGATGGGGCTCCCTAAGCTTAAGGCCTGCGGCGTCCCAGGCCAGGAGATCCCAAAGACTAAGGGCTGGGTCGCCCCAGCCCTGGGGTTCCCAAAGCCTAAGGGATTGGGCGCCCCAGGCCTGGGGCTCCCTAAGCCTAAGGGCTAGGGCGCGTCAGGCCTCGGGATCCCTAAGCCTAAGTGCTGGGGCGCCCCAGGCCTGGAGCTCCCAAAGCCTAAAGGCTGGGGCGCCTCAGTCCTGGGGCTCCCTAAGCCTAAGGGTTGGGGCGCCCCAGGCTTGGGGCTCCCAAAGCCTAAGGGCTGGGGCGACGGGCCTGGGGCTCCCTAAGCCTAAGGGCTGGGGCGACACTGGCCTGAGGCTCCCTAAGTCTAAGACTGGGGCGCCCCAGGACTGGGGTTCCCAAAGCCTAAGGGCTGGGGCGCCCCAGGCCAGGGGCTCCCTAAGCCTAATTGCTGGGGCGACCCTGGCCTGAGGCTCCCTAAGCGTAAGGGCTGGGGCGCCCCAGGCCTGGGGCTCCCAAATCCTAAGGGCTGGGGTGCCCCAGGCCTGGAGTTCCCAAAGCCTAAGGGCTTAGGTGCCCCAGGCCTGGGGCTCCCTAAGCCTAAGTGCTGGGGCGCCCAGGCATGGGGTTCCCTAAGCCTAAGTGCTGGGGCACCCGGTGCCAGGGGCTACCTAAGTCTAAGAGCTATGGCTCACCAGGCCTGGGGCTCCCTACGCCTAAGGGCAGGGGCTCCCTGGCCTGGGGCTCCCAAAGCCTAAGGGCTGGTGAGCCCCAGGTCTGGGGCTCCCAAAGACTAATGGCTGGGGTGACCCGGCCTCGGGCTCCCAAAGTATAAGGGCTAGGGCGAACGAGGCCTGGGGCTAACTAAGCCTAAGGGCTGGGGCGCCCCAGACCTGGGGCTATCAAAGCCTAAGGGCTGGGGCACCGCTGGCCTGGGGCTCCCAAAGCCTAAGGGCTGAGGCGCCCCAGGCCTGGGGCTCCCAAAGCCTAAGGGCTGGTGCACCCCAGGTCTGGGGCTCCCAAAGACTAAGGGCTGGGGCGTCCCAAGCCTTGGGCTTCTTAAGTCTCAAGGCAGAGGAGCCCCAGGCCTAGGGCTCCCTAAGCCTAAGGGCTGGGGCGCCCAAGGCCAGGGTCTCCCAAAGACTAAGAGCTGGTGCGACCCAAGCCTGGGTCTCCCGAAGCCTAAGGGCTGGGTGCCCCAGGCCTGTGCCTCCCTAAGGCTAAGGTTTGGGGGGCCCCAGGCCTGGGGCTCCCAAAGCCTAAGGGCTGGGGCGCCCCAGGCCTGGGTCTCCCAAAGCCTAAGGGCTGGGCACCCCAGGCCTGGGGCTCCCAAAATCTAAGAGCTGGGGCTCACCAGGCCTGGGGCTCCCTAAGCCTAAGGGCTGGGATTCCCCAGGCCTGGGGCTCCCTAAGCCTAAGGGCTGGGGCAACCCAGGTCTGGGGCTCCCTAAGCCTAAGGGCTGGGATGCCCCAGGCCTGGGGCTCCCTAAGCCTAAGGGCTGGGGCAACCCAGGTCTGCGGCTCCCTAAGCCTAATGGCTGGAGTGCCCTAGGTCTGGGCATACAAAATACTGAGGGCTGGAGTGCCCCAAGCCTGGGGCTCCCAAAGCCTAAGGGCTAGGCGCCCCAGGCTGGGGCTCCCAAAATTTAAGAACTGGGGCTCACCAGGCCTTGGGCTCCCTAAGCCTAAGGATTGGGGCGCCCCAGACCTGGGGCTCCCCAAGCCTAAGGGCCGGCGACACCCTGGCCTGGCGCTCCCAAAGCCTAATTGCTGGGGCGCCCCAGGTCTAGGGATCTCTAAGCCTAAGGGCTGGGGTTCTCCAGGCCTGGGGCTCCCGAAGCCTAAGGCTGGGGCACCCCAAGCTTGGGGCTCCCAAAGCCTAAGGGCTGGGGCGACCCAGGCCTGGGGCTCCCTAAAACTAAGGGCTGGGGCGCCCCAGACCTGGGCTCCCTAAGCCTAAGGGCCGGGGAGACCCTGGCCTGGCACTCCCTAAGCCTAATTGCTGGGGCGCCCCAGGCCTGGGGATCTCTGAGCCCAAGGGCTGGGGTTCTCCAGTCCTGGGGCTACCAAAGCCTAAGGGCTGGGGCACCCCAGGCTTGGGGCTCCCTAACCCTAAGGGCTGGGGCGACCCAGGTCTGAGGCTCCCTAAAACTAAGGGCTGGGGCACCCCAGGCCTGGGGATCCCTAAGCCTAAGGGCTGGGGCGCCCCAGGCCTGGGCATCCCTAATCCTAAGGGCTGGGGCGCCGCAGGCCTGGGGCTCCCTAAGCCTAATTGCTGGGGTGCCCCAAGTCTGGGGCTCTCTAAGCCTAAGGACTGGGGCGACCCAGGCCTGGGGCTCCCAAAGCCTAATTGCTGGGGCACCCCCGGTGTGGGGCTCTCTAAGCCTAAGGCTTGGGCGACCATGGCCTGGGGCTCGCTAAGCCTAAGGGCTGGGGCGCCCCCGGCCAGGGGTTCCCAAAGCCTAAGGGCTGGGTCCCACCAGGCCAGGGGCTCCCAAAGCCCAAGGGCTGGGGCGCCCCAGGCCAGGGGCTCCCAAAGCCCAAGGGCTGGGGCGCCCCAGGCCAGGGGCTCCCAAAGCATAACGGCGGGGGCGCCCCAGGCCTGGGGATCCCAAAGCCTAAGGGCTGGGGCACACCAGCCCTGGGGCTGTCTAAGCCCAAGGGCTGGGGCACCCCAGGCCTTGGGCTCCCAAAGCCCAAGGAATGAGGAGTCCCAGGCCTGGGGCTCCCAAAGCCTAATGGCTGGGTCCCCCCAGGCCAGGGGCTCCCAAAGCCCAAGGGCTGGGGCGCCACAGGCCAGGGGCTCCCAAAGCGTAAGGGCGGGGGCGCCCCAGGCCTGGGGATCCCAAAGCCTAAGGGCTGGGGCACCCCAGACCTGGGGCTGTCTAAGCCCAAGGGTTGGGGCGCCCCAGGCCTGGGGCTCCCAAAGCCCAAGGAATGAGGAGTCCCAGGCCTGGGGCTCCCAAAGCCTAAGGGCTGGGGCGCCCCAGGCCTGGGGATCCCAAGCCTAAGTGCTGGGGCACCCAAGGCCTGGAGCTGTCTAAGCACAGGCTGGGGCGCCCCTGGGCTGGGGATCCCAAAGCCTAAGGGCTGGGGCAGCCCAGGCCTGGGGCTCCCAAAGCCTAAGGGCTGGGACGGCCCAGGCCTGGGCCTCCCAAAGCCTAAGGGCTTGGGCGCCAAATGCCTGGGGTTCCAAAGACTAAGGGCTGGGGCGCCCCATGCCTGGGGTTCCAAAGCCTAAAGGCTGGGGCGCCGCAGGCCTGGGGCTCCCAAAGCCTAAGGGCTGAGGCGCCCCAGGCCTGGGGCTCCAAAAGCCTAAGGGCTGGTGAGCCCCAGGTCTGGGGCTCCCAAAGACTAAGGGCTGGGGTGACCCGGCCTCGGGCTCCCAAAGTATAAGGGCTAGGGCGAACGAGGCCTGGGGCTAACTAAGCCTAAGGGCTGGGGCGCCCCAGACCTGGGGCTATCAAAGCCTAAGGGCTGGGGCACCGCAGGCCTAGTGCTCCCAAAGCCTAAGGGCTGAGGCGCCCCAGGCCTGGGGCTCCCAAACCCTAAGGGCTGGTGCGCCCCAGGTCTGGGGCTCCCTAAGCCTAATTGCTGGGGTGCCCCAAGTCTGGGGCTCTCTAAGCCTAAGGGGTGGGGCGACCCAGGCCTGGGGCTTCCAAAGCCTAATTGCTGGGGTGCCCCAAGTCTGGGGCTCTCTAACCTTAAGGGCTGGGGCTACCCAGGCCTGGGGCTCCCAAAGCCTAATTGCTGGGGCACTCCGGTCTGGGGCTCTCTAAGCCTAAGGCTTGGGCGACCCTGGCCTGGAGCTCCCTAAGCCTAAGGGCTGGGGCGCCCCCGGCCTGGGGTTCTCAAAGCCTAAGGGCTGGGTCCCCCCAGGCCAGGGGCTCCCAAAGCCCAAGGGCTGGGGCGCCCCAGGCCAGGGGCTCCCAAAGCGTAAGGGCGGGGGCGCCCCAGGCCTGGGGATCCCAAAGCCTAAGGGCTGGGGCACCCCAGGCCTGGGGCTGTCTAAGCCCAAGGGCTGGGGCGCCCCAGGCCTGGGGCTCCCAAAGCCCAAGGAATGAGGAATCCCAGGCCTGGGGCTCCCAACCGTAAGGGCTGGGGCGCCCCAGGCCTGGGGATCCCAAAGCCTAAGGGCTGGGGCACCCCAGGCCTGGGGCTGTCTAAGCCCAAGGGCTGGGGCGCCCCAGGCCTGGGGCTCCAAAAGCCTAAGGGCTGGGGCGGCCCAGGCCTGGGCCTCCCAAAGCCTAAGGGCTGGGACGCCCCATGCGTGGGGTTCCAAAGACTAAGGGCTGGGGCGCCCCAGGCCTGGGGCTCCCAAAGCCCAATGAATGAGGAGTCCCAGGCCTGGGGCTCCCAAAGCCAAAGGGCTGGGGCGCCCCAGGCCTGGGGATCCCAAAGCCTAAGGGCTGGGGCACCCCAGGCCTGGGGCTGTCTAAGCCCAAGGGATGGGGCGCCCCAGGCCTGGGGCTCCCAAAGCCTAAGGGCTGGGGCGGCCCAGGGTTGGGCCTCCCAAAGCCTAAGGGCTAGGACGCCCCATGCGTGGGGTTCCAAAGACTAAGGGCTGGGGCGCCCCAGGCCTGGGGCTCCCAAAGCCCAATGAATGAGGAGTCCCAGGCCTGGGGCTCCCAAAGCCCAAGGGCTGGGGGGCCCCAGGGCTGGAGATCCCAAAGCCTAAGGGCTGGGGCGGCCCAGGCCTGGGGCTCCCAAAGCCTAAGGGCTGGTGCGCCCCAGGTCTGGGGCTCCCTAAGCCGAATTGCTGGGGTGCCCCAAGTCTGGGGCTCTATAAGCCTAAGGGCTGGGGCGACCCAGGCCTGGGGCTCCCAAAGACTAAGGGCTTGGGTGACATGGCCTCGGGCTCCCAAAGTATAAGGGCTAGGGCGATCGAAGCCTGGGGCTAACTAAGCCTAAGGGCTGGGGAGCCCCAGACCTGGGGCTATCAAAGCCTAAGGGCTGGGGCACCGCAGGCCTGGGGCTCGCAAAGCCTAAGGGCTGAGGCGCCCCAGGCCTGGGGCTCCCAAAGCCTAAGGGCTGGTGCGCCCCAGGTCTGGGGCTCCCTAAGCCGAATTGCTGGGGTGCCCCAAGTCTAGGGCTCTATAAGCCTAAGGGCTGGGGCGACCCAGGCCTGGGGTTCCCAAAGCCTAATTGATGGGGCACCCCCGGTCTGGGGCTCTCTAAGCCTAAGGCTTGGGCGACCCTGGCCTGGAGCTCCCTAAGCCTAAGGGCTGGGGCGCCCAAGGCCAGGGTCTCCCAAAGACTAAGAGCTGGTGCGACCCAAGCCTGGGTCTCCCGAAGCCTAAGGGCTGGGTGCCCCAGGCCTGTGCCTCCCTAAGGCTAAGGTTTGGGGCGCCCCAGGCCTGGGGCTCCCAAAGCCTAAGGGTTGGGGCGCCCCAGGCCATGGGCTCCCTAAGTCTAAGAGCTGGGGATCACCAGGCCTGGGGCTCCCAAAGCCTAAGGGCTGGGGCGCCCCAGGCCTGGGTCTCCCAAAGCCTAAGGGCTGGGCACCCCAGGCCTGGGGCTCCCAAAATCTAAGAGCTGGGGCTCACCAGGCCTGGGGCTCCCTAAGCCTAAGGGCTGGGATTCCCCAGGCCTGGGGCTCCCTAAGCCTAAGGGCTGGGGCAACCCAGGTCTGGGGCTCCCTAAGCCTAAGGGCTGGGATGCCCCAGGCCTGGGGCTCCCTAAGCCTAAGGGCTGGGGCAACCCAGGTCTGGGCCTCCCTAAGCCTAATGGCTGGAGTGCCCCAGGTCTGGGCATACAAAATACTGAGGGCTGGAGTGCCCCAAGCCTGGGGCTCCCAAAGCCTAAGGGCTAGGCGCCCCAGGCTGGGGCTCCCAAAATTTAAGAACTGGGGCTCACCAGGCCTTGGGCTCCCTAAGCCTAAGGATTGGGGTGCCCCAGACCTGGGGCTCCCCAAGCCTAAGGGCCGGCGACACCCTGGCCTGGCGCTCCCAAAGCCTAATTGCTGGGGCGCCCCAAGTCTGGGGATCTCTAAGCCTAAGGGCTGGGGTTCTCCAGGCCTGGGGCTCCCGAAGTCTAAGGGCTGGGGCACCCCAAGCTTGGGGCTCCCAAAGCCTAAGGGCTGGGGCGACCCAGGCCTGGGGCTCCCTAAAACTAAGGGCTGGGGCGCCCCAGACCTGGGCTCCCTAAGCCTAAGGGCCGGGGAGACCCTGGCCTGGCACTCCCTAAGCCTAATTGCTGGGGCGCTCCAGGCCTGGGGATCTCTGAGCCCAAGGGCTGGGGTTCTCCAGTCCTGGGGCTACCAAAGCCTAAGGGCTGGGGCACGCCAGGCTTGGGGCTCCCAAAGTCTAAGGGCTGGGGCGAACCAGGTCTGGGGCTCCCTAAAACTAAGGGCTGGGGCACCCCAGGCCTGGGGATCCCTAGCCTAAGGGCTGGGGCGCCGCAGGCCTGGGGCTCCCTAAGCCTAATTGCTGGGGTGCCCCAAGTCTGGGGCTCTCTAAGCCTAAGGACTGGGGCGACCCAGGCCTGGGGCTCCCAAAGCCTAATTGCTGGGGCACCCCCGGTGTGGGGCTCTCTAAGCCTAAGGCTTGGGCGACCCTGGCCTGGGGCTCCCTAAGCCTAAGGGCTGGGGCGCCCCCGGCCAGGGGTTCCCAAAGCCTAAGGGCTGGGTCCCACCAGGCCAGGGGCTCCCAAAGCCCAAGGGCTGGGGCGCCCCAGGCCAGGGGCTCCCAAAGCGTAAGGGCGGGCGCGCCCCAGGCCTGGGGCTCCCAAAGCCTAAGGGCTGGGGCACCCCAGCCCTGGGGCTGTCTAAGCCCAAGGGCTGGGGCGCCCCAGGCCTGGGGCTCCCAAAGCCCAAGGAATGAGGAGTCCCAGGCCTGGGGCTCCCAAAGCCTAATGGCTGGGTCCCCCAGGCCAGGGGCTCCCAAAGCCCAAGGAATGAGGAGTCCCAGGCCTGGGGCTCCCAAAGCCTAAGGGCTGGGGCGCCCCAGGCCTGGGGATCCCAAGCCTAAGGACTGGGGCACCCCAGGCCTGGAGCTGTCTAAGCACAGGCTGGGGCGCCCCAGGGCTGGGGATCCCAAAGCCTAAGGGCTGGGGCAGCCCAGGCCTGGGACTGTCTAAGCCCAAGGGCTGGGGCGCCCCAGGCCTGGGGCTTCCAAAGCCTAAGGGCTGGGGCGGCCCAGGCCTGGACCTCCCAAAGCCTAAGGGCTGGGGCGCCAAATGCCTGGGGTTCCAAAGACTAAGATCTGGGGCGCCCCATGCCTGGGGTTCCAAAGCCTAAAGGCTGGGGCGCCGCAGGCCTGGGGCTCCCAAAGCCTAAAGGCTGAGGCGCCCCAGGCCTGGGGCTCCCAAAGCCTAAGGGCTGGTGAGCCCCAGGTCTGGGGCTCCCAAAGACTAAGGGCTGCGGTGACCCGGCCTCGGGCTCCCAAAGTATAAGGGCTAGGGCGAACGAGGCCTGGGGCTAACTAAGCCTAAGGGCTGGGGCGCCCCAGACCTGGGGCTATCAAAGCCTAAGGGCTGGGGCACCGCAGGCCTAGGGCTCCCAAAGCCTAAGGGCTGAGGCGCCCCAGGCCTGGGGCTCCCAAAGCCTAAGGGCTGGTGCGCCCCAGGTCTGGGGCTCCCTTAGCCTAATTGCTGGGGTGCCCCAAGTCTGGGGCTCTCTAAGCCTAAGGGCTGGGGCGACCCAGGCCTGGGGCTTCCAAAGCCTAATTGCTGGGGTGCTCCAAGTCTGGGGCTCTCTAAGCCTAAGGGTTGGGGCGACCCAGGCCTGGGGCTCCCAAAGCCTAATTGCTGGGGCACCCCCGGTCTGGGGCTCTCTAAGCCTAAGGCTTGGGCGACCCTGGCCTGGAGCTCCCTAAGCCTAAGGGCTGGGGCGCCCCCTGCCTGGGGTTCTCAAAGCCTAAGGGCTGGGTCCCCCCAGGCCAGGGGCTCCCAAAGCCCAAGGGCTGGGGCGCCCCAGGCCAGGGGCTCCCAAAGTGTAAGGGCTGGGGCGCCCCAGGCCTGGGGCTCCCAAAGCCCAAGGAATGAGGAGTCCCAGGCCTGGGGCTCCCAAAGCCTAAGGGCTGGGGCGCCCCAGGCCTGGGGATCCCAAAGCCTAAAGGCTGGGGCACCCCAGGCCTGGGGCTGTCTAAGCCCAAAGGCTGGGGCGCCCCAGGCCTGGGGCTCCCAAAGCCTAAGGGCTGGGGCGGCACAGGCCTGGGCCTCCCAAAGCCTATGGGCTGGGACGCCCCATGCGTGGGGTTCCAAAGACTAAGGGCTGGGGCGCCCCAGGCCTGGGGCTTCCAAAGCCCAATGAATGAGGAGTCCCAGGCCTGGGGCTCCCAAAGCCTAAGGGCTGGGGCGCCCCAGGGCTGGGGATCCCAAAGCCTAAGGGCTGGGGCGGCCAAGGCCTGGGGTTCCAAAGACTAAGGGCTGGGGCGCCCCATGCCTGGGGTTCCAAAGCCTAAAGGCTGGGGCGCCGCAGGCCTGGGGCTCCCAAAGCCTAAGGGCTGAGGCGCCCCAGGCCTGGGGCTCCCAAAGCCTAAGGGCTGGTGAGCCCCAGGTCTGGGGCTCCCAAAGACTAAGGGCTGGGGTGACCCGGCCTTGGGCTCCCAAAGTATAAGGGCTAGGGCGAACGAGGCCTGGGGCTAACTAAGCCTAAGGGCTGGGGCGCCCCAGACCTGGGGCTATCAAAGCCTAAGGGTTGGGGCACCGCAGGCCTGGGGCTCCCAAAGCCTAAGGGCTGAGGCGCCCCAGGCCTGGGGCTCCCAAAGCCTAAGGGCTGGTGCGCCCCAGGTCTGGGGCTCCCTAAGCCTAATTGCTGGGGTGCCCCAAGTCTGGGGCTCTCTAAGCCTAAGGGCTGGGGCGACCCAGGCATGGGGCTCCCAAAGCCTAATTGCTGGGGCACCCCCGGTCTGGGGCTCTCTAAGCCTATGGCTTGGGCGACCCTGGCCTGGAGCTCCCTAAGCCTAAGGGCTAGGGCGCCCCCGGCCTGGGGTTCTCAAAGCCTAAGGGCTGGGTCCCCCCAGGCCAGGGGCTCCCAAACCCCAAGGGCTGGGGCGCCCCCGCCCTTACGCTTTGGGAGCCCCTGGCCTGGGGATCCCAAAGCCTAAGGGCTGGGGCACCCCAGCCCTGGATCTGTCTAAGCCCAAGGGCTGGGGCGCCCCAGGCCTGGGGCTCCCAAAGCTTAAGGGCTGGGGCGGCCCAGGCCTGGGCCTCCCAAAGCCACAGGGCTGGGACCCCCCATGCGTGGGGTTCCAAAGACTAAGGGCTGGGGCGCCCCAGGCCTGGGGCTCCCAAAGCCCAATGAATGAGGAGTCCCAGGCCTGGGGCTCCCAAAGCCTAAGGGCTGGGGCGCCCCAGGGCTGGGGATCCCAAAGCCTAAGGGCTGGGGCACCCCAGGTCTGGGGCTGTCTAAGCCCAAGGGCTGGGGCGCCCCAGGCTTGGGGCTCCGAAAGCCTAAGGGCTGGGGCGGCCCAGGCCTGGGGTTCCAAAGACTAAGGGCTGGGGCGCCCCATGCCTGGGGTTCCAAAGCCTAAAGGCTGGGGCGCCGCAGGCCTGGGGCTCCCAAAGCCTAAGGGCTGAGGCGCCCCAGGCCTGGCGCTCCAAAGCCTATGGGCTGGTGAGCCCCAGGTCTGGGGCTCCCAAAGACGAAGGGCTGGGGTGACCTGGCCTTGGGCTCCCAAAATATAAGGGCTAGGGCGAACGAGGCCTGGGGCTAACTAAGCCTAAGGGCTGGGGCACCGCAGGCCTGGGGCTCCCAAAGCCTAAGGGCTGAGGCGCCCCAGGCCTGGGGCTCCCAAAGCCTAAGGGCTGGTGCGCCCCAGGTCTGGGGCTCCCTAAGCCTAATTCCTGGGGTGCCCCAAGTCTGGGGCTCTCTAAGCCTTAGGGCTGGGGCGACCCAGGCATGGGGCTCCCAAAGCCTAATTGCTGGGGCACCCCCGGTCTGGGGCTCTCTAAGCCTAAGGCTTGGGCGACCCTGGCCTGGAGCTCCCTAAGCCTAAGGGCTGGGGCGCCCCCGGCCTGGGGTTCTCAAAGCCTAAGGGCTGGGTCCCCCCAGGCCAGGGGCTCCCAAAGCCCAAGGGCTGGGGCGCCCCCGCCCTTACGCTTTGGGAGCCCCTGGCCTGGGGATCCCAAAGCCTAAGGGCTGGGGCACCCCAGCCCTGGGGCTGTCTAAGCCCAAGGGCTGGGGCGCCCCAGGCCTGGGTCTCCCAAAGCCCAAGGAATGAGGAGTCCCAGGCCTGGGGCTCCCAAAGCCTAAGGGCTGGGGCGCCCCAAGCCTGGGGATTCCAAAGCCTAAGGGCTGGGGCACCCCAGGCTTGGGGATGTCTAAGCCCAAGGGCTGGGGCGCCCCAGGCCTGGGGCTCCCAAAGCCTAAGGGCTGGGGCGGCCCAGGCCTGGGCCTCCCAAAGCCAAAGGGCTGGGACCCCCCATGCGTGGGGTTCCAAAGACTAAGGGCTGGGGCGCCCCAGGCCTGGGGCTCCCAAAGCCCAATGAATGAGGAGTCCCAGGCCTGGGGCTCCCAAAGCCTAAGGGCTGGGGCGCCCCAGAGCTGGGGATCCCAAAGCCTAAGGGCTGGGGCGGCCCAGGCCTGGGGTTCCAAAGACTAAGGGCTGGGGCACAGCATGCCTGGGGTTCCAAAGCCTAAAGGCTGGGGCGCCGCAGGCCTGGGGCTCCCAAAGCCTAAGGGCTGAGGCGCCCCAGGCCTGGGGCTCCCAAAGCCTAAGGGCTGGTGAGCCCCAGGTCTGGGGCTCCCAAAGACTAAGAGCTGGGGTTACCCGGCCTCGGGCTCCCAAAGTATAAGGGCTAGGGCGAACGAGGCCTGGGGCTAACTAAGCCTAAGGGCTGGGGCGCCCCAGACCTGGGGCTATCAAAGCCTAAGGGCTGGGGCACCGCAGGCCTGGGGCTCCCAAAGCCTAAGGGCTGAGGCGCCCCAGGCCTGGGGCTCCCAGAGCCTAAGGGCTGGTGAGCCCCAGGTCTGGGGCTCCCAAAGACTAAGGGCTGCGGTGACCCGGCCTCGGGCTCCCAAAGTATAAGGGCTAGGGCGAACGAGGCCTGGGGCTAACTAAGCCTAAGGGCTGGGGCGCCCCAGACCTGGGGCTATCAAAGCCTAAGGGCTGGGGCACCGCAGGCCTAGGGCTCCCAAAGCCTAAGGGCTGAGGCGCCCCAGGCCTGGGGCTCCCAAAGCCTAAGGGCTGGGGCGGCACAGGCCTGGGCCTCCCAAAGCCTATGGGCTGGGACGCCCCATGCGTGGGGTTCCAAAGACTAAGGGCTGGGGCGCCCCAGGCCTGGGGCTTCCAAAGCCCAATGAATGAGGAGTCCCAGGCCTGGGGCTCCCAAAGCCTAAGGGCTGGGGCGCCCCAGGGCTGGGGATCCCAAAGCCTAAGGGCTGGGGCGGCCAAGGCCTGGGGTTCCAAAGACTAAGGGCTGGGGCGCCCCATGCCTGGGGTTCCAAAGCCTAAAGGCTGGGGCGCCGCAGGCCTGGGGCTCCCAAAGCCTAAGGGCTGAGGCGCCCCAGGCCTGGGGCTCCCAAAGCCTAAGGGCTGGTGAGCCCCAGGTCTGGGGCTCCCAAAGACTAAGGGCTGGGGTGACCCGGCCTTGGGCTCCCAAAGTATAAGGGCTAGGGCGAACGAGGCCTGGGGCTAACTAAGCCTAAGGGCTGGGGCGCCCCAGACCTGGGGCTATCAAAGCCTAAGGGTTGGGGCACCGCAGGCCTGGGGCTCCCAAAGCCTAAGGGCTGAGGCGCCCCAGGCCTGGGGCTCCCAAAGCCTAAGGGCTGGTGCGCCCCAGGTCTGGGGCTCCCTAAGCCTAATTGCTGGGGTGCCCCAAGTCTGGGGCTCTCTAAGCCTAAGGGCTGGGGCGACCCAGGCATGGGGCTCCCAAAGCCTAATTGCTGGGGCACCCCCGGTCTGGGGCTCTCTAAGCCTATGGCTTGGGCGACCCTGGCCTGGAGCTCCCTAAGCCTAAGGGCTAGGGCGCCCCCGGCCTGGGGTTCTCAAAGCCTAAGGGCTGGGTCCCCCCAGGCCAGGGGCTCCCAAACCCCAAGGGCTGGGGCGCCCCCGCCCTTACGCTTTGGGAGCCCCTGGCCTGGGGATCCCAAAGCCTAAGGGCTGGGGCACCCCAGCCCTGGATCTGTCTAAGCCCAAGGGCTGGGGCGCCCCAGGCCTGGGGCTCCCAAAGCTTAAGGGCTGGGGCGGCCCAGGCCTGGGCCTCCCAAAGCCACAGGGCTGGGACCCCCCATGCGTGGGGTTCCAAAGACTAAGGGCTGGGGCGCCCCAGGCCTGGGGCTCCCAAAGCCCAATGAATGAGGAGTCCCAGGCCTGGGGCTCCCAAAGCCTAAGGGCTGGGGCGCCCCAGGGCTGGGGATCCCAAAGCCTAAGGGCTGGGGCACCCCAGGTCTGGGGCTGTCTAAGCCCAAGGGCTGGGGCGCCCCAGGCTTGGGGCTCCGAAAGCCTAAGGGCTGGGGCGGCCCAGGCCTGGGGTTCCAAAGACTAAGGGCTGGGGCGCCCCATGCCTGGGGTTCCAAAGCCTAAAGGCTGGGGCGCCGCAGGCCTGGGGCTCCCAAAGCCTAAGGGCTGAGGCGCCCCAGGCCTGGCGCTCCAAAGCCTATGGGCTGGTGAGCCCCAGGTCTGGGGCTCCCAAAGACGAAGGGCTGGGGTGACCTGGCCTTGGGCTCCCAAAATATAAGGGCTAGGGCGAACGAGGCCTGGGGCTAACTAAGCCTAAGGGCTGGGGCACCGCAGGCCTGGGGCTCCCAAAGCCTAAGGGCTGAGGCGCCCCAGGCCTGGGGCTCCCAAAGCCTAAGGGCTGGTGCGCCCCAGGTCTGGGGCTCCCTAAGCCTAATTCCTGGGGTGCCCCAAGTCTGGGGCTCTCTAAGCCTTAGGGCTGGGGCGACCCAGGCATGGGGCTCCCAAAGCCTAATTGCTGGGGCACCCCCGGTCTGGGGCTCTCTAAGCCTAAGGCTTGGGCGACCCTGGCCTGGAGCTCCCTAAGCCTAAGGGCTGGGGCGCCCCCGGCCTGGGGTTCTCAAAGCCTAAGGGCTGGGTCCCCCCAGGCCAGGGGCTCCCAAAGCCCAAGGGCTGGGGCGCCCCCGCCCTTACGCTTTGGGAGCCCCTGGCCTGGGGATCCCAAAGCCTAAGGGCTGGGGCACCCCAGCCCTGGGGCTGTCTAAGCCCAAGGGCTGGGGCGCCCCAGGCCTGGGTCTCCCAAAGCCCAAGGAATGAGGAGTCCCAGGCCTGGGGCTCCCAAAGCCTAAGGGCTGGGGCGCCCCAAGCCTGGGGATTCCAAAGCCTAAGGGCTGGGGCACCCCAGGCTTGGGGATGTCTAAGCCCAAGGGCTGGGGCGCCCCAGGCCTGGGGCTCCCAAAGCCTAAGGGCTGGGGCGGCCCAGGCCTGGGCCTCCCAAAGCCAAAGGGCTGGGACCCCCCATGCGTGGGGTTCCAAAGACTAAGGGCTGGGGCGCCCCAGGCCTGGGGCTCCCAAAGCCCAATGAATGAGGAGTCCCAGGCCTGGGGCTCCCAAAGCCTAAGGGCTGGGGCGCCCCAGAGCTGGGGATCCCAAAGCCTAAGGGCTGGGGCGGCCCAGGCCTGGGGTTCCAAAGACTAAGGGCTGGGGCACAGCATGCCTGGGGTTCCAAAGCCTAAAGGCTGGGGCGCCGCAGGCCTGGGGCTCCCAAAGCCTAAGGGCTGAGGCGCCCCAGGCCTGGGGCTCCCAAAGCCTAAGGGCTGGTGAGCCCCAGGTCTGGGGCTCCCAAAGACTAAGAGCTGGGGTTACCCGGCCTCGGGCTCCCAAAGTATAAGGGCTAGGGCGAACGAGGCCTGGGGCTAACTAAGCCTAAGGGCTGGGGCGCCCCAGACCTGGGGCTATCAAAGCCTAAGGGCTGGGGCACCGCAGGCCTGGGGCTCCCAAAGCCTAAGGGCTGAGGCGCCCCAGGCCTGGGGCTCCCAGAGCCTAAGGGCTGGTGAGCCCCAGGTCTGGGGCTCCCAAAGACTAAGGGCTGCGGTGACCCGGCCTCGGGCTCCCAAAGTATAAGGGCTAGGGCGAACGAGGCCTGGGGCTAACTAAGCCTAAGGGCTGGGGCGGCCCAGGCCTGGACCTCCCAAAGCCTAAGGGCTGGGGCGCCAAATGCCTGGGGTTCCAAAGACTAAGATCTGGGGCGCCCCATGCCTGGGGTTCCAAAGCCTAAAGGCTGGGGCGCCGCAGGCCTGGGGCTCCCAAAGCCTAAAGGCTGAGGCGCCCCAGGCCTGGGGCTCCCAAAGCCTAAGGGCTTGTGATCCCCAGGTCTGGGGCTCCCAAAGATTAAGGGCTGCGGTGACCCGGCCTCGGGCTCCCAAAGTATAAGGGCTAGGGCGAACGAGGCCTGGGGCTAACTAAGCCTAAGGGCTGGGGCGCCCCAGACCTGGGGCTATCAAAGCCTAAGGGCTGGGGCACCGCAGGCCTAGGGCTCCCAAAGCCTAAGGGCTGAGGCGCCTCAGGCCTGGGGCTCCCAAAGCCTAAGGGCTGGTGCGCCCCAGGTCTGGGGCTCCCTTAGCCTAATTGCTGGGGTGCCCCAAGTCTGGGGCTCTCTAAGCCTAAGGGCTGGGGCGACCCAGGCCTGGGGCTTCCAAAGCCTAATTGCTGGGGTGCTCCAAGTCTGGGGCTCTCTAAGCCTAAGGGTTGGGGCGACCCAGGCCTGGGGCTCCCAAAGCCTAATTGCTGGGGCACCCCCGGTCTGGGGCTCTCTAAGCCTAAGGCTTGGGCGACCCTGGCCTGGAGCTCCCTAAGCCTAAGGGCTGGGGCGCCCCCTGCCTGGGGTTCTCAAAGCCTAAGGGCTGGGTCCCCCCAGGCCAGGGGCTCCCAAAGCCCAAGGGCTGGGGCGCCCCAGGCCAGGGGCTCCCAAAGTGTAAGGGCTGGGGCGCCCCAGGCCTGGGGCTCCCAAAGCCCAAGGAATGAGGAGTCCCAGGCCTGGGGCTCCCAAAGCCTAAGGGCTGGTGCGCCCCAGGCCTGGGGATCCCAAAGCCTAAAGGCTGGGGCACCCCAGGCCTGGGGCTGTCTAAGCCCAAGGGCTGGGGCGCCCCAGGCCTGGGGCTCCCAAAGCCTAAGGGCTGGGGCGGCACAGGCCTGTGCCTCCCAAAGCCTAAGGGCTGGGACGCCCCATGCGTGGGGTTCCAAAGACTAAGGGCTGGGGCGCCCCAGGCCTGGGGCTTCCAAAGCCCAATGAATGAGGAGTCCCAGGCCTGGGGCTCCCAAAGCCTAAGGGCTGGGGCGCCCCAGGGCTGGGGATCCCAAAGCCTAAGGGCTGGGGCGGCCAAGGCCTGGGGTTCCAAAGACTAAGGGCTGGGGCGCCCCATGCCTGGGGTTCCAAAGCCTAAAGGCTGGGGCGCCGCAGGCCTGGGGCTCCCAAAGCCTAAGGGCTGAGGCGCCCCAGGCCTGGGGCTCCCAAAGCCTAAGGGCTGGTGAGCCCCAGGTCTGGGGCTCCCAAAGACTAAGGGCTGGGGTGACCCGGCCTTGGGCTCCCAAAGTACAAGGGCTAGGGCGAGAGAGGCCTGGGGCTAACTAAGCCTAAGGGCTGGGGCGCCCCAGACCTGGGGCTATCAAAGCCTAAGGGCTGGGGCACCGCAGGCCTGGGGCTCCCAAAGCCTAAGGGCTGAGGCGCCCCAGGCCTGGGGCTCCCAAAGCCTAAGGGCTGGTGCGCCCCAGGTCTGAGGCTCCCTAAGCCTAATTGCTGGGGTGCCCCAAGTCTGGGGCTCTCTAAGCCTAAGGGCTGGGGCGACCCAGGCATGGGGCTCCCAAAGCCTAATTGCTGGGGCACCCCCGGTCTGGGGCTCTCTAAGCCTAAGGCTTGGGCGACCCTGGCCTGGAGCTCCCTAAGCCTAAGGGCTAGGGCGCCCCCGGCCTGGGGTTCTCAAAGCCTAAGGGCTGGGTCCCCCCAGGCCAGGGGCTCCCAAACCCCAAGGGCTGGGGCGCCCCCGCCCTTACGCTTTGGGAGCCCCTGGCCTGGGGATCCCAAAGCCTAAGGGCTGGGGCACCCCAGCCCTGGGGCTGTCTAAGCCCAAGGGCTGGGGCGCCCCAGGCCTGGGTCTCCCAAAGCCCAAGGAATGAGGAGTCCCAGGCCTGGGGCTCCCAAAGCCTAAGGGCTGGGGCGCCCCAGGCCTGGGGATCCCAAAGCCTAAGGGCTGGGGCACCCCAGGCCTGGGGCTGTCTAAGCCCAAGGGCTGGGGCGCCCCAGGCCTGGGGCTCCCAAAGCCTAAGGGCTGGGGCGGCCCAGGCCTGGGCATCCCAAAGCCACAGGGCTGGGACCCCCCATGCGTGGGGTTCCAAAGACTAAGGGCTGGGGCGCCCCAGGCCTGGGGCTCCCAAAGCCCAATGAATGAGGAGTCCCAGGCCTGGGGCTCCCAAAGCCTAAGGGCTGGGGCGCCCCAGGGCTGGGGATCCCAAAGCCTAAGGGCTGGGGCACCCCAGGTCTGGGGTGTCTAAGCCCAAGGGCTGGGGCGCCCCAGGCTTGGGGCTCCCAAAGCCTAAGGGCTGGGGCGGCCCAGGCCTGGGGTTCCAAAGACTAAGGGCTGGGGCGCCCCATGCCTGGGGTTCCAAAGCCTAAAGGCTGGGGCGCCGCAGGCCTGGGGCTCCCAAAGCCTAAGGGCTGAGGCGCCCCAGGCCTGGGGCTCCAAAGCCTAAGGGCTGGTGAGCCCCAGGTCTGGGGCTCCCAAAGACTAAGGGCTGGGGTGACCTGGCCTTGGGCTCCCAAAATATAAGGGCTAGGGCGAACGAGGCCTGGGGCTAACTAAGCCTAAGGGCTGGGGCGCCCCAGACCTGGGGCTATCAAAGCCTAAGGGCTGGGGCACCGCAGGCCTGGGGCTCCCAAAGCCTAAGGGCTGAGGCGCCCCAGGCCTGGGGCTCCCAAAGCCTAAGGGCTGGTGCGCCCCAGGTCTGGGGCTCCCTAAGCCTAATTGCTGGGGTGCCCCAAGTCTGGGGCTCTCTAAGCCTTAGGGCTGGGGCGACCCAGGCATGGGGCTCCCAAAGCCTAATTGCTGGGGCACCCCCGGTCTGGGGCTCTCTAAGCCTAAGGCTTGGGCGACCCTGGCCTGGAGCTCCCTAAGCCTAAGGGCTGGGGCGCCCCCGGCCTGGGGTTCTCAAAGCCTAAGGGCTGGGTCCCCCCAGGCCAGGGACTCCCAAAGCCCAAGGGCTGGGGCGCCCCCGCCCTTACGCTTTGGGAGCCCCTGGCCTGGGGATCCCAAAGCCTAAGGGCTCGGGCACCCCAGCCCTGGGGCTGTCTAAGCCCAAGGGCTGGGGCGCCCCAGGCCTGGGTCTCCCAAAGTCCAAGGAATGAGGAGTCCCAGGCCTGGGGCTCCCAAAGCCTAAGGGCTGGGGCGCCCCAGGCCTGGGGATCCCAAAGCCTAAGGGCTGGGGCACCCCAGGCTTGGGGATGTCTAAGCCCAAGGGCTGGGGCGCCCCAGGCCTGGGGCTCCCAAAGCCTAAGGGCTGGGGCGGCCCAGGCCTGGGCCTCCCAAAGCCAAAGGGCTGGGACCCCCCATGCGTGGGGTTCCAAAGACTAAGGGCTGGGGCGCCCCAGGCCTGGGGCTCCCAAAGCCCAATGAATGAGGAGTCCCAGGCCTGGGGCTCCCAAAACCTAAGGGCTGGGGCGCCCCAGGCCTGGGGATCCCAAAGCCTAAGGGCTGGGGCACCCCAGGCCTGGGGCTGTCTAAGCCCAACGGCTGGGGCGCCCCAGGCTTGGGGCTCCCAAAGCCTAAGGGCTGGGGCGGCCCAGGCCTGGGGTTCCAAAGACTAAGGGCTGGGACGCCCCAGGTCTGGGGCTCCCAAAGACTAAGGGCTGGGGTTACCCGGCCTCGGGCTCCCAAAGTATAAGGGCTAGGGCGAACGAGGCCTGGGGCTAACTAAGCCTAAGGGCTGGGGCGCCCCAGACCTGGGGCTATCAAAGCCTAAGGGCTGGGGCACCGCAGGCCTGGGGCTCCCAAAGCCTAAGGGCTGAGGCGCCCCAGGCCTGGGGCTCCCAAAGCCAAAGGGCTGGTGCGCCCCAGGTCTGGGGCTCCCAAAGACTAAGGGCTGGGGCGTCCCAAGCCTTGGGCTTCTTAAGTCTAAAGGCTGGGGAGCCCCAGGCCTGGGGCTCCCTAAGCCTAAGGGCTGGGGCGCACAAGGCCAGGGTCTCCCAAAGACTAAGAGATGGGGCGACCCAAGCCTGGGTCTCCCAAAGCCTAAGGGCTGGGTGCCCCAGGCCTGTGCCTCACTAAAGCTGAGATTTGGGGCGCCCCAGGCCTGGGGCTCCCAAAGCCTAAGGGCTGGGGCACCCCAGGCCCTGGGCTCCCTAATTCGAAGAGCTGGGGATCACCAGGTCTGGGGCTCCCAAAGCCTAAGGGCTGGGGCGCCCCAGGCCTGGGTCTCCCAAAGCCTAAGGGCTGGGCGCCCCATTCCTGGGGCTCCCAAAGTCTAAGAGCTGGGGCTCACCAGGCCTGGGGCTCACTAAGCCTAAGGGCTGGGGTGCCCCAGGCCTTGGGCTCCCTAAGCCTAAGGGCTGGGGCAAACCAGGTCTGGGGCTCCCTAAGCCTAATGGCTGGAGTGCCCCAGGTCTGGGCATACAAAATACTGAGGGCTGGAGTGCCCCAGGCTGGGGCTCCCAAAGTTTAAGCACTGGGGCTCACCAGGCCTTGGGCTCCCTAAGCCTAAGGATTGGGGCGCCCCAGACCTGGCGCTCCCTAAGCCTAAGGGCCGGGAGACCCTGGCCTGGCACTCCCTAAGCCAAATTGCTGGGGCACCCCAGGCCTGGGGATCTCTAAGCCCAAGGGCTGGGGTTCTCCAGGCCTGGGGCTTCCAAAGCCTAACGGCTGGGGCACACCAGGCTTGGGGCTCCCAAAGCCTAACGGCTGGGGCGACCCAGGCCTGGGGCTCCCTAAAACTAAGGGCTGGGGCGCCCTAGGCCTGGGTCTCCCAAAGCCTAAGGGCTGGGGCGCCCCAGGACTAGGGCTAACTAAGCCTAATTGATGGGCGCCCCAGGCCTGGGGCTCCCTATGGCTAAAGGCTGGGGTGGCCCAGGACTGGGGCACCCAAAGCCTAAGGGCTGGGGCACCCCAGGATGGGGCTCCCTAAGCTTAAGGCCTGCGGCGTCCCAAGCCAGGAGATCCCAAAGACTAAGGGCTGGGTCGCCCCAGCCCTGGGGTTCCCAAAGCCTAAGGGATTGGGCGCCCCAGGCCTGGGGCTCCATAAGCCTAAGGGCTGGGGCGCCTCAGGCCTCGGGATCCCTAAGCCTAAGTGCTGGGGCGCCCCAGGCCTGGAGCTCCCAAAGCCTAAAGGCTGGGGCGCCTCAGTCCTGGGGCTCCCTAAGCCTAAGGGTTGGGGCGCCCCAGGCTTGGGGCTCCCAAAGCCTAAGGGCTGGGGCAACACTGGCCTGAGGCTCCCTAAGTCTAAGACTGGGGCGCCCCAGGACTGGGGTTCCCAAAGCCTAAGGGCTGGGGCGCCCCAGGCCAGGGGCTCCCTAAGCCTAATTGCTGGGGCGACCCTGGCCTGAGGCTCCCTAAGCATAAGGGCTGGGGCGCCCCAGGCCTGGGGCTCCCAAATCCTAAGGGCTGGGGTACCCCAGGCCTGGAGCTCCCAAAGCCTAAGGGCTTAGGTGCCCCAGGCCTGGGGCTCCCTAAGCCTAAGTGCTGGGGTGCCCCAGGCATGGGGCTCCCTAAGCCTAAGTGCTGGGGCACCCGGTGCCAGGGGCTACCTAAGTCTAAGAGCTATGGCTCACCAGGCCTGGGGCTCCCTACGCCTAAGGGCAGGGGCTCCCTGGCCTGGGGCTCCAAAAGCCTAAGGGCTGGGGCACCCCAGGCCTGGGGCTCCCAAAGTCTACGGGCTGAGGCACCCCAGGCCTGGGGCAACCTAAGCCGCAGAGCTGGGGCGCCCCAGGCCTGGGACTCCCTAAGCCTAAGGGTTGGGGCGCCCCAGGCCTGGGGCTCCCAAAGCCCAAGGGCTGGGGCAACCCAGGCCTGGGGCTCCCAAAGCCTAAGGGCTCTAGCGCCACAGGCCTGGGGCTCCCTAAGCCTAATTGCTGGGGCACCCCAGGTCTGGGGCTCAATAAGCCTAAGAGCTGGGGCGACCCTGGCCTGGGGCTCCATAAGTCTCAGAGTTGGGGCTCATCAGGCCTGGGGCTCACTACGCGTAATGGCGGGGGCACCCCAGGCCTGGCGCTCCCAAAACTTATGGGCTTGGGCGTCCCTTGCCTGGGGCTCCCAAAGCCTAAGGGCTGTGGCGCCACAGGCCTGGCGCTCCCAAAGCCTAAGGGCTGGGGCGCCCCAGGCCTGGGGCTCCCTAAGTCTTAAGGCTGGGGGGCCCCAGGTCTGGGGTTCCAAAGCCTAAGACCTGGGGTGCCCCAGGTCTGGGGCTACTTAAGCCTAAGGGCTGGCGCGCCCCAGGCCTGAGGCTCCCAAAACCTATGGGCTGCGGTGTCCCAATCCTGGTGCTCCCAAGGCCTAAGGGCTGGCGCGCCGTAGGCCTGGGGCTCCCAAAGCCTAAGGGCTGGTGCGACCCAGGCCTTGGGCTCCCAAAGCCTAACGGCTGAGACGACCCAGGCCTGGGGCTACCAAGCTTAAGGGCTGGGGGGCCCCAGGCCTTGGGTTCCCTAAGCCTAAGAGCAGGGGCGCCCCAGGCCTTGGGCTCCCACAGCCTAAGGGATGGGGTGCCCCATGCCAGGGGCTCCCTAAGCCTTAGGGCTGGGGCGCCCCAGGCCTGAGGCTCCCTAAGCCTAAGGGCTGGGGCGCCCTAGGCCTGGGGCTAACTAAGAATAAGGGCTGGGGCGCCCCAGGACTGGGGCTAACTAAGAATAAGGGCTGGGGGCCCCAGGCCTGGGGCTCCCTAATGCTAAAGGCTGTGGCGCCCCAGGTCTGGGGCTCCCTAAGCCTAAGGGCTGCGGTGCCCCAGGCCTCGGGCTCCCAAAGCCTAAGTACTGCGGTGCCCCAGGCCTGGGGCTCCCTAAATCTAAGGGCTTGGTCGCCCCATGCTTGGGCCTCCCCAAGCCTAAGGGCTGGGGCGCACCATGCCTGGGGTTCCAAAGACTAAGGGCTGGGGCGCCCCATGCCTGGGGTTCCAAAGCCTAAAGGCTGGGGCGCCACAGGCCTGGGGCTCCCAAAGCCTAAGGGCTGGTGAGCCCCAGGTCTGGGGCTCCCAAAGACTAAGGGCTGGGGTGACCCGGCCTCGGGCTCCCAAAGTATAAGGGCTAGGGCGAACGAGGCCTGGGGCTAACTAAGCCTAAGGGCTGGGGCGCCCCAGACCTGGGGCTATCAAAGCCTAAGGGCTGGGGCACCGCAGGCCTGGGGCTCCCAAAGCCTAAGGGCTGAGGCGCCCCAGGCCTGGGGCTCCCAAAGCCTAAGGGCTGGTGCACCCCAGGTCTGGGGCTCCCAAAGACTAAGGGCTGGGGCGTCCCAAGCCTTGGGCTTCTTAATTCTCAAGGCAGGGGAGCCCCAGGCCTAGGGCTCCCTAAGCCTAAGGGCTGGGGCGCCCAAGGCCAGGGTCTCCCAAAGACTAAGAGCTGGTGCGACCCAAGCCTGGGTCTCCCGAAACCTAAGGGCTGGGTGCCCCAGGCCTGTGCCTCCCTAAGGCTAAGTTTTGGGGCGCCCCAGGCCTGGGGCTCCCAAAGCCTAAGGGCTGGGGCGCCCCAGGCCATGGGCTCCCTAAGTCTAAGAGCTGGGGATCACCAGGCCTGGGGCTCCCAAAGCCTAAGGGCTGGGGCGCCCCAGGCCTGGGTCTCCCAAAGCCTAAGGGCTGGGCACCCCAGGCCTGGGGCTCCCAAAATCTAAGAGCTGGGGCTCACCAGGCCTGGGGCTCCCTAAGCCTAAGGGCTGGGATTCCCCAGGCCTGGGGCTCCCTAAGCCTAAGGGCTGGGGCAACCCAGGTCTGGGTCTCCCTAAGCCTAAGGGCTTGGATGGCCCATGCCTGGGGCTCCCTAAGCCTAAGGGCTGGGGCAACCCAGGTCTGGGGCTCCCTAAGCCTAATGGCTGGAATGCCCCAGGTCTGGGCATACAAAATACTGAGGGCTGGAGTGCCCCAAGCCTGGGGCTCCCAAAGCCTAAGGGCTAGGCGCCCCAGGCTGGGGCTCCCAAAATTTAAGAACTGGGGCTCACCAGGCCTTGGGCTCCCTAAGCCTAAGGATTGGGGCGCCCCAGACCTGGGGCTCCCCAAGCCTAAGGGCCGGCGACACCCTGGCCTGGCGCTCCCAAAGCCTAATTGCTGGGGCGCCCCAGGTCTGGGGATCTCTAAGCCTAAGGGCTGGGGTTCTCCAGGCCTGGGGCTCCCAAAGCCTAAGGGCTGGGGCACCCCAAGCTTGGGGCTCCCAAAGCCTAAGGGCTGGGGCGACACAGGCCTGGGGCTCCCTAAAACTAAGGGCTGGGGCGCCCCAGACCTGGGCTCCCTAAGCCTAAGGGCCGGGGAGACCCTGGCCTGGCACCCCCTAAGCCTAATTGCTGGGGCGCCCCAGGCCTGGGGATCTCTGAGCCCAAGGGCTGGGGTTCTCCAGTCCTGGGGCTACCAAAGCCTAAGGGCTGGGGCACCCCAGGCTTGGGGCTCCCAAACCCTAAGGGCTGTGGCGACCCAGGTCTGGGGCTCCCTAAAACTAAGGGCTGGGGCACCCCAGGCCTGGGGATCCCTAAGCCTAAGGGATGGGGCGCCCCAGGCCTGGGCATCCCTAATCCTAAGGGCTGGGGCGCCGCAGGCCTGGGGCTCCCTAAGCCTAATTGCTGGGGTGCCCCAAGTCTGGGGCTCTCTAAGCCTAAGGACTGGGGCGACCCAGGCCTGGGGCTCCCAAAGCCTAATTGCTGGGGCACCACCGGTGTGGGGCTCTCTAAGCCTAAGGCTTGGGCGACCATGGCCTGGGGCTCCCTAAGCCTAAGGGCTGGGGCGCCCCCGGCCAGGGGTTCCCAAAGCCTAAGGGCTGGGTCCCACCAGGCCAGGGGCTCCCAAAGCCCAAGGGCTGGGGCGCCCCAGGCCAGGGGCTCCCAAAGCGTAAGGGCGGGGGCGCCCCAGGCCTGGGGATCCCAAAGCCTAAGGGCTGGGGCACCCCAGCCCTGGAGCTGTCTAAGCCCAAGGGCTGGGCCGCCCCAGGCCTGGGGCTCCCAAAGCCCAAGGAATGAGGAGTCCCAGGCCTGGGGATCCCAAAGCCTAATGGCTGGGTCCCCCCAGGCCAGGGGCTCCCAAAGCCCAAGGGCTGGGGCGCCACAGGCCAGGGGCTCCCAAAGCGTAAGGGCGGGGGCGCCCCAGGCCTGGGGATCCCAAAGCCTAAGGGCTGGGGCACCCCAGCCCTGGGGCTGTCTAAGCCCAAGGGTTGGGGCGCCCCAGGCCTGGGGCTCCCAAAGCCCAAGGAATGAGGAGTCCCAGGTCTGGGGCTCCCAAAGCCTAAGGGCTGGGGCGCCCCAGGCCTGGGGATCCCAAGCCTAAGGGCTGGGGCACCCCAGGCCTGGAGCTGTCTAAGCACAGGCTGGGGCGCCCCAGGGCTGGGGATCCCAAAGCCTAAGGGCTGGGGCAGCCCAGGCCTGGGACTGTCTAAGCCCAAGGGCTGGGGCGCCCCAGGCCTGGGGCTCCAAAAGCCTAAGGGCTGGGGCGGCCCAGGCCTGGGCCTCCCAAAGCCTAAGGGCTGGGGCGCCAAATGCCTGGGGTTCCAATGACTAAGGGCTGGGGCGCCCCATGCCTGGGGTTCCAAAGCCTAAAGGCTGGGGCGCCGCAGGCCTGGGGCTCCCAAAGCCTAAGGGCTGAGGCTCCCCAGGCCTGGGGCTCCCAAAGCCTAAGGGCTGGTGAGCCCCAGGTCTGGGGCTCCCAAAGACTAAGGGCTGGGGTGACCCGGCCTCGGGCTCCCAAAGTATAAGGGCTAGGGCGAACGAGGCCTGGGGCTAACTAAGCCTAAGGGCTGGGGCGCCCCAGACCTGGGGCTATCAAAGCCTAAGGGCTGGGGCACCGCAGGCCTAGGGCTCCCAAAGCCTAAGGGCTGAGGCGCCCCAGGCCTGGGGCTCCCAAAGCCTAAGGGCTGGTGCGCCCCAGGTCTGGGGCTCCCTAAGCCTAATTGCTGGGGTGCCCCAAGTCTGGGGCTCTCTAAGCCTAAGGGCTGGGGCGACCCAGGCCTGGGGCTTCCAAAGCCTAATTGGTGGGGTGCCCCAAGTCTGGGGCTCTCTAAGCCTAAAGGCTGGGGCGACCCAGGCCTGGGGCTCCCAAAGCCTAATTGCTGGGGCACCCCCGGTCTGGGGCTCTCTAAGCCTAAGGCTTGGGCGACCCTGGCCTGGAGCTCCCTAAGCCTAAGGGTTGGGGCGCCCCCGGCCTGGGGTTCTCAAAGCCTAAGGGCTGGGTCCCCCAAGCCAGGGGCTCCCAAAGCCCAAGGGCTGGGGCGCCCCAGGCCAGGGGCTCCCAAAGCGTAAGGGCTGGGGCGCCCCAGCCCTAGGGCTGTCTAAGCCCAAGGGCTGGGGCGCCCCAGGCCTGGGGCTCCCAAAGCCCAAGGAATGAGGAGTCCCAGGCCTGGGCCTCCCAAAGCCTAAGGGCTGGGGCACCCCAGCCCTAGGGCTGTCTAAGCCCAAGGGCTGGGGCGCCCCAGGCCTGGGGCTCCCAAAGCCCAAGGAATGAGGAGTCCCAGGCCTGGGGCTCCCAAAGCCTAAGGGCTGGGGCGCCCCAGGCCTGGGGATCCCAAAGCCTAAGGGCTGGGGCACCACAGGCCTGGGGCTGTCTAAGCCCAAGGGCTGGGGCGCCCAAGGCCTGGGGATCCCAAAGCCTAAGGGCTGGGGCGGGCCAGGCCTGGGCCTCCCAAAGCCTAAGGGCTGGACGCCCCATGCGTGGGGTTCAAAAGACTAAGGGCTGGGGCGCCCCAGGCCTGGGGCTCCCAAAGCCCAATGAATGAGGAGTCCCAGGCCTGGGGCTCCCAAAGCCTAAGGGCTGGGGGGCCCCAGGGCTGGGGATCCCAAAGCCTAAGGGCAGGGGCACCCCAGGCCTGGGGCTGTCTAAGCCCAAGGGCTGGGGCGCCCCAGGCCAGGGGCTCCCAAAGCATAAGGGCGGGGGCGCCCCAGGCCTGGGGATCCCAAAGCCTAAGGGCTGGGGCACCCCAGCCCTGGGGCTGTCTAAGCCCAAGGGCTGGGGCGCCCCAGGCCTGGGGCTCCCAAAGCCCAAGGAATGAGGAGTCCCAGGCCTGGGGCTCCCAAAGCCTAATGGCTGGGTCCCCCCAGGCCAGGGGCTCCCAAAGCCCAAGGGCTGGGGCGCCACAGGCCAGGGGCTCCCAAAGCGTAAGGGCGGGGGCGCCCCAGGCCTGGGGATCCCAAAGCCTAAGGGCTGGAGCATCCCAGCCCTGGGGCTGTCTAAGCCCAAGGGTTGGGGCGCCCCAGGCCTGGGGCTCCCAAAGCCCAAGGAATGAGGAGTCCCAGGCCTAGGGCTACCAAAGCCTAAGGGCTGGGGCGCCCCAGGCCTGGGGATCCCAAGCCTAAGGGCTGGGGCACCCCGGCCTGGAGCTGTCTAAACACAGGCTGGGGCGCCCCAGGGCTGGGGATCCCAAAGCCTAAGGGCTGGGGCAGCCCAGGCCTGGGACTGTCTAAGCCCAAGGGCTGGGGAGCCCCAGGCCTGGGGCTCCAAAAGCCTAAGGGCTGGGGCGGCCCAGGCCTGGACCTCCCAAAGCGTAAGGGCTGGGGCACCAAATGCCTGGGGTTCCAAAGACTAAGGGCTGGGGCGCCCCATGCCTGGGGTTCCAAAGCCTAAAGGCTGGGGCGCCGCAGGCCTGGGGCTCCCAAAGCCTAAGGGCTGAGGCGCCCCAGGCCTGGGGCTTCCAAAGCCTAAGGGCTGGTGAGCCCCAGGTCTGGGGCTCCCAAAGACTAAGGGCTGGGGTGACCCGGCCTCGGGCTCCCAAAGTATAAGGGCTAGGGCGAACGAGGCCTGGGGCTAACTAAGCCTAAGGGCTGGGGCGCCCCAGACCTGGGGCTATCAAAGCCTAAGGGCTGGGGCACCGCAGGCCTAGTGCTCCCAAAGCCTAAGGGCTGAGGCGCCCCAGGCCTGGGGCTCCCAAAGCCTAAGGGCTGGTGCGCCCCAGGTCTGGGGCTCCCTAAGCCTAATTGCTGGGGTGCCCCAGTCTGGGGCTCTCTAAGCCTAAGGGCTGGGGCGACCCAGGCCTGGGGCTTCCAAAGCCTAATTGCTGGGGCACCCCCGGTCTGGGGCTCTCTAAGCCTAAGGCTTGGGCGACCCTGGCCTGGAGCTCCCTAAGCCTAAGGGCTGGGGCGCCCCCGGCCTGGGGTTCTCAAAACCTAAGGGCTGGGTCCCCCCAGGCCAGGGGCTCCCAAAGCCCAAGGGCTGGGTCCCCCCAGGCCAGGGGCTCCCAAAGCCCAAGGGCTGGGGCGCCCCAGGCCAGGGTCTCCCAAAGCGTAAGGGCGGGGGCGCCCCAGGCCTGGGGATCCCAAAGCCTAAGGGCTGGGGCACCCCAGGCCTGGGGCTGTCTAAGCCCAAGGGCTGGGGCGCCCCAGGCCTGGGGATCCCAAAGCCTAAGGGCTGGGGCAGCCCAGGCCTGGGCCTCCCAAACCTAAGGGCTGGGATGCCCCATGCGTGTGGTTCAAAAGAATAAGGGCTGGGGCGCCCCCGCCTGGGGCTCCCAAAGCCCAATGAATGAGGAGTCCCAGGCCTGGGGCTCCCAAAGCCTAAGGGCTGGGGGGCCCCAGGGCTGGGGATCCCAAAGCCTAAGGGCTGGGGCACCGCAGGCCTGGGGCTCCCAAAGCCTAAGGGATGAGGCGCCCCAGGCCTGGGGCTCCCAAAGCTTAAGGGCTGGTGCGCCCCAGGTCTGGGGCTCCCTAAGCCGAATTGCTGGGGCACCCCCGGTCTGGGGCTCTCTAAGCCTAAGACTTGGGCGACCCTGGCCTGGAGCTCCCTAAGCCTAAGGGCTGGGGCGCCCAAGGCCAGGGTCTCCCAAAGACTAAGAGCTGGTGCGACCCAAGCCTGGGTCTCCCGAAGCCTAAGGGCTGGGTGCCCCAGGCCTGTGCCTCCCTAAGGCTAAGGTTTGGGGCGCCCCAGGCCTGGGGCTCCCAAAGCCTAAGGGCTGGGGCGCCCCAGGCCATGGGCTCCCTAAGTCTAAGAGCTGGGGATCACCAGGCCTGGGGCTCCCAAAGCCTAAGGTCTGGGGCGCCCCAGGCCTGGGTCTCCTAAAGCCTAAGGCCTGGGGCGCCCCAGGCCTGGGTCTCCCAAATCCTAAGGGCTGGGCACCCCAGGCCTGGGGCTCCCAAAATCTAAGAGCTGGGGATCACCAGGCCTGGGGCTCCCTAAGCCTAAGGGCTGGAATTCCCCAGGCCTGGGGCTCCCTAAGCCTAAGGGCTGGGGCAACCCAGATCTGGGGCTCCCTAAGCCTAAGGGCTGGGATGCCCCAGGCCTGGGGCTCCCTAAGCCTAAGGGCTGGGGCAACCCAGGTCTGGGGCTCCCTAAGCCTAATGGCTGGAGTGCCCCAGGTCTGGGCATACAAAATACTGAGGGCTGGAGTGCCCCAAGCCTGGGGCTCCCAAAGCCTAAGGGCTAGGCGCCCCAGGCTGGGGCTCCCAAAATTTAAGAACTGGGGCTCACCAGGCCATGGGCTCCCTAAGCCTAAGGATTGGGGCGCCCCAGACCTGGGGCTCCCCAAGCCTAAGGGCCGGCGACACCCTGGCCTGGCGCTCCCAAAGCCTAATTGCTGGGGCGCCCCAGGTCTGGGGATCTCTAAGCTTAAGGGCTGGGGTTCTCCAGGCCTGGGGCTCCCGAAGCCTAAGGGCTGGGGCACCCCAAGCTTGGGGCTCCCAAAGCCTAAGGGCTGGGGCGACCCAGGCCTGGGGCTCCCTAAAACTAAGGGCTGGGGCGCCCCAGACCTGGGCTCCCTAAGCCTAAGGGCCGGGGAGACCCTGGCCTGGCAATTCCTAAGCCTAATTGCTGGGGCGCCCCAGGCCTGGGGATCTCTGAGCCCAAGGGCTGGGGTTCTCCAGTCCTGGGGCTACCAAAGCCTAAGGGCTGGGGCACCCCAGGCTTGGGGCTCCCAAAGCCTAAAGGCTGGGGCGACCCAGGTCTGGGGCTCCCTAAAACTAAGGGCTGGGGCACCCCAGGCCTGGGGATCCCTAAGCCTAAGGGCTGGGGCGCCCCAGGCCTGGGCATCCCTAATCCTAAGGGCTGGGGCACCGCAGGCCTGGGGCTCCCTAAGCCTAATTGCTGGGGTGCCCCAAGTCTGGGGCTCTCTAAGCCTAAGGACTGGGGCAACCCAGGCCTGGGGCTCCCAAAGCCTAATTGCTGGGGCACCCCCGGTGTGGGGCTCTCTAAGCCTAAGGCTTGGGCGACCCTGGCCTGGGGCTACCTAAGCCTAAGGGCTGGGGCGCCCCCGGCCAGGGGTTCCCAAAGCCTAAGGGCTGGGTCCCACCAGGCCAGGGGCTCCCAAAGCCCAAGGGCTGGGGCGCCCCAGGCCAGGGGCTCCCAAAGCGTAAGGGCGGGGGCGCCCCAGGCCTGGGGATTCCAAAGCCTAAGGGCTGGGGAACCCCAGCCCTGGGGCTGTCTAAGCCCAAGGGCTGGGGCGCCCCAGGCCTGGGGCTCCCAAAGCCCAAGGAATGAGGAGTCCCAGGCCTGGGGCTCCCAAAGCCTAATGGCTGGGTCCCCCCAGGCCAGGGGCTCCCAAAGACCAAGGGCTGGGGCGCCACAGGCCAGGGGCTCCCAAAGTGTAAGGGCGGGGGCGCCCCAGGCCTGGGGATCCCAAAGCCTAAGGGCTGGGGCACCCCAGCCCTGGGGCTGTCTAAGCCCAAGGGTTGGGGCGCCCCAGGCCTGGGGCTCCCAAAGCCCAAGGAATGAGGAGTCCCAGGCCTGGGGCTACCAAAGCCTAATGGCTGGGGCGCCCCAGGCCTGGGGATCCCAAGCCTAAGGGCTGGGGCACCCCAGGCCTGGAGCTGTCTAAGCACAGGCTGGGGCGCCCCAGGGCTGGGGATCCCAAAGCCTAAGGGCTGGGGCAGCCCAGGCCTGGGACTGTCTAAGCCCAAGGGCTGGGGAGCCCCAGGCCTGGGGCTCCAAAAGCCTAAAGGCTGGGGCGGCCCAGGCCTGGACCTCCCAAAGCCTAAGGGCTGGGGCGCCAAATGCCTGGGGTTCCAAAGACTAAGGGCTGGGGCGCCCCATGCCTGGGGTTCCAAAGCCTAAAGGCTGGGGCGCCGCAGGCCTGGGGCTCCCAAAGCCTAAGGGCTGAGGCGCCCCAGGCCTGGGGCTCCCAAAACCTAAGGGCTGGTGAGCCCCTGGTCTGGGGCTCCCAAAGACTAAGGGCTGGGGTGACCCGGCCTCGGGCTCCCAAAGTATAAGGGCTAGGGCGAACGAGGCCTGGGGCTAACTAAGCCTAAGGGCTGGGGCACCGCAGGCCTAGTGCTCCCAAAGCCTAAGGGCTGAGGCGCCCCAGGCCTGGGGCTCCCAAAGCCTAAGGGCTGGTGCGCCCCAGGTCTGGGGCTCCCTAAGCCTTATTGCTGGGGTGCCCCAGTCTGGGGCTCTCTAAGCCTAAGGGCTAGGGCGACCCAGGCCTGGGGATTCCAAAGCCTAATTGCTGGGGTGCCCCAAGTCTGGGGCTCTCTAACCTTAAGGGCTGGGGCTACCCAGGCCTGGGGCTCCCAAAGCCTAATTGCTGGGGCACCCCCGGTCTGGGGCTCTCTAAGCCTAAGGCTTGGGCGACCCTGGCCTGGAGCTCCCTAAGCCTAAGGGCTGGGGCGCCCCCGGCCTGGGGTTCTCAAAGCCTAAGGGCTGGGTCCCCCCAGGCCAGGGGCTCCCAAAGCCCAAGGGCTGGGTCCCCCCAGGCCAGGGGCTCCCAAAGCCCAAGGGCTGGGGCGCCCCAGGCCAGGGGCTCCCAAAGCGTAAGGGCGGGGGCGCCCCAGGCCTGGGGATCCCAAAGCCTAAGGGCTGGGGCACCCCAGCCCTGGGGCTGTCTAAGCCCAAGGGCTGGGGCGCCCCAGGCCTGGGGCTCCCAAAGCCCAAGGAATGAGGAGTCCCAGGCCTGGGGCTCCCAAAGCCTAAGGGCTGGGGCGCCCCAGGCCTGGGGATCCCAAAGCCTAAGGGCTGGGGCACCCCAGGCCTGGGGCTGTCTAAGCCCACGGGCTGGGGCGCCCCAGGCCTGGGGATCCAAAAGCCTAAGGGCTGGGGCAGCCCAGGCCTGGGCCTCCCAAAGCCTAAGGGCTGGGACGCCCCATGCGTGGGGTTCAAAAGACTAAGGGCTGGGGCGCCCCAGGCCTGGGGCTTCCAAAGCCCAATGAATGAGGAGTCCCAGGCCTGGGGCTCCCAAAGCCTAAGGGCTGGGGGGCCCCAGGGCTGGGGATCCCAAAGCCTAAGGGCTGGGGCACCGCAGGCCTGGGGCTCCCAAAGCCTAAGGGATGAGGCGCCCCAGGCCTGGGGCTCCCAAAGCTTAAGGGCTGGTGCACCCCAGGTCTGGGGCTCCCTAAGCCGAATTGCTGGGGCACCACCGATCTGGGGCTCTCTAAGCCTAAGGCTTGGGCGACCCTGGCCTGGAGCTCCCTAAGCCTAAGGGCTGGGGCGCCCAAGGCCAGGGTCTCCCAAAGACTAAGAGCTGGTGCGACCCAAGCCTGGGTCTCCCGAAGCCTAAGGGCTGGGTGCCCCAGGCCTGTGCCTCCCTAAGGCTAAGGTTTGGGGCGCCCCAGGCCTGGGGCTCCAAAAGCCTAAGGGCTGGGGCGCCCCAGGCCATGGGCTCCCTAAGTCTAAGAGCTGGGGATCACCAGGCCTGGGGCTCCCAAAGCCTAAGGCCTGGGGCGCCCCAGGCCTGGGTCTCCTAAAGCCTAAGGCCTGGGGCGCCCCAGGCCTGGGTCTCCCAAAACCTAAGGGCTGGGCACCCCAGGCCTGGGGCTCCCAAAATCTAAGAGCTGGGGATCACCAGGCCTGGGGCTCCCTAAGCCTAAGGGCTGGAATTCCCCAGGCCTGGGGCTCCCTAAGCCTAAGGGCTGGGGCAACCCAGGTCTGGGGCTCCCTAAGCCTAAGGGCTGGGATGCCCCAGGCCTGGGGCTCCCTAAGCCTAAGGGCTGGGGCAACCCAGGTCTGGGGCTCCCTAAGCCTAATGGCTGGAGTGCCCCAGGTCTGGGCATACAAAATACTGAGGGCTGGAGTGCCCCAAGCCTGGGGCTCCCAAAGCCTAAGGGCTAGGCGCCCCAGGCTGGGGCTCCCAAAATTTAAGAACTGGGGCTCACCAGGCCTTGGGCTCCCTAAGCCTAAGGATTGGGGCGCCCCAGACCTGGGGCTCCCCAAGCCTAAGGGCCGGCGACACCCTGGCCTGGCGCTCCCAAAGCCTAATTGCTGGGGCGCCCCAGGTCTGGGGATCTCTAAGCCTAAGGGCTGGGGTTCTCCAGGCCTGGGGCTCCCGAAGCCTAAGGGCTGGGGCACCCCAAGCTTGGGGCTCCGAAAGCCTAAGGGCTGGGGCGACCCAGGCCTGGGGCTCCCTAAAACTAAGGGCTGGGGCGCCCCAGACCTGGGCTCCCTAAGCCTAAGGGCCGGGGAGACCCTGGCCTGGCACTCCCTAAGCCTAATTGCTGGGGCGCCCCAGGCCTGGGATCTCTGAGCCCAAGGGCTGGGGTTCTCCAGTCCTGGGGCTACCAAAGCCTAAGGGCTGGGGCACCCCAGGCTTGGGGCTCCCAAAGCCAAAGGGCTGGGGCGCCGCAGGCCTGGGGCTCCCTAAGCCTAATTGCTGGGGTGCCCCAAGTCTGGGGCTCTCTAAGCCTAAGGACTGGGGCGACCCAGGCCTGGGGCTCCCAAAGCCTAATTGCTGGGGCACCCCCGGTGTGGGGCTCTCTAAGCCTAAGGCTTGGGCGACCCTGGCCTGGGGCTACCTAAGCCTAAGGGCTGGGGCGCCCCCGGCCAGGGGTTCCCAAAGCCTAAGGGCTGGGTCCCACCAGGCCAGGGGCTCCCAAAGCCCAAGGGCTGGGGCGCCCCAGGCCGGGGGCTCCCAAAGCGTAAGGGCGGGGGCGCCCCAGGCCTGGGGATCCCAAAGCCTAAGGTCTGGGGCACCCCAGCCCTGGGGCTGTCTAAGCCCAAGGGCTGGGGCGCCCCAGGCCTGGGGCTCCCAAAGCCCAAGGAATGAGGAGTCCCAGGCCTGGGGCTCCCAAAGCCTAAGGTCTGGGGCGCCCCAGGCCTGGGGATCCCAAGCCTAAGGGCTGGGGCACCCCAGGCCTGGAGCTGTCTAAGCACAGGCTGGGGCGCCCCAGGGCTGGGGATCCCAAAGCCTAAGGGCTGGGGCAGCCCAGGCCTGGGACTGTCTAAGCCCAAGGGCTGGGGCGCCCCAGGCCTGGGGCTCCCAAAGCCTAAGGGCTGGTGAGCCCCAGGTCTGGGGCTCCCAAAGACTAAGGGCTGGGGTGACCCGGCCTCGGGCTCCCAAAGTATAAGGGCTAGGGCGAACGAGGCCTGGGGCTAACTAAGCCTAAGGGCTGGGGTGCCCCAGACTGGGGATATCAAAGCCTAAGGGCTGGGGCACCGCAGGCCTAGGGCTCCCAAAGCCTAAGGGCTGAGGCGCCCCAGGCCTGGGGCTCCCAAAGCCTAAGGGCTGGTGCGCCCCAGGCCTGGGGCTTCCAAAGCCTAATTGCTGGGGTGCTCCAAGTCTGGGGCTCTCTAAGCCTAAAGGCTGGGGCGACCCAGGCCTGGGGCTCCCAAAGCCTAATTGCTGGGGCACCCCCGGTCTGGGGCTCTCTAAGCCTAAGGCTTGGGCGACCCTGGCCTGGAGCTCCCTAAGCCTAAGGGCTGGGGCGCCCCCGGCCTTGGGTTCTCAAAGCCTAAGGGCTGGGTCCCCCCAGGCCAGGGGCTCCCAAAGCCCAAGGGCTTGGGCGCCCCAGGCCAGGGGCTCCCAAAGCGTAAGGGCTGGGGCGCCCCAGGCCTGGGGATCCCAAAGCCCAAGGAATGAGGAGTCCCAGGCCTGGGGCTCCCAAAGCCTAAGGGCTGGGGCGCCCCAGGCCTGGGGTTCCCAAAGCCTAAGGGCTGGGGCACCCCAGGCCTGGGGCTGTCTAAGCCCAATGAATGAGGAGTCCCAGGCCTGGGGCTCCCAAAGCCTAAGGGCTGGGGCGGCCCAGGCCTGGGCCTCCCAAAGCCTAAGGGCTGGGACGCCCCATGCGTGGGGTTCCAAAGGCTAAGGGCTGGGGCGCCCCAGGCCTGGGGCTCCCAAAGCCCAATGAATGAGGAGTCCCAGGCCTGGGGCTCCCAAAGCCTAAGGGCTGGGGCGCCCCAGGCCTGGGGATCCCAAAGCCTAAGGGCTGGGACACCCCAGACCTGGGGCTGTCTAAGCCCAAGGGCTGGGGCGCCCCAGGCCTGGGGCTCCCAAAGCCTAAGGGCTGGGGCGGCCCAGGCCTGGGGTTCCAAAGACTAAGGGCTGGGGCGCCCCATGCCTGGGGTTCCAAAGCCTAAAGGCTGGGGCGCCGCAGGCCTGGGGCTCCCAAAGGCTAAGGGCTGAGGCGCCCCAGGCCTGGGGCTCCCAAAGCCTAAGGGCTGGTGAGCCCCAGGTCTGGGGCTCCCAAAGACTAAGGGCTGGGGTGACACGGCCTTGGGCTCCCAAAGTATAAGGGCAAGGGCGAACGAGGCCTGGGGCTAACTAAGCCTAAGGGCTGGGGCGCCCCAGACCTGGGGCTATCAAAGCCTAAGGGCTGGGGCACCGCAGGCCTGGGGCTCCCAAAGCCTAAGGGCTGAGGCGCCCCAGGCCTGGGGCTCCCAAAGCCTAAGGGCTGGTGCGCCCCAGGTCTGGGGCTCCCTAAGCCTAATTGCTGGGGTGCCCCAAGTCTGGGGCTCTCTAAGCCTAAGGGCTGGGGCGACTCAGGCCTGGGGCTCCCAAAGCCTAATTGCTGGGGCACCCCCGGTCTGGGGCTCTCTAAGCCTAAGGCTTGGGCGACCCTGGCCTGGAGCTCCCTAAGCCTAAGGGCTGGGGCGCCCCCGGCCTGGGGTTCTCAAACCTAAGGGCTGGGACCCCCAGGCCAGGGGCTCCCAAAGCCCAAGGGCTGGGGCGCCCCCGCCGTTACGCTTTGGGAGCCCCTGGCCTGGGGATCCCAAAGCCTAAGGGCTGGGGCACCCCAGCCCTGGGGCTGTCTAAGCCCAAGGGCTGGGGCGCCCCAGGCCTGGGGCTCCCAAAGCCCAAGGAATGAGGAGTCCCAGGCCTGGGGCTCCCAAAACCTAAGGGCTGGGGCGCCCCAGGCCTTGGGATCCCAAAGCCTAAAGGCTGGGGCACCCCAGGCCTGGGGCTGTCTAAGCCCAAGGGCTGGGGCGCCCCAGGCCTGGGTCTTCCAAAGCCTAAGGGCTGGGGCGGCCCAGGCCTGGGCCTCCCAAAGCCCAAGGGCTGGGACGCCCCATGCGTGGGGTTCCAAAGACTAAGGGCTGGGGCGCCCCAGGCCTGGGGCTCCCAAAGCCCAATGAATGAGGAGTCCCAGGCCTGGGGCTCCCAAAGCCTAAGGGCTGGGGCGCCCCAGGGCTGGGGATCCCAAAGCCTAAGGGCTGGGGCACCCCAGGCCTGGGGTTGTCTAAGCCCAAGGGCTGGGGCGCCCCAGGCTTGGGGCTCCCAAAGCCTAAGGGCTGGGGCGGCCCAGGCCTGGGGTTCCAAAGACTAAGGGCTGGGGCGCCCCATGCCTGGGGTTCCAAAGCCTAAAGGCTGGGGCGCCGCAGGCCTGGGGCTCCCAAAGCCTAAGGGCTGAGGCGCCCCAGGCCTGGGGCTTCCACAGCCTAAGGGCTGGTGAGCCCCAGGTCTGGGGCTCCCAAAGACTAAGGGCTGGGGTGACCCGGCCTAGGGCTCCCAAAGTATAAGGGCTAGGGCGAACGAGGCCTGGGGCTAACTAAGCCTAAGGGCTGGGGCGCCCCAGACCTGGGGCTATCAAAGCCTAAGGGCTGGGACACCGCAGGCCTGGGGTTCCCAAAGCCTAAGGGCTGAGGCGCCCCAGGCCTGGGGCTCCCAAAGCCAAAGGGCTGGTGCGCCCCAGGTCTGGGGCTCCCAAAGACTAAGGGCTGGGGCGTCCCAAGCCTTGGGCTTCTTAAGTCTAAAGGCTGGGGAGCCCCAGGCCTGGGGCTCCCTAAGCCTAAGGGCTGGGACGCACAAGGCCAGGGTCTCCCAAAGACTAAGAGATGGGGCGACCCAAGCCTGGGTCTCCCAAAGCCTAAGGGCTGGGTGCTCCAGGCCTGTGCCTCCCTAAAGCTAAGATTTGGGGCGCCCCAGGCCTGGGGCTCCCAAAGCCTAAGGGCTGGGGCACCCCAGGCCCTGGGCTCCCTAAGTCGAAGAGCTGGGGATCACCAGGTCTGGGGCTCCCAAAGCCTAAGGGTTGGGGCGCCCCAGGCCTGGGTCTCCGAAAGCCTAAGGGCTGGGCGCCCCATTCCTGGGGCTCCCAAAGTCTAAGAGCTGGGGCTCACCAGGCCTGGGGCTCACTAAGCCTAAGGGCTGGGGTGCCCCAGGCCTTGGGCTCCCTAAGCCTAAGGGCTGGGGCAACCCAGGTCTGGGGCTCCCTAAGCCTAATGGCTGGAGTGCCCCAGGTCTGGGCATACAAAATACTGAGGGCTGGAGTGCCCCAGGCTGGGGCTCCCAAAGTTTAAGCACTGGGGCTCACCAGGCCTTGGGCTCCCTAAGCCTAAGGATTGGGGCGCCCCAGACCTGGTGCTCCCCAAGCCTAAGGGCCGGCGAGAGCCTGGCCTGGCGCTCCCTAAGCCTAATTGCTGAGGCGCCCCAGGTCTGGGGATCTCTAAGCCTAAGGGCTGGGGTTCTCCAGGCCTGGGGCTCCCGAAGCCTAAGGGCTGGGGCACCCCAAGCTTGGGGCTCCGAAAGCCTAAGGGCTGGGGCGACCCAGGCCTGGGGCTCCCTAAAACTAAGGGCTGGGGCGCCCCAGACCTGGGCTCCCTAAGCCTAAGGGCCGGGGAGACCCTGGCCTGGCACTCCCTAAGCCTAATTGCTGGGGCGACCCAGGCCTGGGGATCTCTGAGCCCAAGGGCTGGGGTTCTCCAGGCCTGGGGCTCCCATAGCCTAAGGGCTGGGGCACACCAGGCTTGGGGCTCCCAAAGCCTAAGGGCTGGGGCGAACCAGGTCTGGGGCTCCCTAAAACTAAGGGCTGGGGCGCCCCAGGCCTGGGGCTCCCTAAGCCTAAGGGCTGAGGCGCCCCAGGCCTGGGCATCCCTAATCCTAAGGTCTGGGTCCCCCCAGGCCAGGGGCTCCCAAAGCCCAAGGGCTGGGGCGCCCCAGGCCAGGGGCTCCCAAAGCGCCAAAGCGTAAGGGCGGGGGTGCCCCAGGCCTGGGGATCCCAAAGCCTAAGGGCTGGGGCACCCCAGGCCTGGGGCTGTCTAAGCCCAAGGGCTGGGGCGCCCCAGGCCTGGGGCTCCCAAAGCCCAAGGAATGAGGAGTCCCAGGCCTGGGGCTCCCAAAGCCTAAGGGCTGGGTCCCCCCAGGCCAGGAGCTCCTAAAGCCCAAGGGCTGGGGCACCCCAGGCCAGGGGCTCCCAAAGCGTAAGGGCGGGGGCGCCCCAGGCCTGGGGCTCCCAAAGTCCAAGGAATGAGGAGTCCCAGTCCTGGGGCTCCCAAAGCCTAAGGGCTGGGTCCCCCCAGGCCAGGAGCTCCCAAAGCCCAAGGGCTGGGGCGCCCCAGGCCAGGGGCTCCCAAAGCCTAAGGGCTGGGGCACCCCAGCCCTGGGGCTGTCTAAGCCCAAGGGCTGGGGCGCCCCAGGCCTGGGGCTCCCAAAGCCCAAGGAATGAGGAGTCCTAGGCCTGGGGCTACCAAAGCCTAAGGGCTGGGGCGCCCCAGGCCTGGGGATCCCAAAGCCTAAGGGCTGGGGCACCCCAGGCCTGGGGCTGTCTAAGCCCAAGGGCTGGGGCGCCCCAGGCCTGGGGCTCCCAAAGCCCAAGGAATGAGGAGTCCCAGGCCTGGGACTCCCAAAGCCTAAGGGCTGGGTCCCCCCAGGCCAGGGGCTCCCAAAGCCCAAGGGCTGGGGCACCCCAGGACAGGGGCTCCCAAAGCGTAAGGGCGGGGGCGCCCCAGGCCTGGGGATCCCAAAGCCTAAGGGCTGGGGCACCCCAGCCCTGGGGCTGTCTAAGTCCAAGGGCTGGGGCGCCCCAGGCCTGGGGCTCCCAAAGCCCAAGGGCTGGCCGCCCAGGGCTGGGGCTCCCAAAGCCCAAGGAATGAGGAGTCCCAGGCCTGGGGCTCCCAAAGCCTAAGGGCTGGGGCGCCCCAGGCCTGGGGATCCCAAAGCCTAAGGACTGGGGCACCCCAGGCCTGGGGCTGTCTAACCCCAAGGGCTGGCGCGCCCCAGGCCTGGGACTCCCAAAGCCTAAGGGCTGGGGCGCCCCAGGTCTGGGGCTCCCAAAGACTAAGGGCTGGGGTGACACGGCCTTGGGCTCCCAAAGTATAAGGGCAAGGGCGAACGAGGCCTGGGGCTAACTAAGCCTAAGGGCTGGGGCGCCCCAGACCTGGGTCTATCAAAGCCTAAGGGCTGGGGCACCGCAGGCCTGGGGCTCCCAAAGCCTAAGGGCTGAGGCGCCCCAGGCCTGGGGCTCCCAAAGCCTAAGGGCTGGTGCGCCCCAGGTCTGGGGCTCCCTAAGCCTAATTGATGGGGTGCCCCAAGTCTGGGGCTCTCTAAGCCTAAGGGCTGGGGCGACCCAGGCCTGGGGCTCCCAAAGCCTAATTGCTGGGGCACCCCCGGTCTGGGGCTCTCTAAGCCTAAGGCTTGGGCGACCCTGGCCTGGAGCTCCCTAAGCCTAAGGGCTGGGGCGCCCCCGGCCTGGGGTTCTCAAACCTAAGGGCTGGGACCCCCAGGCCAGGGGCTCCCAAAGCCCAAGGGCTGGGGCGCCCCCGCCGTTACGCTTTGGGAGCCCCTGGCCTGGGGATCCCAAAGCCTAAGGGCTGGGGCACCCCAGCCCTGGGGCTGTCTAAGCCCAAGGGCTGGGGCGCCCCAGGCCTGGGGCTCCCAAAGCCCAAGGAATGAGGAGTCCCAGGCCTGGGGCTCCCAAAACCTAAGGGCTGGGGCGCCCCAGGCCTGGGGATCCCAAAGCCTAAAGGCTGGGGCACCCCAGGCCTGGGGCTGTCTAAGCCCAAGGGCTGGGGCGCCCCAGGCCTGGGTCTTCCAAAGCCTAAGGGCTGGGGCGGCCCAGGCCTGGGCCTCCCAAAGCCCAAGGGCTGGGACGCCCCATGCGTGGGGTTCCAAAGACTAAGGGCTGGGGCGCCCCAGGCCTGGGGCTCCCAAAGCCCAGTGAATGAGGGGTCCCAGGCCTGGGGCTCCTAAAGCCTAAGGGCTGGGGCGCCCCAGGCCTGGGGATCCCAAAGCCTAAGGGCTGGGGCACCCCAGGCCTGGGGTTGTCTAAGCCCAAGGGCTGGGGCGCCCCAGGCTTGGGGCTCCCAAAGCCTAAGGGCTGGGGCGGCCCAGGCCTGGGGTTCCAAAGACTAAGGGCTGGGGCGCCCCATGCATGGGGTTCCAAAGCCTAAAGGCTGGGGTGCCGCAGGCCTGGGGCTCCCAAAGCCTAAGGGCTGAGGCGCCCCAGGCCTGGGGCTTCCACAGCCTAAGGGCTGGTGAGCCCCAGGTCTGGGGCTCCCAAAGACTAAGGGCTGGGGTGACCCGGCCTCGGGCTCCCAAAGTATAAGGGCTAGGGCGAACGAGGCCTGGGGCTAACTAAGCCTAAGGGCTGGGGCGCCCCAGACCTGGGGCTATCAAAGCCTAAGGGCTGGGACACCGCAGGCCTGGGGTTCCCAAAGCCTAAGGGCTGAGGCGCCCCAGGCCTGGGGCTCCCAAAGCCAAAGGGCTGGTGCGCCCCAGGTCTGGGGCTCCCAAAGACTAAGGGCTGGGGCGTCCCAAGCCTTGGGCTTCTTAAGTCTAAAGGCTGGGGAGCCCCAGGCCTGGGGCTCCCTAAGCCTAAGGGCTGGGGCGCACAAGGCCAGGGTCTCCCAAAGACTAAGAGATGGGGCGACCCAAGCCTGGGTCTCCCAAAGCCTAAGGGCTGGGTGCTCCAGGCCTGTGCCTCCCTAAAGCTAAGATTTGGGGCGCCCCAGGCCTGGGGCTCCCAAAGCCTAAGGGCTGGGGCACCCCATGCCCTGGGCTCCCTAAGTCGAAGAGCTGGGGATCACCAGGTCTGGGGCTCCCAAAGCCTAAGGGTTGGGGCGCCCCAGGCCTGGGTCTCCGAAAGCCTAAGGGCTGGGCGCCCCATTCCTGGGGCTCCCAAAGTCTAAGAGCTGGGGCTCACCAGGCCTGGGGCTCACTAAGCCTAAGGGCTGGGGTGCCCCAGGCCTTGGGCTCCCTAAGCCTAAGGGCTGGGGCAACCCAGGTCTGGGGCTCCCTAAGCCTAATGGCTGGAGTGCCCCAGGTCTGGGCATACAAAATACTGAGGGCTGGAGTGCCCCAGGCTGGGGCTCCCAAAGTTTAAGCACTGGGGCTCACCAGGCCTTGGGCTCCCTAAGCCTAAGGGCCGGGGAGACCCTGGCCTGGCGCTCCCTAAGCCTAATTGCTGAGGCGCCCCAGGTCTGGGGATCTCTAAGCCTAAGGGCTGGGGTTCTCCAGGCCTGGGGCTCCCGAAGCCTAAGGGCTGGGGCACCCCAAGCTTGGGGCTCCGAAAGCCTAAGGGCTGGGGCGACCCAGGCCTGGGGCTCCCTAAAACTAAGGGCTGGGGCGCCCCAGACCTGGGCTCCCTAAGCCTAAGGGCCGGGGAGACCCTGGCCTGGCACTCCCTAAGCCTAATTGCTGGGGCGACCCAGGCCTGGGGATCTCTGAGCCCAAGGGCTGGGGTTCTCCAGGCCTGGGGCTCCCATAGCCTAAGGGCTGGGGCACACCAGGCTTGGGGCTCCCAAAGCCTAAGGGCTGGGGCGAACCAGGTCTGGGGCTCCCTAAAACTAAGGGCTGGGGCGCCCCAGGCCTGGGGATCCCTAAGCCTAAGGGCTGAGGCGCCCCAGGCCTGGGCATCCCTAATCCTAAGGTCTGGGTCCCCCCAGGCCAGGGGCTCCCAAAGCCCAAGGGCTGGGGCACCCCAGGCCAGGGGCTCCCAAAGCGTAAGGGCGGGGGCGCCCCAGGCCTGGGGCTCCCAAAGTCCAAGGAATGAGGAGTCCCAGTCCTGGGGCTCCCAAAGCCTAAGGGCTGGGTCCCCCCAGGCCAGGAGCTCCCAAAGCCCAAGGGCTGGGGAGCCCCAGGCCAGGGGCTCCCAAAGCCTAAGGGCTGGGGCACCCCAGCCCTGGGGCTGTCTAAGCCCAAGGGCTGGGGCCCCCCAGGCTGGGGCTCCCAAAGCCCAAGGAATGAGGAGTCCCAGGCCTGGGGCTACCAAAGCCTAAGGGCTGGGGCGCCCCAGGCCTGGGGATCCCAAAGCCTAAGGGCTGGGGCACCCCAGGCCTGGGGCTGTCTAAGCCCAAGGGCTGGGGCGCCCCAGGCCTGGGGATCCCAAAGCCCAAGGAATGAGGAGTCCCAGGCCTGGGACTCCCAAAGCCTAAGGGCTGGGTCCCCCCAGGCCAGGGGCTCCCAAAGCCCAAGGGCTGGGGCACCCCAGGACAGGGGCTCCCAAAGCGTAAGGGCGGGGGCGCCCCAGGCCTGGGGATCCCAAAGCCTAAGGGCTGGGGCACCCCAGCCCTGGGGTTGTCTAAGCCCAAGGGCTGGGGCGCCCCAGGCCTGGGGCTCCCAAAGCCCAAGGGCTGGCCGCCCAGGGCTGGGGCTCCCAAAGCCCAAGGAATGAGGAGTCCCAGGCCTGGGGCTCCCAAAGCCTAAGGGCTGGGGCGCCCCAGGCCTGGGGATCCCAAAGCCTAAGGACTGGGGCACCCCAGGCCTGGGGCTGTCTAACCCCAAGGGCTGGCGCGCCCCAGGCCTGGGACTCCCAAAGCCTAAGGGCTGGGGCGCCCCAGGTCTGGGGCTCCCAAAGACTAAGGGCTGGGGTGACACGGCCTTGGGCTCCCAAAGTATAAGGGCAAGGGCGAACGAGGCCTGGGGCTAACTAAGCCTAAGGGCTGGGGCGCCCCAGACCTGGGGCTATCAAAGCCTAAGGGCTGGGGCACCGCAGGCCTGGGGCTCCCAAAGCCTAAGGGCTGAGGCGCCCCAGGCCTGGGGCTCCCAAAGCCTAAGGGCTGGTGCGCCCCAGGTCTGGGGCTCCCTAAGCCTAATTGCTGGGGTGCCCCAAGTCTGGGGCTCTCTAAGCCTAAGGGCTGGGGCGACCCAGGCCTGGGGCTCCAAAGCCTAATTGCTGGGGCACCCCCGGTCTGGGGCTCTCTAAGCCTAAGGCTTGGGCGACCCTGGCCTGGAGCTCCCTAAGCCTAAGGGCTGGGGCGCCCCTGGCCTGGGGTTCTCAAACCTAAGGGCTGGGACCCCCAGGCCAGGGGCTCCCAAAGCCCAAGGGCTGGGGCGCCACCGCCGTTACGCTTTGGGAGCCCCTGGCCTGGGGATCCCAAAGCCTAAGGGCTGGGGCACCCCAGACCTGGGGCTGTCTAAGCCCAAGGGCTGGGGCGCCCCAAGCCTGGGGCTCCCAAAGCCCAATGAATGAGGAGTCCCAGGCCTGGGGCTCCCAAAGCCTAAGGGCTGGGGCGCCCCAGGGCTGGGGATCCCAAAGCCTAAGGGCTGGGGCACCCCAGGCCTGGGGTTGTCTAAGCCCAAGGGCTGGGGCGCCCCAGGCTTGGGGCTCCCAAAGCCTAAGGGCTGGGGCGGCCCAGGCCTGGGGTTCCAAAGACTAAGGGCTGGGGCGCCGCATGCCTGGGGTTCCAAAGCCTAAAGGCTGGGGTGCCGCAGGCCTGGGGCTCCCAAAGCCTAAGGGCTGAGGCGCCCCAGGCCTGGGGCTTCCACAGCCTAAGGGCTGGTGAGCCCCAGGTCTGGGGCTCCCAAAGACTAAGGGCTGGGGTGACCCGGCCTCGGGCTCCCAAAGTATAAGGGCTAGGGCGAACGAGGCCTGGGGCTAACTAAGCCTAAGGGCTGGGGCGCCCCAGACCTGGGGCTATCAAAGCCTAAGGGCTGGGACACCGCAGGCCTGGGGTTCCCAAAGCCTCAGGGCTGAGGCGCCCCAGGCCTGGGGCTCCCAAAGCCAAAAGGCTGGTGCGCCCCAGGTCTGGGGCTCCCAAAGACTAAGGGCTGGGGCGTCCCAAGCCTTGGCCTTCTTAAGTCTAAAGGCTGGGGAGCCCCAGGCCTGGGGCTCCCTAAGCCTAAGGGCTGGGGCGCACAAGGCCAGGGTCTCCCAAAGACTAAGAGATGGGGCGACCCAAGCCTGGGTCTCCCAAAGCCTAAGGGCTGGGTGCTCCAGGCCTGTGCCTCCCTAAAGCTAAGATTTGGGGCGCCCCAGGCCTGGGGCTCCCAAAGCCTAAGGGCTGGGGCACCCCAGGCCCTGGGCTCCCTAAGTCGAAGAGCTGGGGATCACCAGGTCTTGGGCTCCCAAAGCCTAAGGGTTGGGGCGCCCCAGGCCTGGGTCTCCCAAAGCCTAAGGGCTGGGCGCCCCATTCCTGGGGCTCCCAAAGTCTAAGAGCTGGGGCTCACCAGGCCTGGGGCTCACTAAGCCTAAGGGCTGGGGTGCCCCAGGCCTTGGGCTCCCTAAGCCTAAGGGCTGGGGCAACCCAGGTCTGGGGCTCCCTAAGCCTAATGGCTGGAGTGCCCCAAGTCTGGGCATACAAAATACTGAGGGCTGGAGTGCCCCAGGCTGGGGCTCCCAAAGTTTAAGCACTGGGGCTCACCAGGCCTTGGGCTCCCTAAGCCTAAGGATTGGGGCGCCCCAGACCTGGTGCTCCCCAAGCCTAAGGGCCGGCGAGAGCCTGGCCTGGCGCTCCCTAAGCCTAATTGCTGAGGCGCCCCAGGTCTGGGGATCTCTAAGCCTAAGGGCTGGGGTTCTCCAGGCCTGGGGCTCCCGAAGCCTAAGGGCTGGGGCACCCCAAGCTTGGGGCTCCGAAAGCCTAAGGGCTGGGGCGACCCAGGCCTGGGGCTCCCTAAAACTAAGGGCTGGGGCGCCCCAGACCTGGGCTCCCTAAGCCTAAGGGCCGGGGAGACCCTGGCCTGGCACTCCCTAAGCCTAATTGCTGGGGCGACCCAGGCCTGGGGATCTCTGAGCCCAAGGGCTGGGGTTCTCCAGGCCTGGGGCTCCCATAGCCTAAGGGCTGGGGCACACCAGGCTTGGGGCTCCCAAAGCCTAAGGGCTGGGGCGAACCAGGTCTGGGGCTCCCTAAAACTAAGGGCTGGGGCGCCCCAGGCCTGGGGATCCCTAAGCCTAAGGGCTGAGGTGCCCCAGGCCTGGGCATCCCTAATCCTAAGGTCTGGGTCCCCCCAGGCCAGGGGCTCCCAAAGCCCAAGGGCTGGGGCGCCCCAGGCCAGGGGCTCCCAAAGCGCCAAAGCGTAAGGGCGGGGGTGCCCCAGCCCTGGGGATCCCAAAGCCTAAGGGCTGGGGCACCCCAGGCCTGGGGCTGTCTAAGCCCAAGGACTGGGGCGCCCCAGGCCTGGGGCTCCCAAAGCCCAAGGAATGAGGAGTCCCAGGCCTGGGGCTCCCAAAGCCTAAGGGCTGGGTCCCCCCAGGCCAGGAGCTCCTAAAGCCCAAGGGCTGGGGCACCCCAGGCCAGGGGCTCCCAAAGCGTAAGGGCGGGGGCGCCCCAGGCCTGGGGCTCCCAAAGTCCAAGGAATGAGGAGTCCCAGTCCTGGGGCTCCCAAAGCCTAAGGGCTGGGTCCCCCCAGGCCAGGAGCTCCCAAAGCCCAAGGGCTGGGGCGCCCCAGGCCAGGGGCTCCCAAAGCCTAAGGGCTGGGGCACCCCAGCCCTGGGGCTGTCTAAGCCCAAGGGCTGGGGCCCCCCAGGCTGGGGCTCCCAAAGCCCAAGGAATGAGGAGTCCCAGGCCTGGGGCTACCAAAGCCTAAGGGCTGGGGCGCCCCAGGCCTGGGGATCCCAAAGCCTAAGGGCTGGGGCACCCCAGGCCTGGGGCTGTCTAAGCCCAAGGGCTGGGGCGCCCCAGGCCTGGGGCTCCCAAAGCCCAAGGAATGAGGAGTCCCAGGCCTGGGGCTCCCAAAGCCTAAGGGCTGGGTCCCCCCAGGCCAGGGGCTCCCAAAGCCCAAGGGCTGGGGCACCCCAGGACAGGGGCTCCCAAAGCGTAAGGGCGGGGGCGCCCCAGGCCTGGGGATCCCAAAGCCTAAGGGCTGGGGCACCCCAGCCCTGGGGCTGTCTAAGTCCAAGGGCTGGGGCGCCCCAGGCCTGGGGCTCCCAAAGCCCAAGGGATGGCCGCCCAGGGCTGGGGCTCCCAAAGCCCAAGGAATGAGGAGTCCCAGGCCTGGGGCTCCCAAAGCCTAAGGGCTGGGGCGCCCCAGGCCTGGGGATCCCAAAGCCTAAGGACTGGGGCACCCCAGGCCTGGGGCTGTCTAACCCCAAGGGCTGGCGCGCCCCAGGCCTGGGACTCCCAAAGCCTAAGGGCTGGGGTGCCCTAGGCCTGGGGCTCCCAAAGCCTAAGGGCGGGGGCGGCCCAGGTCTGGGCCTCCCAAAGCCTAAGGGCTGGGGCGCCCCATGCTGGGGTTCCAAAGGCTAAGGGCTGGGGCGCCCCATGCCTGGGGTTCCAAAGCCTAAAGGCTGGGGCGCCGCAGACCTGGGGCTCCCAAAGCCTAAGGGCTGAGGCGCCCCAGGCCTGGGGATCCCAAAGCCTAAGGGCTGGTGTGCCCCAGGTCTGGGTCTCCCAAAGACTAAGGGCTGGGGTGACCCGGCCTCGGGCTCCCAAATTATAAGGGCTAGGGCGAACGAGGCCTGGGGCTAACTAAGCCTAAAGGCTGGGGCACCCCAGACCTGGGGCTATCAAAGCCTAAGGGCTGGGGCACCGCAGGCCTGAGGCTCCCAAATCCTAAGGGCTGGGTCCCCCCAGGCCAGGGGCTCCCAAAGACCAAGGGCTGGGGCGCCCCAGGCCAGGGGCTCCCAAAGCGCAAAAGCGTAAGGGCGGGGGCGCCCCTGGCCTGGGGCTCCCAAAGCCCAAGGAATGAGGAGTCCCAGGCCTGGGGCTCCCAAAGCCTAAGGGCTGGGTCCCCCCAGGCCAGGGGCTCCCAAAGCCCAAGGGCTGGGGCGCCCCAGGCCAGGGGCTCCCAAAGCGTAAGGGCGGGGGCGCCCCAGGCCTGGGGATCCCAAAGCCTAAGGGCTGGGGCACCTCAGCCCTGGGGCTGTCTAAGCCCAAGGGCTGGGGCGCCCCAGGCCTGGGGCTCCCAAAGCCCAAGGAATGAGTAGTCCCAGGCCTGGGGCTCCCAAAGTCTAAAGGCTGGGGCGCCCCAGGCCTGGGGCTCCCAAAGCCTAAGGGCTGGGGCACCCCAGGCCTGGGGCTGTCTAACCCCAAGGGCTGGGGCGCCCCAGGCCTGGGACTCCCAAAGCCTAAGGGCTGGGGTGCCCCAGGCCTGGGCCTCCCAAAGCCTAAGGGCTGGGGCTCCCCATGCGTGGGGTTCCAAAAACTAAGGGCTGGGGCGCCCCATGCCTGGGGTACCAAAGAATAAGGGCTGGGGCGCCCCAGGCCTGGGGCTCCCAAAGCCCAAGGAATGAGGAGTCCCAGGCCTGGGGCTCCCAAAGCCTAAGGGCTGGGGCGCCCCATGCTGGGGATCCCAAAGCCTAAGGGCTGGGGCACCCCAGGCATGGGGCTGTCTAAGCCCAAGGGCTGGGGCGCCCCAGGCCTGGGGCTCCAAAAGCCTAAGGGCTGGTGAGCCCCAGGTCTGGGGCTCCCAAAGACTAAGGGCTGGGGTGACCCGGCCTCGGGCTCCCAAAGTATAAGGGCTAGGGCGAACGAGGCCTGGGGCTATCTAAGCCTAAGGGCTGGGGCGCCCCAGACCTGGGGCTATCAAAGCCTAAGGGCTGGGGCACCGCAGGCCTGGGGCTCCCAAAGCATAAGGGCTGAGGCGCCCCAGGCCTGGGGCTCCCAAAGCCTAAGGGCTGGTGCGCCCCAGGTCTGGGGCTCCCAATGACTAAGGGCTGGGGCGTCCCAAGCCTTGGGCTTCTTAAGTCTAAAGGCTGGGGAGCCCCAGGCCTGGGGCTCCCTAAGCCTAAGGGCTGGGGCGCCCAATGCCAGGGTCTCCCAAAGACTAAGAGCTGGTGCGACCCAAGCCTGGGTCTCCCAAAGCCTAAGGGCTGGGTGCCCCAGGCCATGGGCTCCCTAAGTCTAAGAGCTGGGGATCACCAGGCCTAGGGCTCCCAAAGCCTAAGGGCTGGGGCGCCCCAGGCCATGGGCTCCCTAAGTCTAAGAGCTGGGGATCACCAGGCCTGGGGCTCCCAAAGCCTAAGGGCTGGGGCGCCCCAGGCCTGGGTCTCCCAAAGCCTAAGGGCTGGGCTCCCCAGGCCTGGGGCTCCCAAAATCTAAGGGCTGGGATGCCCCAGGCCTGCGGCTCCCTAAGCCTAAGGGCTGGGCCACCCCAGGCCAGGGGCTCCTTAAGCCTAATTGCTGGGGCTACCCAGGCCTGAGTCTCCCTAAGCCTAAGGGCTGGGGCGCCCCAGGCCTGGGGCTCCCAAATCCTAAGAGCTGGGGCGCCCCAGGCTATGGGCTCCCTAAGTCTAAGAACTGGGTCTCACCAGGCCTTGGGCTCCCTAAGCCTAAGGATTGGGGCGCCCCAGACCTGGGGCTCCCTAAGCCTAAGGGCCGGCGAGACCCTGGCCTGGCGCTCCCTAAGCCTAATTGCTGGGGCGCCCCAGGTCTGGGGATCTCTAAGCCTAACGGCTGGGGTTCTCCAGGCCTGGGGCTCCCGAAATCTAAGGGCTGGGGCACCCCAGGCTTGGCGCTCCCAAAGCCTAAGGGCTGGGGCGACCCAGGCCTGGGGCTCCCTAAAACTAAGGGCTGGGGCGCCCCAGACCTGGGGCTCCCTAAGCCTAAGGGCCGGGGAGACCCTGGCCTGGCACTCCCTAAGCCTAATTGCTGGGGCGCCCCAGGCCTGGGGATCTCTAAGCCCAAGGGCTGGGGTTCTCCAGGCCTGGGGCTCCCAAAGCCTAAGGGCTGGGGCACCCCAGGCTTGGGGCTCCCAAAGCCTAAGGGCTGGGGCGACCCAGGTCTGGGGATCCCTAAGCCTAAGGGCTGGGGCGCCCCAGGCCTGGGCATCCCTAATCCTAAGGGCTGGGGCGCCCCAGGCCTGGGGCTCCCTAAGCCTAATTGCTGGGGTGCCCAAAGTCTGGGGCTCTCTAAGACTAAGGGCTGGGGCGACCCAGGCCTGGGGCTCCCAAAGCCTAATTGCTGGGGCACCTCCGGTCTGGGGCTCTCTAAGCCTAAGGCTTGGGCAACCCTGGCCTGGGGCTCCCTAAGCCTAAGGGCTGGGGCGCCCCCGGCCTGGGGCTCCCAAAGCCTACGGGCTGGGTCCCCCTGGCCAGGGGCTCCCAAAGCCCAAGGGCTGGGGCGCCCCAGGCCAGGGGCTCCCAAAGCGTAAGGGCGGGGGTGCCCCAGGCCTGGGGATCCCAAAACCTAAGGGCTGGGGCACCCCAGGCCTGGGGTTGTCTAAGCCCAAGGGCTGGCGCGCCCCAGGCCTGGGGCTCCCAAAGCCCAAGGAATGAGGAGTCCCAGGCCTGGGGCTCCCAAAGCCTAAGGGCTGGGGCACCCTAGATCTGGCGCACCCAAAGCCTAAGGGCTGTGGAGCCCCAGGCCTGGGTCTCCCAAAGCCTAAGGGCTGGGCGTCCCAAGCCTGGGGTTCCCAAAGTCTAAGGGCTGGGGATCTCCAGGCCTGGGGCTCCCTAAGCCTAAGGGCTGGGGCGCCCCAAGCCTGGGGATCCCTAAGCCTAAGGGCTGGGGCGACCCAGGTCTGGGGCTATCTAAGACTAAGGGCTGGGGCGCCTCAGGCCTGGGGCTCTCTTAGCCTAAGGGTTTGGGCGCCCCAGACCAGGGGCTCCCTAAGCCTAAGTGTGGGGGCACCCCAGGCTTGGAGCTCACTAAGCCGAAGGGCTGGGGCGTCCCAGGCCCTGGGCTCCCAAAGCCTAAGTGCTGGGGTGCCCCAGGCCTAGGGCTCTATAAGCCCAAGAGCTGGGGCGCCCCAGTCCTGGGGCTCCCAAAGCCGAAGGACTGAGGCGTCCTAGGCCAGGGGCTCCCTAAGGCCAAGGGTGGGGCGCCCCAAGCCCTGGGCTCCCAAAGTCTAAGAGCTGGGGCTAACATGGCCTTGGGCTCCCTAAGCCTAAATGCTGGGGCCCCCCGGGGCTGGGGCTCCCTAAGCCTAAGGGGCGGGGCGACCCTGGCCACGCGCTCCCTAAGCCTAATTGCTGGGGCGCCCCAGGTCTGGGGATCTCTAAGCCTAAGGGCTGGAGCGCCCCAGGTGTGGGGCTCCCAAAGCCTAAAGGCTGGTGCGCCCCAGGCTAGGGGCTCCCAAAGACTAAGGGCTGGGGCGACTCAGGCCTGGGGCACCCTAAAACTAAGGGCTGGGGAACCCCAGGCTTGGGGCTCCCTAAGCCTAAGGGCTGGGGCGCGCCAGCACTGGGGTTCCCAATGCCCAAGGGCTGGGGCACCCCAGGCTTGGGCATCCGTAATCCTAAGGGGTGGGCGCCCCAGCCTGGGGCGCCCTAAGCCTAATTGCTGGGGTGCCCCAAATGGGGTTTTCTCAGCCTAAGGGCTGGGGCGACCCAGGCCTGGGGCTCCCTAAGCCTAATTGCTGGGGCACCCCAGGTCTGGGGCTCTCTAAGCCTAAGGGCTTGGGCGACCCTGGCCTGGGGCTCCCTAAGCCTAAGGACTGGGGCGCCCCCGGCCTGGGGCTCCCAAAGCCTAAAGGCTGGGGCGCCTCATGCCTGGGGCTCCCTAAGCCTAAGGGCTGGGGCGCCCCAGGCTTGCGGCTCCCAAAGCCAAAGGGCTGGGGTGACGGGCCTGGGGCTCCCTAAGCCTAAGGGCTGGGGCGACACAGCCCTGGGGCTCCCTAAGCCTAATGACTGGGGCCCCTCAGGACTGGGGTTCCCAAAGCCTAAGGGCTGGGGCGCCCCGGGCTTGCGGCTCCCAAAGCCAAAGGGCTTGGGCGACGGGCCTGGGGCTCCCTAAGCCTAAGGGCTGGGGCGACACAGGCCTGGGGCTCCCTAAGCCTAAGGGCTGGGGCGCCCCAGGCCTGGGCATCCCTAATCTTAAGGGCTGGGGCGCCCCAGGCATGGGGCTCCCTAAGCCTAATTGCTGGGGCGCCCCAGGTCTGGGGCTCTCTAAGCCTAATGGTTGGTTAGACCCTAGCCTGGGGCTCCCTAAGACTAAGGGCGGGGTTCCCTGTCCTGGGGCTCCCAAAGCCTAAGGGCTGGGGCGCCCCAGGCCTGGGGCTCCCAAAGTCTAAGGGCTGGGGCGACCCAGGCCTGGGGCACCCTATGCCGCAGAGCTGGGGCGCCCCAAGCCTGGGGCTCCCTAAGCCTAAGGGTGTGGGCGCCCCAGGCCTGGGGCTCCCAAAACCTAAGGGCTGGGGAGACCCAGGCCTGGGTCTCCCTAAGCCTAAGGGCTGGAGCGCCACAGGCCTGGGGTCCCCTTAGCCTAAGGGCTGGGGCGCCCCAGGACTGCGGTTCCCAAAGCCTAAGGGCTGGGGCACCCCAGGCCTGGGGCTCCCTAAGCCTCATTGCTGGGGCGACCCAGGTCTGGGGCTTTCTAAGCCTAAGGGTTGGGGCGACCCAGGCCTGGGGCTCCCTAAGCATAATTGCTGGGGCGCCCCAAGTCTGGGGCTCAATAAGCCTAAGGGCTGGGGCGACCCTGGCCTGGGGCTCCCTAAGTCAAAGAGCTGCGGCTCACCAGGCCTGGGGTTCCCTACGCCGAATGGTGGTGGCACCCCAGGCCTGGCGCTCCCAAAACCTAAGGGCTGGGGCGTCCCTGGCCTGGGGCTCCTAAATCCTAAGGGCTGGGGCGCCACAGGCCTGGCGCTCCCAAAGCCTAAGGGCTGGGGCGCCCCAGGACTTGGGCTCCCTAAGCCTAAGGGCTGGGGCGCCCCAGGCCTGGGGCTCCCTAAGCCTAAGGGCTGGGGCGCCCCAGGTCTGGGGCTACTTAAGCCTAAGGGCTGGCGCGCCCCTGGCCTGGGGCTCCCAAGCCTAAGCGCTGGGGCGCCCCAGGTCTTGGGCTCCCAAAGCACAAGGGCTGGGGCGCCCCAGGCCTGGGGCTCCCAAGCTTAAGAGCTGGGGAGCCCCAGGGCTGGGGCTCCCTAAGCCTAAGGGCTGGGGCGTCCCAGGCCTGGGGCTCCCAAGCTTAAGAGCTGGGGTGCCCCAGGCCCGGGGCTAACTAAGCCTAAGGGCTGGGGCGCCCCAGGCCTGGGGCTCCAAAAGCCTAAGGGCTGGGGTGCCACAGGCCTGGGGCTCCCAAGCTTAAGAGCTGGGGCGCCCCAGGCCTGGGGCTCCCTAAGCCTAAGGGCTGGGGCGTCCCAGGACTAGGGGTAACTAAGCCTAAGGGATGGGCGCCCCAGGCCTGGGGCTCCCTATGGCTAAAAGCTGGGGCGACCCAGGGCTTGGGCGCCCCAGGTCTGGGGCTCCCTAGGCCTAAGGGCTGTGGCGCCCCGGGCCTGGGGCACCCTAAGCCTAAGGGCTGGGGCGCCCCAGGATGGGGCTCCCTAAGCTTAAGGGCTGGGGCGCCCCAGGCCAGGAGATCCCAAAGACTAAGGGCTGTGTTGCCCCAGCCCTGGGGTTCCCAAAGCCTAAGGGCTGGGGCGTCCCAGGCCTGGGGACCCCAAAGCCTAAAGGCTGGGGCGCCTCAGTCCTGGGGCTCCCTAAGCCTAAAGGCTGGGGCGACACAGGCCTGAGGCTCCCTAAGTCTAAGACTGGGCGCCCCAGGACTGGGGTTCCCAAAGCCTAAGCGCTGTGCGCCCCAGGCCAGGGGCTCCTTAAGCTTAATTGCTGGGGCGACCCTGGCCTGAGGCTCCCTAAGCCTAAGGGCTGGGGCGCCCCAGGCCTGGGGCTCCCAAATCCTAAGAGATGGGGCGCCCCAGGCCTGGGGCTCCCAAAACCTAAGGGCTGAGGCGCCTGATGCCTGGGGCTCCCAAAACCTAAGGGCTGAGGCATCCTAGGCCTGGGGCTCCCTAAGCCTAAGTGCTGGGGCGCCCCAGGCATGGGGCTCCCTTAGCCTAAGTGCTGGGGCACCCGGGGCCAGGGGCTACATATGTCTAAGAGCTAGGGCTCACCAGGCCTGGGGCTCCCTACGCCTAAGGGCAGGGCCGCCCTGGCCTGGGGTTCCCAAAGCCTAAGGGCTAGGGCGCACCAGGCCTGGGGCTCCCAAATCTACGGGCTGGGGCGCCCCAGGCCTGGGGCAACCTAAGCCTAAGGGCTGGAGCGCCACAGGCCTGGGGTTCCCTAAGCCTAAAGGCTGGGGCTCCCCAGGACTGGGGTTCCCAAAACAAAAGGGCTGGGGCGCCCCAGGCCTGGGCATCCCTAATCCTATGGGCAGGGGCACCCCAGGCCTGGGGTTCCGTAAGCCTAATTGTTGGGGCACCCCAGATCTGGGGCTTTCTAAGCCTAAGGGCTGGGGCGACCCAGGCCTGGGTCTCCCTAAGCCTAATTGCTGGGGCGCCCCAGGTCTGGGGCTCAATAAGCCTAAGGGCTAGGGCGACCCTGGCCTGGGGCTCCCTAAGTCTAAGAGTTGGGGCTCACTAGGCCTGGGGCTCACTACGCCTAATGGCGGGGGCGCCCCAGGCCTGGCGCTCCCAAAACCTATGGGCTTGGGCGTCCCTTGCCTGGGGCTCCCAAAGCTTAAGGGCTGAGGCGCCACAGGCCTGGCGCTCCCAAAGCCTAAGGGCTGGGGCGCCCCAGGCCTGGGGATCCCAAAGCCTAAGGACTGGGGCACCCCAGGCCTGGGGCTGTCTAACCCCAAGGGCTGGCGCGCCCCAGGCCTGGGACTCCCAAAGCCTAAGGGCTGGGGCGCCCCAGGCCTGGGCCTCCCAAAGCCTAAGAGCTGGGGCGCCCCATGCGAGGGTTTCCAAAGACTAAGGGCTGGGGCGCCCCTGCCTGGGGTTCCAAAGAATAAGGGCTGGGGCACCCCAGGCCTGGGGCTCCCAAAGCCCAAGGAATGAGGAGTCCCAGCCTGGGGCTCCCAAAGCCTAAGGGCTGGAGCGCCCCAGGGCTGGGGATCCCAAAGCCTAAGGGCTGGGTCACCCCAGGCCTGGGGCTGTCTAAGCCCAAGGGCTGGGGCGCCCTAGGCCTGGGGCTCCCAAAGCCTAAGGGCTGGGGCGGCCCAGGTCTGGGCCTCCCAAAGCCTAAGGGCTGGGGCGCCCCATGCTGGGGTTCCAAAGACTAAGGGCTGGGGCGCCCCATGCCTGGGGTTCCAAAGCCTAAAGGCTGGGGCGCCGCAGGCCTGGGGCTCCCAAAGCCTAAGGGCTGAGGCGCCCCAGGCCTGGGGCTCCCAAAGCCTAAGGGCTGGTGTGCCCCAGGTCTGGGTCTCCCAAAGACTAAGGGCTGGGGTGACCCGGCCTCGGGCTCCCAAATTATAAGGGCTAGGGCGAACGAGGCCTGGGGCTAACTAAGCCTAAAGGCTGGGGCACCCCAGACCTGGGGCTATCAAAGCCTAAGGGCTGGGGCACCGCAGGCCTGAGGCTCCCAAATCCTAAGGGCTGGGTCCCCCCAGGCCAGGGGCTCCCAAAGACCAAGGGCTGGGGCGCCCCAGGCCAGGGGCTCCCAAAGCGCAAAAGCGTAAGGGCGGGGGCGCCCCTGGCCTGGGGCACCCAAAGCCCAAGGAATGAGGAGTCCCAGGCCTGGGGCTCCCAAAGCCTAAGGGCTGGGTCCCCCCAGGCCAGGGGCTCCCAAAGCCCAAGGGCTGGGGCGCCCCAGGCCAGGGGCTCCCAAAGCGTAAGGGCGGGGGCGCCCCAGGCCTGGGGATCCCAAAGCCTAAGGGCTGGGGCACCTCAGCCCTGGGGCTGTCTAAGCCCAAGGGCTGGGGCGCCCCAGGCCTGGGGCTCCCAAAGCCCAAGGAATGAGTAGTCCCAGGCCTGGGGCTCCCAAAGCCTAAAGGCTGGGGCGCCCCAGGCCTGGGGCTCCCAAAGCCTAAGGGCTGGGGCACCCCAGGCCTGGGGCTGTCTAACCCCAAGGGCTGGGGCGCCCCAGGCCTGGGACTCCCAAAGCCTAAGGGCTGGGGTGCCCCAGGCCTGGGCCTCCCAAAGCCTAAGGGCTGGGGCTCCCCATGCGTGGGGTTCCAAAGACTAAGGGCTGGGGCGCCCCAGCCCTTATTCTTTGGTACCCCAGGCCTGGGGCTCCCAAAGCCCAAGGAATGAGGAGTCCCAGGCCTGGGGCTCCCAAAGCCTAAGGGCTGGGGCGCCCCATGCTGGGGATCCCAAAGCCTAAGGGCTGGGGCACCCCAGGCATGGGGCTGTCTAAGCCCAAGGGCTGGGGCGCCCCAGGCCTGGGGCTCCAAAAGCCTAAGGGCTGGTGAGCCCCAGGTCTGGGGCTCCCAAAGACTAAGGGCTGGGGTGACCCGGCCTCGGGCTCCCAAAGTATAAGGGCTAGGGCGAACGAGGCCTGGGGCTATCTAAGCCTAAGGGCTGGGGCGCCCCAGACCTGGGGCTATCAAAGCCTAAGGGCTGGGGCACCGCAGGCCTGGGGCTCCCAAAGCATAAGGGCTGAGGCGCCCCAGGCCTGGGGCTCCCAAAGCCTAAGGGCTGGTGCGCCCCAGGTCTGGGGCTCCCAATGACTAAGGGCTGGGGCGTCCCAAGCCTTGGGCTTCTTAAGTCTAAAGGCTGGGGAGCCCCAGGCCTGGGGCTCCCTAAGCCTAAGGGCTGGGGCGCCCAATGCCAGGGTCTCCCAAAGACTAAGAGCTGGTGCGACCCAAGCCTGGGTCTCCCAAAGCCTAAGGGCTGGGTGCCCCAGGCCATGGGCTCCCTAAGTCTAAGAGCTGGGGATCACCAGGCCTAGGGCTCCCAAAGCCTAAGGGCTGGGGCGCCCCAGGCCATGGGCTCCCTAAGTCTAAGAGCTGGGGATCACCAGGCCTGGGGCTCCCAAAGCCTAAGGGCTGGGGCGCCCCAGGCCTGGGTCTCCCAAAGCCTAAGGGCTGGGCTCCCCAGGCCTGGGGCTCCCAAAGTCTAAGGGCTGGGATGCCCCAGGCCTGCGGCTCCCTAAGCCTAAGGGCTGGGCCACCCCAGGCCAGGGGCTCCTTAAGCCTAATTGCTGGGGCTACCCAGGCCTGAGTCTCCCTAAGCCTAAGGGCTGGGGCACCCCAGGCCTGGGGCTCCCAAATCCTAAGAGCTGGGGCGCCCCAGGCTATGGGCACCCTAAGTCTAAGAACTGGGTCTCACCAGGCCTTGGGCTCCCTAAGCCTAAGGATTGGGGCGCCCCAGACCTGGGGCTCCCTAAGCCTAAGGGCCGGCGAGACCCTGGCCTGGCGCTCCCTAAGCCTAATTGCTGGGGCGCCCCAGGTCTGGGGATCTCTAAGCCTAACGGCTGGGGTTCTCCAGGCCTGGGGCTCCCGAAATCTAAGGGCTGGGGCACCCCAGGCTTGGCGCTCCCAAAGCCTAAGGGCTGGGGCGACCCAGGCCTGGGGCTCCCTAAAACTAAGGGCTGGGGCGCCCCAGACCTGGGGCTCCCTAAGCCTAAGGGCCGGGGAGACCCTGGCCTGGCACTCCCTAAGCCTAATTGCTGGGGCGCCCCAGGCCTGGGGATCTCTAAGCCCAAGGGCTGGGGTTCTCCAGGCCTGGGGCTCCCAAAGCCTAAGGGCTGGGGCACCCCAGGCTTGGGGCTCCCAAAGCCTAAGGGCTGGGGCGACCCAGGTCTGGGGATCCCTAAGCCTAAGGGCTGGGGCGCCCCAGGCCTGGGCATCCCTAATCCTAAGGGCTGGGGCGCCCCAGGCCTGGGGCTCCCTAAGCCTAATTGCTGGGGTGCCCAAAGTCTGGGGCTCTCTAAGACTAAGGGCTGGGGCGACCCAGGCCTGGGGCTCCCAAAGCCTAATTGCTGGGGCACCTCCGGTCTGGGGCTCTCTAAGCCTAAGGCTTGGGCAACCCTGGCCTGGGGCTCCCTAAGCCTAAGGGCTGGGGCGCCCCCGGCCTGGGGCTCCCAAAGCCTACGGGCTGGGTCCCCCTGGCCAGGGGCTCCCAAAGCCCAAGGGCTGGGGCGCCCCAGGCCAGGGGCTCCCAAAGCGTAAGGGCGGGGGTGCCCCAGGCCTGGGGATCCCAAAACCTAAGGGCTGGGGCACCCCAGGCCTGGGGTTGTCTAAGCCCAAGGGCTGGCGCGCCCCAGGCCTGGGGCTCCCAAAGCCCAAGGAATGAGGAGTCCCAGGCCTGGGCTCCCAAAGCCTAAGGGCTGGGGCACCCTAGATCTGGCGCACCCAAAGCCTAAGGGCTGTGGAGCCCCAGGCCTGGGTCTCCCAAAGCCTAAGGGCTGGGCGTCCCAAGCCTGGGGTTCCCAAAGTCTAAGGGCTGGGGATCTCCAGGCCTGGGGCTCCCTAAGCCTAAGGGCTGGGGCGCCCCAAGCCTGGGGATCCCTAAGCCTAAGGGCTGGGGCGACCCAGGTCTGGGGCTATCTAAGACTAAGGGCTGGGGCGCCTCAGGCCTGGGGCTCTCTTAGCCTAAGGGTTTGGGCGCCCCAGACCAGGGGCTCCCTAAGCCTAAGTGTGGGGGCACCCCAGGCTTGGAGCTCACTAAGCCGAAGGGCTGGGGCGTCCCAGGCCCTGGGCTCCCAAAGCCTAAGTGCTGGGGTGCCCCAGGCCTAGGGCTCTATAAGCCCAAGAGCTGGGGCGCCCCAGTCCTGGGGTACCAAAGCCGAAGGACTGAGGCGTCCTAGGCCAGGGGCTCCCTAAGGCCAAGGGTGGGGCGCCCCAAGCCCTGGGCTCCCAAAGTCTAAGAGCTGGGGCTAACATGGCCTTGGGCTCCCTAAGCCTAAATGCTGGGGCCCCCCGGGGCTGGGGCTCCCTAAGCCTAAGGGGCGGGGCGACCCTGGCCACGCGCTCCCTAAGCCTAATTGCTGGGGCGCCCCAGGTCTGGGGATCTCTAAGCCTAAGGGCTGGAGCGCCCCAGGTGTGGGGCTCCCAAAGCCTAAAGGCTGGTGCGCCCCAGGCTAGGGGCTCCCAAAGACTAAGGGCTGGGGCGACTCAGGCCTGGGGCACCCTAAAACTAAGGGCTGGGGAACCCCAGGCTTGGGGCTCCCTAAGCCTAAGGGCTGGGGCGCGCCAGCACTGGGGTTCCCAATGCCCAAGGGCTGGGGCACCCCAGGCTTGGGCATCCGTAATCCTAAGGGGTGGGCGCCCCAGCCTGGGGCGCCCTAAGCCTAATTGCTGGGGTGCCCCAAATGGGGTTTTCTCAGCCTAAGGGCTGGGGCGACCCAGGCCTGGGGCTCCCTAAGCCTAATTGCTGGGGCACCCCAGGTCTGGGGCTCTCTAAGCCTAAGGGCTTGGGCGACCCTGGCCTGGGGCTCCCTAAGCCTAAGGACTGGGGCGCCCCCGGCCTGGGGCTCCCAAAGCCTAAAGGCTGGGGCGCCTCATGCCTGGGGCTCCCTAAGCCTAAGGGCTGGGGCGCCCCAGGCTTGCGGCTCCCAAAGCCAAAGGGCTGGGGTGACGGGCCTGGGGCTCCCTAAGCCTAAGGGCTGGGGCGACACAGCCCTGGGGCTCCCTAAGCCTAATGACTGGGGCCCCTCAGGACTGGGGTTCCCAAAGCCTAAGGGCTGGGGCGCCCCGGGCTTGCGGCTCCCAAAGCCAAAGGGCTTGGGCGACGGGCCTGGGGCTCCCTAAGCCTAAGGGCTGGGGCGACACAGGCCTGGGGCTCCCTAAGCCTAAGGGCTGGGGCGCCCCAGGCCTGGGCATCCCTAATCTTAAGGGCTGGGGCGCCCCAGGCATGGGGCTCCCTAAGCCTAATTGCTGGGGCGCCCCAGGTCTGGGGCTCTCTAAGCCTAATGGTTGGTTAGACCCTAGCCTGGGGCTCCCTAAGACTAAGGGCGGGGTTCCCTGTCCTGGGGCTCCCAAAGCCTAAGGGCTGGGGCGCCCCAGGCCTGGGGCTCCCAAAGTCTAAGGGCTGGGGCGACCCAGGCCTGGGGCACCCTATGCCGCAGAGCTGGGGCGCCCCAAGCCTGGGGCTCCCTAAGCCTAAGGGTGTGGGCGCCCCAGGCCTGGGGCTCCCAAAACCTAAGGGCTGGGGAGACCCAGGCCTGGGTCTCCCTAAGCCTAAGGGCTGGAGCGCCACAGGCCTGGGGTCCCCTTAGCCTAAGGGCTGGGGCGCCCCAGGACTGCGGTTCCCAAAGCCTAAGGGCTGGGGCACCCCAGGCCTGGGGCTCCCTAAGCCTCATTGCTGGGGCGACCCAGGTCTGGGGCTTTCTAAGCCTAAGGGTTGGGGCGACCCAGGCCTGGGGCTCCCTAAGCATAATTGCTGGGGCGCCCCAAGTCTGGGGCTCAATAAGCCTAAGGGCTGGGGCGACCCTGGCCTGGGGCTCCCTAAGTCAAAGAGCTGCGGCTCACCAGGCCTGGGGTTCCCTACGCCGAATGGTGGTGGCACCCCAGGCCTGGCGCTCCCAAAACCTAAGGGCTGGGGCGTCCCTGGCCTGGGGCTCCTAAATCCTAAGGGCTGGGGCGCCACAGGCCTGGCGCTCCCAAAGCCTAAGGGCTGGGGCGCCCCAGGACTTGGGCTCCCTAAGCCTAAGGGCTGGGGCGCCCCAGGCCTGGGGCTCCCTAAGCCTAAGGGCTGGGGCGCCCCAGGTCTGGGGCTACTTAAGCCTAAGGGCTGGCGCGCCCCTGGCCTGGGGCTCCCAAGCCTAAGCGCTGGGGCGCCCCAGGTCTTGGGCTCCCAAAGCACAAGGGCTGGGGCGCCCCAGGCCTGGGGCTCCCAAGCTTAAGAGCTGGGGAGCCCCAGGGCTGGGGCTCCCTAAGCCTAAGGGCTGGGGCGTCCCAGGCCTGGGGCTCCCAAGCTTAAGAGCTGGGGCGCCCCAGGCCCGGGGCTAACTAAGCCTAAGGGCTGGGGCGCCCCAGGCCTGGGGCTCCAAAAGCCTAAGGGCTGGGGTGCCACAGGCCTGGGGCTCCCAAGCTTAAGAGCTGGGGCGCCCCAGGCCTGGGGCTCCCTAAGCCTAAGGGCTGGGGCGTCCCAGGACTAGGGGTAACTAAGCCTAAGGGATGGGCGCCCCAGGCCTGGGGCTCCCTATGGCTAAAAGCTGGGGCGACCCAGGGCTTGGGCGCCCCAGGTCTGGGGCTCCCTAGGCCTAAGGGCTGTGGCGCCCCGGGCCTGGGGCACCCTAAGCCTAAGGGCTGGGGCGCCCCAGGATGGGGCTCCCTAAGCTTAAGGGCTGGGGCGCCCCAGGCCAGGAGATCCCAAAGACTAAGGGCTGTGTTGCCCCAGCCCTGGGGTTCCCAAAGCCTAAGGGCTGGGGCGTCCCAGGCCTGGGGACCCCAAAGCCTAAAGGCTGGGGCGCCTCAGTCCTGGGGCTCCCTAAGCCTAAGGGCTGGGGCGACACAGGCCTGAGGCTCCCTAAGTCTAAGACTGGGCGCCCCAGGACTGGGGTTCCCAAAGCCTAAGCGCTGTGCGCCCCAGGCCAGGGGCTCCTTAAGCTTAATTGCTGGGGCGACCCTGGCCTGAGGCTCCCTAAGCCTAAGGGCTGGGGCGCCCCAGGCCTGGGGCTCCCAAATCCTAAGAGATGGGGCGCCCCAGGCCTGGGGCTCCCAAAACCTAAGGGCTGAGGCGCCTGATGCCTGGGGCTCCCAAAACCTAAGGCCTGAGGCATCCTAGGCCTGGGGCTCCCTAAGCCTAAGTGCTGGGGCGCCCCAGGCATGGGGCTCCCTTAGCCTAAGTGCTGGGGCACCCGGGGCCAGGGGCTACATATGTCTAAGAGCTAGGGCTCACCAGGCCTGGGGCTCCCTACGCCTAAGGGCAGGGCCGCCCTGGCCTGGGGTTCCCAAAGCCTAAGGGCTAGGGCTCACCAGGCCTGGGGCTACCAAATCTACGGGCTGGGGCGCCCCAGGCCTGGGGCAACCTAAGCCTAAGGGCTGGAGCGCCACAGGCCTGGGGTTCCCTAAGCCTAAAGGCTGGGGCTCCCCAGGACTGGGGTTCCCAAAACAAAAGGGCTGGGGCGCCCCAGGCCTGGGCATCCCTAATCCTATGGGCAGGGGCACCCCAGGCCTGGGGTTCCGTAAGCCTAATTGTTGGGGCACCCCAGATCTGGGGCTTTCTAAGCCTAAGGGCTGGGGCGACCCAGGCCTGGGTCTCCCTAAGCCTAATTGCTGGGGCGCCCCAGGTCTGGGGCTCAATAAGCCTAAGGGCTAGGGCGACCCTGGCCTGGGGCTCCCTAAGTCTAAGAGTTGGGGCTCACTAGGCCTGGGGCTCACTACGCCTAATGGCGGGGGCGCCCCAGGCCTGGCGCTCCCAAAACCTATGGGCTTGGGCGTCCCTTGCCTGGGGCTCCCAAAGCTTAAGGGCTGAGGCGCCACAGGCCTGGCGCTCCCAAAGCCTAAGGGCTGGGGCGCCCCAGGCCTGGGGATCCCAAAGCCTAAGGACTGGGGCACCCCAGGCCTGGGGCTGTCTAACCCCAAGGGCTGGCGCGCCCCAGGCCTGGGACTCCCAAAGCCTAAGGGCTGGGGCGCCCCAGGCCTGGGCCTCCCAAAGCCTAAGGGCTGGGGCGCCCCATGCGAGGGTTTCCAAAGACTAAGGGCTGGGGCGCCCCTGCCTGGGGTTCCAAAGAATAAGGGCTGGGGCACCCCAGGCCTGGGGCTCCCAAAGCCCAAGGAATGAGGAGTCCCAGCCTGGGGCTCCCAAAGCCTAAGGGCTGGAGTGCCCCAGGGCTGGGGATCCCAAAGCCTAAGGGCTGGGTCACCCCAGGCCTGGGGCTGTCTAAGCCCAAGGGCTGGGGCGCCCTAGGCCTGGGGCTCCCAAAGCCTAAGGGCTGGGGCGGCCCAGGTCTGGGCCTCCCAAAGCCTAAGGGCTGGGGCGCCCCATGCTGGGGTTCCAAAGACTAAGGGCTGGGGCGCCCCATGCCTGGGGTTCCAAAGCCTAAAGGCTGGGGCGCCGCAGGCCTGGGGCTCCCAAAGCCTAAGGGCTGAGGCGCCCCAGGCCTGGGGCTCCCAAAGCCTAAGGGCTGGTGTGCCCCAGGTCTGGGGCTCCCAAAGACTAAGGGCTGGGGTGACCCGGCCTCGGGCTCCCAAAGTATAAGGGCTAGGGCGAACGAGGCCTGGGGCTAACTAAGCCTAAGGGCTGGGGCACCCCAGACCTGGGGCTATCAAAGCCTAAGGGCTGGGGCACCGCAGGCCTGAGGCTCCCAAATCCTAAGGGCTGGGTCCCCCCAGGCCAGGGGCTCCCAAAGCCCAAGGGCTGGGGCGCCCCAGGCCAGGGGCTCTCAAAGCGCAAAAGCGTAAGGGCGGGGGCGCCCCTGGCCTGGGGATCCCAAAGCCTAAGGGCTGGGGCACCCCAGCCCTGGGGCTGTCTAAGCCCAAGGGCTGGGGCGCCCCAGGCCTGGGGCTCCCAAAGCCCAAGGAATGAGGAGTCCCAGGCCTGGGGCTCCCAAAGCCTAAGGGCTGGGTCTGCCCAGGCCAGGGGCTCCCAAAGCCCAAGGGCTGGGGCGCCCCAGGCCAGGGGCTCCCAAAGCGTAAGGGCGGAGGCGCCCCAGGCCTGGGGATCCCAAAGCCTAAGGGCTGGGGCACCTCAGCCCTGGGGCTTTCTAAGCCCAAGGGCTGGGGCGCCCCAGGCCTGGGGCTCCCAAAGCCCAAGGAATGAGGAGTCCCAGGCCTGGGGCTCCCAAAGCCTAAAGGCTGGGGCGCCCCAGGCCTGGGGCTCCCAAAGCCTAAGGTCTGGGGCACCCCAGGCCTGGGGCTGTCTAACCCCAAGGGCTGGGGCGCCCCAGGCCTGGGACTCCCAAAGACTAAGGGCTGGGGCGCCCCAGGCCTGGGCCTCCCAAAGCCTAAGAGCTGGGGCTCCCCATGCGTGGGGTTCCAAAGACTAAGGGCTGGGGTGCCCCATGCCTGCGGTACCCAAGAATAAGGGCTGGGGCGCCCCAGGCCTGGGGCTCCCAAAGCCCAAGGAATGAGGAGTCCCAGGCCTGGGGCTCCCAAAGCCTAAGGGCTGGGGCGCCCCAAGGCTGGGGATCCCAAAGCCTAAGGGCTGGGGCACCCCAGGCCTGGGGCTGTCTAAGCCCAAGGGCTGGGGCGCCCCAGGCCTGGGGCTCCCAAAGCCTAAGGGCTGGGGCGGCCCAGGTCTGGGCCTCCCAAAGCCTAAGGGCTGGGGCGCCCCATGCTGGGGTTCCAAAGACTAAGGGCTGGGGCGCCCCATGCCTGGGGTTCCAAAGCCTAAAGGCTGGGACGCCGCAAGCCTGGGGCTCCCAAAGCCTAAGGGCTGAGGCGCCCCAGGCCTGGGGCACCCAAAGCCTAAGGGCTGGTGAGCCCCAGGTCTGGGGCTCCCAAAGACTAAGGGCTGGGGTGACCCGGCCTCGGGCTCCCAAAGTATAAGGGCTAGGGCGAACGAGGCCTGGGGCTATCTAAGCCTAAGGGCTGGGGCGCCCCAGACCTGGGGCTATCAAAGCCTAAGGGCTGGGGCACCGCAGGCCTGGGGCTCCCAAAGCATAAGGGCTGAGGCGCCCCAGGCCTGGGGCTCCCAAAGCCTAAGGGCTGGTGCGCCCCAGGTCTGGGGCTCCCAATGACTAAGGGCTGGGGCGTCCCAAGCCTTGGGCTTCTTAAGTCTAAAGGCTGGGGAGCCCCAGGCCTGGGGCTCCCTAAGCCTAAGGGCTGGGGCGCCCAATGCCAGGGTCTCCCAAAGACTAAGAGCTGGTGTGACCCAAGCCTGGGTCTCCCAAAGCCTAAGGGCTGGGTGCCCCAGGCCATGGGCTCCCTAAGTCTAAGAGCTGGGGATCACCAGGCCTAGGGCTCCCAAAGCCTAAGGGCTGGGGCGCCCCAGGCCATGGGCTCCCTAAGTCTAAGAGCTGGGGATCACCAGGCCTGGGGCTCCCAAAGCCTAAGGGCTGGGGCGCCCCAGGCCTGGGTCTCCCAAAGCCTAAGGGCTGGGCTCCCCAGGCCTGGGGCTCCCAAAGTCTAAGAGCTGGGGCTCACCAGGCCTGGGGCTCCCTAAGCCTAAGGGCTGGGATGCCCCAGGCCTGGGGCTCCCTAAGCCTAAGGGCTGGGCCACCCCAGGCCAGGGGCTCCTTAAGCCTAATTGCTGGGGCTACCCTGGCCTGAGTCTCCCTAAGCCTAAGGGCTGGGGCGCCCCAGGCCTGGGGCTCCCAAATCCTAAGAATTGGGCCGGCCCAGGCTATGGGCTCCCTAAGTCTAAGAACTGGGTCTCACCAGGCCTTGGGCTCCCTAAGCCTAAGGATTGGGGCGCCCCAGACCTGGGGCTCCCTAAGCCTAAGGGCCGGCGAGACCCTGGCCTGGCGCTCCCTAAGCCTAATTGCTGGGGCGCCCCAGGTCTGGGGATCTCTAAGCCTAAGGGCTGGGGTTCTCCAGGCCTGGGGCTCCCGAAATCTAAGGGCTGGGGCACCCCAGGCTTGGCGCTCCCAAAGCCTAAGGGCTGGGGCGACCCAGGCCTGGGGCTCCCTAAAACTAAGGGCTGGGGCGCCCCAGACCTGGGGCTCCCTAAGCCTAAGGGCCGGGGAGACCCTGGCCTGGCACTCCCTAAGCCTAATTGCTGGGGCGCCCCAGGCCTGGGGATCTCTAAGCCCAAGGGCTGGGGCGACCCAGGCCTGGGGCTCCCAAAGCCTAAGGGCTGGGGCACCCCATGCTTGGGGCTCCCAAAGCCTAAGGGCTGGGGCGACCCAGGTCTGGGACTCCCTAAAACTAAGGGCTGGGGCGCCCCAGGCCTGGGGATCCCTAAGCCTAAGGGCTGGGGCGCCCCAGGCCTGGGCATCCCTAATCCTAAGGGCTGGGGCACCCCAGGCGTGGAGCTCCCTAAGCCTAATTGCTGGGGTGCCCAAAGTCTGGGGCTCTCTAAGACTAAGGGCTGGGGCGACCCAGGCCTGTGGCTCCCAAAGCCTAATTGCTGGGGCACCTCCGGTCTGGGGCTCTCTAAGCCTAAGGCTTGGGCAACCCTGGCCTGGGGCTCCCTAAGCCTAAGGGCTGGGGCGCCCCCGGCCTGGGGCTCCCAAAGCCTAAGGGCTGGGTCCCCCCGGCCATGGGCTCCCAAAGCCCAAGGGCTGGGGCGCCCCAGGCTAGGGGCTCCCAAAGCGTAAGGGCGGGGGTGCCCCAGGCCTGGGGATCCCAAAGCCTAAGGGCTGGGGCACCCCAGGCCTGGGGTTGTCTAAGCCCAAGGGCTGGGGTGCGCCAGGCCTGGGGCTCCCAAAGCCCAAGGAATGAGGAGTCCCAGGCCTGGGGCTCCCAAAGCCTAAGGGCTGGGGCACCCTAGATCTGGCGCACCCAAAGCCTAAGGGCTGTGGAGCCCCAGGCCTGGGTCTCCCAAAGCCTAAGGGCTGGGCGTCCCAAGCCTGGGGTTCCCAAAGTCTAAGGGCTGGGGATCTCCAGGCCTGGGGCTCCCTAAGCCTAAGGGCTGGAGCGCCCCAGGCCTGGGGATCCCTAAGCCTAAGGGCTGGGGCGACCCAGGTCTGGGGCTATCTAAGACTACGGGCTGGGACGCCTCAGGCCTGGGGCTGTCTAAGCCTAAGGGTTTGGGCGCCCCAGACCAGGGGCTCCCTAAGCCTAAGTGTGGGGGCACCCCAGGTTTGGAGCTCACTAAGCCGAAGGGCTGGGGCGTCCCAGGCCCTGGGCTCCCAAAGCCTAAGTGCTGGGGTTCCCCAGGCCTAGGGCTCTATAAGCCCAAGAGCTGGGGCGCCCCAGTCCTGGGGCTCCCAAAGCCGAAGGACTGAGGCGTCCTAGGCCAGGGGCTCCCTAAGGCCAAGGGTGGGGCGCCCCAAGCCCTGGGCTCCCAAAGTCTAAGAGCTGGGGCTAACATGGCCTTGGGCTCCCTAAGCCTAAATGCTGGGGCCCCCCGGGGCTGGGGCTCCCTAAGCCTAAGGGGCGGGGCGACCCTGGCCACGCGCTCCCTAAGCCTAATTGCTGGGGCGCCCAAGGTCTGGGGATCTCTAAGCCTAAGGGCTGGGGCGCCCCAGGTGTGGGGCTCCCAAAGCCTAAAGGCTGGGGCGCCCCAGGCTAGGGGCTCCCAAAGACTAAGGGCTGGGGCGACTCAGGCCTGGGGCTCCCTAAAACTAAGGGCTGGGGAGCCCCAGGCTTGGGGCTCACTAAGCCTAAGGGCTGGGGCGCCCCAGCACTGGGGTTCCCAATGCCCAAGGGCTGGGGCACCCCAGGCTTGGGCATCCGTAATCCTAAGGGGTGGGCGCCCCAGCCTGGGGCGCCCTAAGCCTAATTGCTGGGGTGCCCCAAATGGGGTTTTCTCAGCCTAAGGGCTGGGGCGACCCAGGCCTGGGGCTCCCTAAGCCTAATTGCTGGGGCACCCCAGGTCTGGGGCTCTCTAATCCTAAGGGCTTGGGCGACCCTGGCCTGGGGCTCCCTAAGCCTAAGGACTGGGGCGACCCCGGCCTGGGGCTCCCAAAGCCTAAAGGCTGGGGCGCCTCATGCCTGGGGCTCCCTAAGCCTAAGGGCTGGGGCGCCCTAGGCTTGTGGCTCCCAAAGCCAAAGGGCTGGGGTGACGGGCCTGGGGCTCCCTAAGCCTAAGGGCTGGGGCGACACAGCCCTGGGGCTCCCTAAGCCTAATGACTGGGGCCCCTCAGTACTGGGGTTCCCAAAGCCTAAGAGCTGGGGCGCCCCGGGCTTGCGGCTCCCAAAGCCAAAGGGCTTGGGCGACGGGCCTGGGGCTCCCTAAGCCTAAGGGCTGGGGCGACACAGGCCTGGGGCTCCCTAAGCCTAAGGGCTGGGGCGCCCGAGGCCTGGGCATCCCTAATCTTAAGGGCTGGGGCGCCCCAGGCATGGGGCTCCCTAAGCCTAATTGCTGGGGCGCCCCAGGTCTGGGGCTCTCTAAGCCTAATGGTTGGTTAGACCCTAGCCTGGGGCTCCCTAAGACTAAGGGCGGGGTTCCCTGTCCTGGGGCTCCCAAAGCCTAAGAGCTGGGGCGCCCCAGGCCTGGGGCTCCCAAAGTCTAAGGGCTGGGGCGACCCAGGCCTGGGGCACCCTAAGCCGCAGAGCTGGGGCGCCCCAAGCCTGGGGCTCCCTAAGCCTAAGGGTGGGGGCGCCCCAGGCCTGGGGCTCCCAAAACCTAAGGGCTGGGGAGACCCAGGCTTGGGTCTCCCTAAGCCTAAGGGCTGGAGCGCCACAGGCCTGGGGTCCCCTTAGCCTAAGGGCTGGGGCGCCCCAGGACTGCGGTTCCCAAAGCCTAAGGGCTGGGGCACCCCAGGCCTGGGGCTCCCTAAGCCTCATTGCTGGGGCGACCCAGGTCTGGGGCTTTCTAAGCCTAAGGGTTGGGGCGACCCAGGCCTGGGGCTCCCTAAGCCTAATTGCTGGGGCGCCCCAAGTCTGGGGCTCAATAAGTCTAAGGGCTGGGGCGACCCTGGCCTGGGGCTCCCTAAGTCAAAGAGCTGCGGCTCACCAGGCCTGGGGCTCCCTACGCCGAATGGTGGTGGTACCCCAGGCCTGGCGCTCCCAAAACCTATGGGCTTGGGCGTCCCTGGCTTGGGGCTCCCTAAGCCTAAGGGCTGGGGCGTCCCTGGCCTGGGGCTCCTAAATCCTAAGGGCTGGGGCGCCACAGGCCTGGCGCTCCCAAAGCCTAAGGGCTGGGGCGCCCCCGGACTGGGGCTCCCTAAGCCTAAGGGCTGGGGCGCCCCAGGCCTGGGGCTCCCTAAGCCTAAGGGCTGGGGCGCCCCAGGTCTGGGGCTACTTAAGCCTAAGGGCTGGCGCGCCCCTGGCCTGGGGCTCCCAAAGCCTAAGCGCTGGGGCGCCCCAGGTCTTGGGCTCCCAAAGCACAAGGGCTGGGGCTCCCTAAGCCTAAGGGCTGGGGCGCCCCAGGCCTTGGGCTCCCACAGCCTAAGGGCTGGGGTGCCCCATGCCAGGTGCTCCCAAAGCCTAAGGGCTGGGGCGCCCCAGGCCTGGGGCTCCCAAGCTTAAGAGCTGGGGCGCCCCAGGCCCGGGGCTAACTAAGCCTAAGGGCTGGGGCGCCCCAGGCCTGGGGCTCCAAAAGCCTAAGGGCTGGGGTGCCACAGGCCTGGGGCTCCCAAGCTTAAGAGCTGGGGCGCCCCAGGCCTGGGGCTCCCTAAGCCTAAGGGCTGGGGCGTCCCAGGACTAGTGGTAACTAAGCCTAAGGGATGGGAGCCCCAGGCCTGGGGCTCCCTATGGCTAAAGGCTGGGGCGACCCAGGGCTTGGGCGCCCCAGGTCTGGGGCTCCCTAAGCCTAAGGGCTGTGGCGCCCCGGGCCTGGGGCACCCTAAGCCTAAGGGCTGGGGCGCCCCACGATGGGGCTCCCTAAGCTTAAGGGCTGGGGCGCCCCAGGCCAGGAGATCCCAAAGACTAAGGGCTGGGGCGCCCCAGCCCTGGGGTTCCCAAAGCCTAAGGGCTGGGGCGTCCCAGGCCTGGGGACCCCAAAGCCTAAAGGCTGGGGCGCCTCAGTCCTGGGGCTCCCTAAGCCTAAGGGCTGGGGCGCCCCAGGCTTGGGGCTCCCAAAGTCTGAGGGCTGGGGCGACGGGCCTGGGGCTCCCTAAGCCTAAGGGCTGGGGCGACACAGGCCTGAGGCTCCCTAAGTCTAAGACTGGGGCGCCCCAGGACTGGGGTTCCCAAAGCCTAAGGGCTGTGCGCCCCAGGCCAGGGGCTCCTTAAGCTTAATTGCTGGGGTGACCCTGGCCTGAGGCTCCCTAAGCCTAAGGGCTGGGGCGCCCCAGGCCTGGGGCTCCCAAATCCTAAGAGATGGGGCGCCCCAGGCCTGGGGCTCCCAAAACCTAAGGGCTGAGGCGCCTGATGCCTGGGGCTCCCAAAACCTAAGGCCTGAGGCATCCTAGGCCTGGGGCTCCCTAAGCCTAAGTGCTGGGGCGCCCCAGGCATGGGGCTCCCTTAGCCTAAGTGCTGGGGCACCCGGGGCCAGGGGCTACATATGTCTAAGAGCTAGGGCTCACCAGGCCTGGGGCTCCCTACGCCTAAGGGCGGGGGCGCCCTGGCCTGGGGTTCCCAAAGCCTAAGGGCTAGGGCTCACCAGGCCTGGGGCTACCAAATCTACGGGCTGGGGCGCCCCAGGCCTGGGGCAACCTAAGCCTAAGGGCTGGAGCGCCACAGGCCTGGGGTTCCCTAAGCCTAAAGGCTGGGGCTCCCCAGGACTGGGGTTCCCAAAACAAAAGGGCTGGGGCGCCCCAGGCCTGGGCATCCCTAATCCTATGGGCTGGGGCACCCCAGGCCTGGGGTTCCGTAAGCCTAATTGTTGGGGCACCCCAGATCTGGGGCTTTCTAAGCCTAAGGGCTGGGGCGACCCAGGCCTGGGTCTCCCTAAGCCTAATTGCTGGGGCGCCCCAGGTCTGGGGCTCAATAAGCCTAAGGGCTAGGGCGACCCTGGCCTGGGGCTCCCTAAGTCTAAGAGTTGGGGCTCACTAGGCCTGGGGCTCACTATGCCTAATGGCGGGGGCGCCCCAGGCCTGGCGCTCCCAAAACCTATGGGCTTGGGCGTCCCTTGCCTGGGGCTCCCAAAGCTTAAGGGCTGAGGCGCCACAGGCCTGGCGCTCCCAAAGCCTAAGCGCTGGGGCGCTCCAGGCCTGGGGCTCCCTAAGCCTAAGGGCTGGGGAGCCCCAGGCCTGGGGCTCCCTAAACTTAAGGGCTGGGGCGTCCCAGGCCTGGGGCTCCCTAAACTTAAGGGCTGGGGCGCCCCAGGCCTGGGGCTCCCAAAGCTCAAGGGCTGGGGCGCCCCATGACTGGGGTTCCAATGCCTAAGGCCTGGGGCGCCACAGGCCTGTCGCTCCCTAAGCCTAAGGGCTGGGGCGGCCCAAGTCTGGGGATCCCAAACCCTAAGGGCTGGGGCGCCCCAGGCCTGGGGCCCCCTAAGCCTAAGGGCTGGGTTGCCCCATGCCAGGGGCTCCCTAAGCCTTAGGGCTGGGGCACCCTAGGCCTGGGGCTAACTATGAATAAGGGCTGGGGCGCACCAGGACTGGGGCTAACTAAGAATAAGGGCTGGGCGCCCCAGGCCTGGGGCTCCCTAAGGCTAAAGGCTGTGGCACCCCAGGTCTGGGACTCCCTAAGCCTAAGGGCTGCGGCGCCCCAGGCCTCGGGCTCTCAAAGCCTAAGGGCTGTGGCGCCCCAGCCCTGGGGCTCCCAAAGCGTAAGGGCTGGGGCGCCTCAGGCCTGGGGCTCCCTAAGCCTAATTGCTGCGGCGGCGCATGTCTGGGGCTCTATAAGCCTAAGGGCTGGGGCGACCCAGGCCTACTGCTCCCTAAGCCTAATTGCTGGGGTGCACCAGGTCTGGGGCTCCCAAAGCCTAAGGGCTGGCGCGACCCAGGCCAGGGACTCCCTAAGCCTAAGGGCTGGGGCGCCCCAGGCCTCGGGCTCCCTAATCCTAAGGGCTGGGTCGCCCCAGGCCTGGGGCTCCCTAAGCTTAAGGGCTGGGGCGTCCCAGGACTGGGGCTCCCTAAGCATAAGGGTTGGGGCGCCGCAGACCTGGGGCTCCCAAAATCTATGGTCAGGGACGTCCCAGTCCTGGGCCTCCCAAAGCCTAAGGGCTGAGGCACCCCAGGCCTGGGGCTCCCAAAGCCTAAGGGCTGGGGCGCACCAGGTCTGGGGCTCCCAAAGACTAAGGGCTGGGGCGACCTGGCCTCGGGCTCCCAAAATCTAAGGGCTAGGGCGCCCAAGTCTGGGGCTCCCTAAGCGTTAGGTCTGGGGCGCCCCAGACCTGGGGCTCCCAAAGCCTAAGGGCTGGGGTACCCCAGGCCTGGGGCTAACTAAGACTAAGGGCTGGGGCTCTCCAGACCTGGAGCTATCAAGGCCTAAGGACTGGGGCGTCCCAGGCCTTGGGCTTCTTAAGCCTAAGGGCTGGAGTGCCCCAGGCCTGGGGCTCCCTAAGCCTAAGGGCTGGGGTGACCCAGACCGGGGGCTCCCTAAGACTAATGGCTGGGGCGCCCCAGGTCTGGCCATACCAAATACTGACGGCTGGGATGCCCCAGGCCTTGGGCTCCCTAAGCCTAATTGCTGGGGCACCCCAGGTCTGGGGCTCTCTAAGCCTAAGGGCTTGGGTGACCCTGGCCTGGGGCTCCCTAAGCCTAAGGACTGGGGCGCCCCCGGCCTGGGGCTCCCAAAGCCTAAAGGCTGGGGCGCCTCATGCCTGGGGCTCCCTAAGCCTAAGGGCTGGGGCGCCCTAGGCTTGTGGCTCCCAAAGCCAAAGGGCTGGGGTGACGGGCCTGGGGCTCCCTAAGCCTAAGGGCTGGGGCGACACAGCCCTGGGGCTCCCTAAGCCTAATGACTGGGGCCCCTCAGTACTGGGGTTCCCAAAGCCTAAGAGCTGGGGCGCCCCGGGCTTGCGGCTCCCAAAGCCAAAGGGCTTGGGCGACGGGCCTGGGGCTCCCTAAGCCTAAGGGCTGGGGCGACACAGGCCTGGGGCTCCCTAAGCCTAAGGGCTGGGGCGCCCGAGGCCTGGGCATCCCTAATCTTAAGGGCTGGGGCGCCCCAGGCATGGGGCTCCCTAAGCCTAATTGCTGGGGCGCCCCAGGTCTGGGGCTCTCTAAGCCTAATGGTTGGTTAGACCCTAGCCTGGGGCTCCCTAAGACTAAGGGCGGGGTTCCCTGTCCTGGGGCTCCCAAAGCCTAAGAGCTGGGGCGCCCCAGGCCTGGGGCTCCCAAAGTCTAAGGGCTGGGGCGACCCAGGCCTGGGGCACCCTAAGCCGCAGAGCTGGGGCGCCCCAAGCCTGGGGCTCCCTAAGCCTAAGGGTGGGGGCGCCCCAGGCCTGGGGCTCCCAAAACCTAAGGGCTGGGGAGACCCAGGCTTGGGTCTCCCTAAGCCTAAGGGCTGGAGCGCCACAGGCCTGGGGTCCCCTTAGCCTAAGGGCTGGGGCGCCCCAGGACTGCGGTTCCCAAAGCCTAAGGGCTGGGGCACCCCAGGCCTGGGGCTCCCTAAGCCTCATTGCTGGGGCGACCCAGGTCTGGGGCTTTCTAAGCCTAAGGGTTGGGGCGACCCAGGCCTGGGGCTCCCTAAGCCTAATTGCTGGGGCGCCCCAAGTCTGGGGCTCAATAAGTCTAAGGGCTGGGGCGACCCTGGCCTGGGGCTCCCTAAGTCAAAGAGCTGCGGCTCACCAGGCCTGGGGCTCCCTACGCCGAATGGTGGTGGTACCCCAGGCCTGGCGCTCCCAAAACCTATGGGCTTGGGCGTCCCTGGCTTGGGGCTCCCTAAGCCTAAGGGCTGGGGCGTCCCTGGCCTGGGGCTCCTAAATCCTAAGGGCTGGGGCGCCACAGGCCTGGCGCTCCCAAAGCCTAAGGGCTGGGGCGCCCCCGGACTGGGGCTCCCTAAGCCTAAGGGCTGGGGCGCCCCAGGCCTGGGGCTCCCTAAGCCTAAGGGCTGGGGCGCCCCAGGTCTGGGGCTACTTAAGCCTAAGGGCTGGCGCGCCCCTGGCCTGGGGCTCCCAAAGCCTAAGCGCTGGGGCGCCCCAGGTCTTGGGCTCCCAAAGCACAAGGGCTGGGGCTCCCTAAGCCTAAGGGCTGGGGCGCCCCAGGCCTTGGGCTCCCACAGCCTAAGGGCTGGGGTGCCCCATGCCAGGTGCTCCCAAAGCCTAAGGGCTGGGGCGCCCCAGGCCTGGGGCTCCCAAGCTTAAGAGCTGGGGCGCCCCAGGCCCGGGGCTAACTAAGCCTAAGGGCTGGGGCGCCCCAGGCCTGGGGCTCCAAAAGCCTAAGGGCTGGGGTGCCACAGGCCTGGGGCTCCCAAGCTTAAGAGCTGGGGCGCCCCAGGCCTGGGGCTCCCTAAGCCTAAGGGCTGGGGCGTCCCAGGACTAGTGGTAACTAAGCCTAAGGGATGGGAGCCCCAGGCCTGGGGCTCCCTATGGCTAAAGGCTGGGGCGACCCAGGGCTTGGGCGCCCCAGGTCTGGGGCTCCCTAAGCCTAAGGGCTGTGGCGCCCCGGGCCTGGGGCACCCTAAGCCTAAGGGCTGGGGCGCCCCACGATGGGGCTCCCTAAGCTTAAGGGCTGGGGCGCCCCAGGCCAGGAGATCCCAAAGACTAAGGGCTGGGGCGCCCCAGCCCTGGGGTTCCCAAAGCCTAAGGGCTGGGGCGTCCCAGGCCTGGGGACCCCAAAGCCTAAAGGCTGGGGCGCCTCAGTCCTGGGGCTCCCTAAGCCTAAGGGCTGGGGCGCCCCAGGCTTGGGGCTCCCAAAGTCTGAGGGCTGGGGCGACGGGCCTGGGGCTCCCTAAGCCTAAGGGCTGGGGCGACACAGGCCTGAGGCTCCCTAAGTCTAAGACTGGGGCGCCCCAGGACTGGGGTTCCCAAAGCCTAAGGGCTGTGCGCCCCAGGCCAGGGGCTCCTTAAGCTTAATTGCTGGGGTGACCCTGGCCTGAGGCTCCCTAAGCCTAAGGGCTGGGGCGCCCCAGGCCTGGGGCTCCCAAATCCTAAGAGATGGGGCGCCCCAGGCCTGGGGCTCCCAAAACCTAAGGGCTGAGGCGCCTGATGCCTGGGGCTCCCAAAACCTAAGGCCTGAGGCATCCTAGGCCTGGGGCTCCCTAAGCCTAAGTGCTGGGGCGCCCCAGGCATGGGGCTCCCTTAGCCTAAGTGCTGGGGCACCCGGGGCCAGGGGCTACATATGTCTAAGAGCTAGGGCTCACCAGGCCTGGGGCTCCCTACGCCTAAGGGCGGGGGCGCCCTGGCCTGGGGTTCCCAAAGCCTAAGGGCTAGGGCTCACCAGGCCTGGGGCTACCAAATCTACGGGCTGGGGCGCCCCAGGCCTGGGGCAACCTAAGCCTAAGGGCTGGAGCGCCACAGGCCTGGGGTTCCCTAAGCCTAAAGGCTGGGGCTCCCCAGGACTGGGGTTCCCAAAACAAAAGGGCTGGGGCGCCCCAGGCCTGGGCATCCCTAATCCTATGGGCTGGGGCACCCCAGGCCTGGGGTTCCGTAAGCCTAATTGTTGGGGCACCCCAGATCTGGGGCTTTCTAAGCCTAAGGGCTGGGGCGACCCAGGCCTGGGTCTCCCTAAGCCTAATTGCTGGGGCGCCCCAGGTCTGGGGCTCAATAAGCCTAAGGGCTAGGGCGACCCTGGCCTGGGGCTCCCTAAGTCTAAGAGTTGGGGCTCACTAGGCCTGGGGCTCACTATGCCTAATGGCGGGGGCGCCCCAGGCCTGGCGCTCCCAAAACCTATGGGCTTGGGCGTCCCTTGCCTGGGGCTCCCAAAGCTTAAGGGCTGAGGCGCCACAGGCCTGGCGCTCCCAAAGCCTAAGCGCTGGGGCGCTCCAGGCCTGGGGCTCCCTAAGCCTAAGGGCTGGGGAGCCCCAGGCCTGGGGCTCCCTAAACTTAAGGGCTGGGGCGTCCCAGGCCTGGGGCTCCCTAAACTTAAGGGCTGGGGCGCCCCAGGCCTGGGGCTCCCAAAGCTCAAGGGCTGGGGCGCCCCATGACTGGGGTTCCAATGCCTAAGGCCTGGGGCGCCACAGGCCTGTCGCTCCCTAAGCCTAAGGGCTGGGGCGGCCCAAGTCTGGGGATCCCAAACCCTAAGGGCTGGGGCGCCCCAGGCCTGGGGCCCCCTAAGCCTAAGGGCTGGGTTGCCCCATGCCAGGGGCTCCCTAAGCCTTAGGGCTGGGGCACCCTAGGCCTGGGGCTAACTATGAATAAGGGCTGGGGCGCACCAGGACTGGGGCTAACTAAGAATAAGGGCTGGGCGCCCCAGGCCTGGGGCTCCCTAAGGCTAAAGGCTGTGGCACCCCAGGTCTGGGACTCCCTAAGCCTAAGGGCTGCGGCGCCCCAGGCCTCGGGCTCTCAAAGCCTAAGGGCTGTGGCGCCCCAGCCCTGGGGCTCCCAAAGCGTAAGGGCTGGGGCGCCTCAGGCCTGGGGCTCCCTAAGCCTAATTGCTGCGGCGGCGCATGTCTGGGGCTCTATAAGCCTAAGGGCTGGGGCGACCCAGGCCTACTGCTCCCTAAGCCTAATTGCTGGGGTGCACCAGGTCTGGGGCTCCCAAAGCCTAAGGGCTGGCGCGACCCAGGCCAGGGACTCCCTAAGCCTAAGGGCTGGGGCGCCCCAGGCCTCGGGCTCCCTAATCCTAAGGGCTGGGTCGCCCCAGGCCTGGGGCTCCCTAAGCTTAAGGGCTGGGGCGTCCCAGGACTGGGGCTCCCTAAGCATAAGGGTTGGGGCGCCGCAGACCTGGGGCTCCCAAAATCTATGGTCAGGGACGTCCCAGTCCTGGGCCTCCCAAAGCCTAAGGGCTGAGGCACCCCAGGCCTGGGGCTCCCAAAGCCTAAGGGCTGGGGCGCACCAGGTCTGGGGCTCCCAAAGACTAAGGGCTGGGGCGACCTGGCCTCGGGCTCCCAAAATCTAAGGGCTAGGGCGCCCAAGTCTGGGGCTCCCTAAGCGTTAGGTCTGGGGCGCCCCAGACCTGGGGCTCCCAAAGCCTAAGGGCTGGGGTACCCCAGGCCTGGGGCTAACTAAGACTAAGGGCTGGGGCTCTCCAGACCTGGAGCTATCAAGGCCTAAGGACTGGGGCGTCCCAGGCCTTGGGCTTCTTAAGCCTAAGGGCTGGAGTGCCCCAGGCCTGGGGCTCCCTAAGCCTAAGGGCTGGGGTGACCCAGACCGGGGGCTCCCTAAGACTAATGGCTGGGGCGCCCCAGGTCTGGCCATACCAAATACTGACGGCTGGGATGCCCCAGGCCTTGGGCTCCCTAAGCCTAATTGCTGGGGCACCCCAGGTCTGGGGCTCTCTAAGCCTAAGGGCTTGGGTGACCCTGGCCTGGGGCTCCCTAAGCCTAAGGACTGGGGCGCCCCCGGCCTGGGGCTCCCAAAGCCTAAAGGCTGGGGCGCCTCATGCCTGGGGCTCCCTAAGCCTAAGGGCAGGGCGCCCCAGGCTTGCAGCTCCCAAAGCCAAAGGGCTGGGGCGACGGGCCCGGGGCTCCCTAAGCCTAAGGGCTGGGGTGACACAGGCCTGGGGCTCCCTAAGCCTAAGGACTGGGGCGCCCCAGGATTGGGGTTCCCAAAGCCTAAGGGCTGGGGCGCCCCAGGTTGGGGCTCCCAAAGTCTAAGGGCTGGGGCGCACCAGGCCTGGGGCTCCCTAAGCCTAAGGGCGGGGGCGCCCCAGGCCTGGGGCTCCCAAAACCTAAGGGCGTGGGTGACCCAGGCCTGGTTCTCCCTAAGACTAAGGGCTGGAGCGCCACAGGCCTGGGGTTCCCTAAGCCTAAGGGCTGGGGCGCCCCAGGACTGCGATTCCCAAAGCCTAAGGGCTGGGGCGCCCCAGGCCTGGGCATCCCTAATCCTAAGGGCTGGGGCACCCCAGGCCTGGGGCTCCCTAAGCCTAATTGCTGGGGCGACCCAGGCCTGGGGCTTTCTAAGCCTAAGGGTTGGGGCGACCCAGGCCTGGGGCTCCCTAAGCCTAATTGCTGGGGCGCCCCAGGTCTGGGGCTCAATAAGCCTAAGGGCTGGGGCGACCCTGGCCTAGGGCTCACTAAGTCAAAGCGCTGCGGCTCACCAGGCCTGGGGCTCCCTACGCCGAATGGCGGGGTCGCCCCAGGCCTGGCGCTCCCAAAACCTATGGGCTTGGGCGTCCCTGGTCTGGGGCTCCCAAAGCCTAATGGCTGGGGCGCCCCAGGCCTGGGGCTCCCTATGCCCAAGGGCTGGGGCGTCCCTGGCCTGGGGCTCCTATATCCTAAGGGCGGGGGCGCCCCAGGTCTTGGGCTCCCAAAGCCCTAGGGCTGGGGCGCCCCAGGCCTGGGGCTCCCAAGCTTAAGAGCTGGGGCGCCCCAGACCTGGGGCTCCCTAAGCCTAAGGGCTGGGGCGCCCCAGGACTTGGGCTCCCACAGCCTAAGGGCTGGGGTGCCCCATGCCAGGGGCTCCCAAAGCCTAAGGGCTGGGGCGCCCCAGGCCTGGGGCTCCCAAGCTTAATAGCTGGGGCGCCCCAGGCCTGGGGCTAACTAAGCCTAAGGGCTGGGGCGCCCCAAGCCGGGGGCTCCAAAAGCCTAAGGGCTGGGATGCCACAGGCCTTGAGCTCCCACAGCCTAAGGACTGGGGTGCCCCATGCCAGGGGCTCTCTAAGCCTTAGGGCTGGGGCGCCCCAGGCCTGAGGCTCCCTAAGCCTAAGGACTGGGGCGTCCCAGGACTAGGGCTAACTAAGCCTAAGGGATGGGCGCCCCAGGCCTGGGGCTCCCTATGGCTAAAGGCTGGGGCGACCCAGGGCTGGGGCGCCCCAGGTCTGGGGCTCCCTAAGCCTAAGGGCTGTTGCGCCCCGGGTCTGGGGCACCCTAAGCCTAAGGGCTGGGGCGCCCCAGGATAGGGCTCCCTAAGCTTAAGGGCTGGGGCGCCCCAGGCCAGGAGATCCCAAAGATTAAGGGCTGCGTCGCCCCATCCCTGGGGTTCCCAAAGCCTAAGGGCTGGGGCGTCCCAGGCCTGGGGCTCCCAAAGCCTAAGGGATTGGGCGCCCCAGGCCTGGGGCTCCCAAAGCCTAAAGGCTGGGGCGCCTCAGTCCTGGGGCTCCCTAAGCCTAAGGGCTGGGGCGCCCCAGGCTTGGGGCTCCCAAAGTCAAAGTGCTGGGGCGCCCCAGGACTGGGGTTCCCAAAGCCTAAGGGCTGGGGCGCCCCAGGCCTGGGCATCCCTAATCTTAAGGGCTGGGGCGCCCCAGGACTGGGGTTCCCAAAGCCTAAGGGCTGTGCGCCCCAGGCCAGGGGCTCTTTAAGCCTAATTGCTGGGGCGACCCTGGCCTGAGGCTCAAAAAATCCTAAGAGCTGGGGCGCCCCAGGCCTGGGGCTCCCAAAACCTAAGGGCTGAGGCGCCTGATGGCTGGGGCGCACCAGGCCTGGGGCAACCTAAGCCGCAGAGATGGGGCGCCCCAGGCCTGGGGCTCCCAAAGCCTAAGGGCTGGGCGACCCAGGCCTTGGGCTCCCTAAGCCTAAGGGCTGGAGCGCCACAGGCCTGGGGTTCCCTAAGCCTAAAGGCTGGGGCGCCCCAGGACTGGGGTTCCCAAAATCTAAGGTCTGGGGAGCCCCAGGCCTGGGCATCCCTAATCCTATGGGCTGGGGCATCCCAGGCCTGGGGCTCCGTAAGCCTAATTGCTGGGGCACCCCAGATCTGCGGCTTTCTAAGCCTTAGGGCTGGGGCGACCTAGGCCTGGGTCTCCCTAAGCCTAATTGCTGGGGCGCCCCAGGTCTGGGGCTCTATAAGCCTAAGGGCTGGGGCGACCCTGGCCTGGGGCTCCCTAAGTCTAAGAGTAGGGGCTCAGTAGGCCTGGGGCTCACTACGCGTAATGGCGGGGGCGCTCCAGGCCTGGCGCTCCCAAAACCTATGGTTTTGGGCTTCCCTTGCCTGGGGCTCCCAAAGCTTAAGGGCTGAGGTGCCACAGGCCTGGCGCTCCCAAACCTAAGGGCTGGGGCGCCCCAGGTCTGGGGCTCCCTAAGCCTAAGGGCTGGGGCGCCCCAGGCCTGGGGCTCCCTAAGCCTAAGGGCTGGGGCGCCCCAGGCCTGGGGCTCCCTAAGCCTAAGGGCTGGGGCGCCCCAGGCCTGGGGCTCCCTAAACTTAAGGGCTGGGGTGCCCCAGGCCTGGGGCTCCCAAAGCCTAAGGGCTGGTGCGCCCCATGACTGGGGTTCCAATGCCTAAGGCCTGGGGCGCCACAGGCCTGTCGCTCCCAAAGCCTAAGGGCTGGGTCGACCCAGGTCTGGGGATCCCAAACCCTAAGGGCTGGGGCGCCCCAAGCCTGGGGCTCCCTAAGCCTAAGGGCTGGGGTGCCCCATGCCAGGGGCTCCCTAAGCCTTAGGGCTGGGGCACCCCAGGCTGAGGCTCCCTAAGCCTAAGGGCTGGGGCGCCCTAGGCCTGGGGCTAACTATGAATAAGGGCTGGGGCGCCCCAGGACTGGGGCTAACTAAGAATAAGGGCTGGGCGCCCAGGCCTGGGGCTCCCTAAGGCTAAAGGCTGTTGCGCCCCAGGTCTGGGGTTCCCTAAGCCTAAGGGTTGCGGCGCCACAGGTCTCGGGCTCCCAAAGCCTAAGGGCTGCGGTGCCCCAGGCCTGGGGCTCCCAAAGCGTAAGGGCTGGGGCGCCTCAGGCCTGGGGCTCCCTAAGCCTAATTGCTGGGGTGCACCAGGTCTGAAGCTCTCCAAGTCTAAGGGCTGGGGCGCCCCAGGCCTGGGGCTCCCTAAGCCTAAGGGTTGGGACGCCCCAGGCATGGGGCTTCCTAAGCCTAATTTCTAGGGCGCCCTAGTTCTGGGGCTCTCTAAGCGTAAGGGCTGGGGCGCCCCAGACCTGGGGCTCTCAAAGCCTAATGGCTGGGGCGCCTCAGGCCTGGGGCTCCCAAAGCCTAAGGGCTGGCGCGACCCAGGCCTGGGACTCCCTAAGCCTAAGGGCTGGGGCGCCCCAGGCCTCGGGCTCCCTAATCCTAAGGGCTGGAGCGCCCCAGGCCTGGGGCTCCCTAAACTTAAGGGCTGGGGCGTCCCAGGACTGGGGCTCCCTAAGCATAAGGGCTGGGGCGTCCCAGGCCTGGTTCTCCCTAAGTCTAAGGGCTGGGTGCAAGAGGCCGGGGCCTCCCAAAGCTTAAGGGCTGGGGCGCCCTATGCCTGGGGTTTCAAAGCCTAAGGGTTGGGGCGCCGCAGGCCTGGGGCTCCCAAAATCTATGGTCAGGGGCGTCCCAGTCCTGGGCCTCCCAAAGCCTAAGGGCTGAGGCACCCGAGGCCTGGGGCTCCCAAATCCTAAGGGCTGGGGCGCACCAGGTCTGGGGCTCCCAAAGACTAATGGCTGGGGCGACCTGGCCTCGGGCTCCCAAAATCTAAGGGATAGGGCGCCCCAGGTCTGGGGCTCCCTAAGCGTTAGGGCTGGGGCGCCCCAGACCTGGGGCTCCCAAAGCCTAAGGGCTGGGGTACCCCAGGCCTGGGGCTAACTAAGACTAAGGGCTGGGGCACCCCAGACCTGGAGCTATCAAAGCCTAAGGTTTGGGGCGTCCCAGGCCTTGGGCTTCTTAAGCCTAAGGGCTGGGGCGCCCCAGGCCTGGGGCTCCCTAAGCCTAAGGGCTGGGTTGACCCAGGCCTGGGGCTCCCTAAGACTAATGGCTGGGGCGCCCCAGGTCTGGCCATACCAAATACTGAGGGCTGGGATGCCCCAGGCCTTGGGCTCCCTAAGCCTAATTGCTGGGGGGCCCCAGGTCTGGGGATCTCTAAGCCTAAGGGCTGGGGCCCCCCAGGCCTGGGGCTCCCAAAGCCTAAGGGCTGGGGCGCCCCAGGTCTGGGGCTCCCAAAGCCTAAGGGCTGGGGCGCCCCAGGCCTGGGGCTCCCTAAGCCTAAGGGCTGGGGCAACACAGGCCTTGGGCTCCCTAAACTTAAGGGCTGGGGCGCCCCAGGCTGGGGCTCCCAAAGCCTAAAGGCTGGGGCGCCCCATGCCTGGGGTTCCAATGCCTAAGCGTTGGGGCGCCGAGGGCTGGGGCTCCCAAAACCTATGGTCAGGGGCGTCCCAGGCCTGGGCCTCCCAAAGCCTAAGGGCTGGGGCGCCCCAGGCCTGGGGCTCCCAAAGCCTAAGGGTTGGGGCGCCCCAGGCCTCGGGCTCCCTAATCCTAAGGGCTGGGGCGCCCCAGGCCTGGGCCTCCCTAAGCTTAAGGGCTGGGGCGTCCCAGGACTGGGGCTCCCTAAGCATAAGGGCTGGGGCGTCCCAGGCCTGGTTCTCCCTAAGTCTAAGGGCTGGGTGCAAGAGGCCGGGGTCTCCCAAAGCTTAAGGGCTGGGTCGCCCCATGCCTGGGTTTCCAAAGCCTAAGGGTTAGGGGGCCGCAGGCCTGGGGCTCCCAAAATCTATGGTCAGGGGCGTCCCAGTCCTGGGCCTCACAAAGCCTAAGGGCTGAGGCACCCCATGCCTGGGTCTCCCAAAGCCTAAGAGCTGGGGCGCACCTGGTCTGGGGCTCCCAAAGACTAAGGGCTGCGGCGCACCAGGTCTTGGGCTCCCAAAGACTAAGGGCTGGGGCGACCTGGCCTCGGGCTCCCAAAATCTAAGGGCTAGGGCGCCCCAGGTCTGGGGCTCCCTAAGCGATAGGGCTGGGGCGCCCCAGACCTGGGGCTCCCAAAGCCTAAGGGCTGGGGTACCCCAGGCCAGGGGCTAACTAAGACTAAGGGCTGGGGCACCCCAGACCTGGAGCTATCAAAGCCTAAGGACTGGGGCGTCCCAGGCCTTGGGCTTCTTAAGCCTAAGGGCTGGGGCGCCCCAGGCCTGGGGCTCCCTAAGCCTAAGGGCTGGGGTGACCCAGGCCTGGGGCTCCCTAAGACTAATGGCTGGGGCGCCCGAGGTATGGCCATACCAAATACTGAGGGCTGGGATGCCCCAGGCCTTGGGCTCCCTAAGCCTAATTGCTGGGGGGCCCCAGGTCTGGGGCTCTCTAAGCCTAAGGGCTGGGGCGACCCTGGCCTGGCGCTCCCTAAGCCTAAGGGCTGGGGCCCCCCAGGCCTGGGGCTCCCAAAGCCTAAGGGCTGTGGCGCCCCAGATCTGGGGCTCCCAAAGCCCAAGGGCTGGGGCGCCCCAGGTCTGGGGATCCCTAAGCCTAAGGGCTGGGGCGTCCCATGCCTGGGGCTCCGAAAGCCTAAGGGCTGAGGCGCAACATGCCTGGGGCTCCCGAAGACTAAGGTCTGGGGCGACCCGGCCTCAGGCTCCCAAAACCTAAGGGTTGGGGCCTCCCAGTCCTGGTGCTCCAAAAGCCTAAGGGCTTGGGCGCCACGTCATCCGGCTCCCCAAACCTAAGGGCTGGGATGCCCCAGCCCTGGGGCTCCGAAGTGTAAGGGCTGGGGCGCCCCAGGCCTGGGGCTCCCTAAGCCTAAGGGCTGGGGCGCCCCAAGCCTTGGGCTCCCACAGCCTAAGGGCTGTGGTGCCCCATGCCAGGGGCTCACTAAGCCTTAGGGCTGGGGCGCACCAGGCCTGGGGCTCCCTAATGCTAAGTGCTGGGGCGACCCAGGGCTGGTGCGCCCGAGGACTGGGGGTCCCTAAGCTTTAGGGCTACGGGGCCCCAGGCCTGGGTCTCTCAAAGCCCAAGGGCTGCGGCGCCCCAGGCCTGGGGCTCCCAAAGACTAAGGGCTGGGGCACCCCAGGCCTGGGACTCTCTAAGCCCAAGGGCTGGGGCGCCCCAGGCCTGGTGCTCCCTAAGCCTAATTGCTGGGGGCCGCATGTCTGGGGCTCTCTAAGCCTAAGGGCTGGGGCGACCCAGGCCTGGGGCTCCCTAAGCCTATTTGCTGGGGCGCACCAGGCCTGTAGCTCCCTAAGCCTAAGGGCTGGGGTGCCCCAAGATAGGGGCTCCATAATCTAAGAGCTGGGGCTCACCAGGCCTGGGGCTCCCAAAGCCTAAGGGCTGGGGCGCCCCAGGCCAGGGGCTCCCAAAGCCCAAGGGCTGAGGCGTCCCAGACTTGGGGCACCCTAAGCCTAAGGGCTGCGGCGCCCCAGGCCTTGGGCTCCCACAGCCTAAGGGATGGGGTACCCCATGCCAGGGGCTCCCTAAGCCTTAGGGCTGGGGCGCCCCATGCCTGAGGCTCCCTAAGCCTAAGGGCTGGGGCACCCTAGGCTTGGGACTCCCAAAGCCTAAGGGCTGGGGTACCCCAGGACTGGGGCTAACTAAGACTAAGGGCTGGGGCGCCCCAGACCTGGAGCTATCAAAGCCTAAGGACTGGGGCGTCCCAGGCCTTGGGCTTCTTAAGCCTAATGGCTGGGGCGCCCCAGGCCTGGGGCTCCCTAAGCCTAAGGGCTGGGGTGACCCAGGCCTGGGGCTCCCTAAGACTAATGGCTGGGGCGCCCCAGGTCTGGCCATACCAAATACTGAGGGCTTGGGTGCCCCAGGCCTTGGGCTCCCTAAGCCTAATTGATGGGGGGCCCCAGGTCTGGGGCTCTCTAAGCCTAAGGGCTGGGGTGTCCCAGGCCTGGGGCTCCCTAAGCCTAATTGCTGGGACACCCCAGGTCTGGGGCTCTCTAAGCCTAAGGGCTTGGGTGACCCTGGCCTGGGGCTCCCTAAGCCTAAGGACTGGGGCGCCCCCGGCCTGGGGCTCCCAAAGCCTAAAGGCTGGGGCGCCTCATGCCTGGGGCTCCCTAAGCCTAAGGGCTGGGGCGCCCCAGGCTTGCGGCTCCCATAGCCAAAGGGCTGGGGCGACGGGCCTGGGGCTCCCTAAGCCTAAGGGCTGGGGCGCCCCAGGACTGGGGTTCCCAAAGCCTAAGGGCTGGGGCGCCCCGGGCTTGCGGCTCCCAAAGCCAAAGGGCTTGGGCGACGGGCCTGGGGCTCCCTAAGGCTAAGGGCTGGGGCGACACAGCCCTGGGGCTCCCTAAGCCTAAGGCCTGGGGCGCCCCAGGACTGGGGTTCCCAAAGCCTAAGGGCTGGGGCGCCCCAGGCCTGGGCATCCCTAATCTTAAGGGCTGGGGCGCCCCAGGCATGGGGCTCCCTAAGCCTAATTGCTGAGGCGCCCCAGGTCTGGGGCTCTCTAAGCTTAATGGTTGGGTAGACCCTAGCCTGGGGCTCCCTAAGACTAAGGGCGGGGTTCCCTGTCCTGGGGCTCCCTAAGCCTAAGGGTGGGGGCGCCCCAGGCCTGGTGCTCCCAAAACGTAAGGGTTGGGGAGACGCAGGCCTGGGGTTCCATAAGCCTAAGGGCTGGAGCGCCACAGGCCTGGGGTTCCCTAAGCCTAATGGCTGGGGCGCCCCAGGACTGCGGTTCCCAAAGCCTAAGGGCTGGGGTGCCCCAGGCCTGGGCATCCCTAATCCTAATGGCTGGGGCACCCCAGGCCTGGGGCTCCCTAAGCCTAATTGCTGGGGCGACGCAGGTCTGGGGCTTTCTAAGCCTAAGGGTTGGGGCGACCCAGGCCTGGGGCTCCCTAAGCCTAATTGCTGGGGCGCCCCAGGTCTGGGGCTCAATAAGCCTAAGGCCTGGGGCGACCCTGGCCTGGGGCTCCCTAAGTCAAAGAGCTGCGGCTCACCAGGCCTATGGCTCCATACGCCGAATGGCGGGGACGCCCCAGGCCTGGTGCTCCCAAAACCTATGGGCTTGGGCGTCCCTGGCCTGGGGCTCCCAAAGCCTAATGGCTGGGGCGCCCCAGGCCTGGGACTCCCTAAGCCTAAGGGCTGGGGCGTCCCTGGCCTGGGGCTCCTAAATCTTAAGGGCTGGGGCGCCCCAGGTCTTGGGCTCCCAAAGCCTTAGGGCTGGGGCGCCCCAGGCCTGGGGCTCCCAAGCTTAAGAGCTGGGGCGCCCCAAGCTTGGGGCTCCCTAAGCCTAAGGGCTGGGGCGCACCAGGTCTGGGGCTCCCAAAGACTAAGGGCTGGGGCGATCTGGCCTCGGGCTCCCAAAATCTAAGGGCTAGGGCGCCCCAGGTCTGGGGCTCCCTAAGCGATAGGGCTGGGGCGCCCCAGACCTGGGGCTCCCAAAGCCTAAGGGCTGGGGTACCCCTGGCCTGGGGCTAACTAAGACTAAGGGCTGGGGCACCCCAGACCTGGAGCTATGAAAGCCTAAGGACTGCGGCGTCCCAGGCCTAGGGCTTCTTAAGCCTAAGGGCTGGGGCGCCCCAGGCCTTGGGCTCCCTAAGCCTAATTGCTTGGGGGCCCCAGGTCTGGGGCTCTCTAAGCCTAAGGGGTGGGGCGACCCTGGCCTAGCGCTCACTAAGCCTAAGGGCTGGGGCCCCCAGGCCTGGGGCTCCCAAAGCCTAAGGGCTGTGGCGCCCCAGGTCTGGGGCTCCCAAAGCCTAAGGGCTGGGGCACCCCAGGCCTGGGGCTTCCTAAGCCTAAGGGCTGGGGCGTCCCATGCCTGGGGCTCCCAAAGCCTAAGGGCTGAGGCGCACCAGGCCTGGGGCTCCCGAAGACTAAGGTCTGGGGCGATCCGGCCTCAGGCTCCCAAAGCCTCAGGGCTGTGGCGCCCCAGGTCTGGGGCTCCCAAAGCCTAAGGGCTGGGGCACCCCAGGCCTGGGGCTCCCTAAGCCTAAGGGCTGGGGCGCCCCAAGCCTTGGGCTCCCACAGCCTAAGGGCTGTGGTAACAATGCCAGGGGCTCACTAAGCCTTAGGGCTGGGGCGCCCCAGGCCTGAGGCTCCCTAAGCCTAAGGGCTGGGGCGCCCTAGGCCTGGGGCTCCCAAAGCCTAAGGGCTGGGGTGCCCCAGGACTGGGGCTAACTTAGCCTAAGGGCTGGGTGCCCCAGGCCTGGGGCTCCCTAATGCTAAGTGCTGGGGCTACCCAGGGCTGGTGTGCCCCAGGACTGGGGGTCCCTAAGCTTTAGGGCTACGGGGCCCCAGGCCTGGGTCTCTCAAAGCCCAAGGGCTGCGGCGCCCCAGGCCTGGGGCTCCCAAAGCCTAATGGCTGGGGCACCCCAGGCCTGGGACTCTCTAAGGCCAAGGGCTGGGGCGCCCCAGGCCTGGTGCTCCCTAAGCCTAATTGCTGGGGGCCGCATGTCTGGGGCTCTCTAAGCCTAAGGGCTGGGGCGACCCAGGCCTGGGGCTCCCTAAGCCTACGTGCTGGGGCGCACCAGGCCTGTGGCTCCCTAAGCCTAAGGGCTGGGGTGCCCCAGGATAGGGGCTCCCTAATCTAAGAGCTGGGGCTCACCAGGCCTGGGGCTCCCAAAGCCTAAGGGCTGGGGCGCCCCAGGCCAGGGGCTCCCAAAGCCCAAGGGCTGAGGCGTCCCAGACCTGGGGCACCCTAAGCCTAAGGGCTGCGGCGCCCCAGGCCGTGGGCTCCCACAGCCTAAGGGATGGGGTACCCCATGCCAGGGGCTCCCTAAGCCTTAGGGCTGGGGCGACCCATGCCTGAGGCTCCCTAAGCCTAAGGGCTAGGGCACCCTAGGCTTGGGGCTCCCAAAGCCTAAGGGCTGGGGTACCCCAGGCCTGGGGCTAACTAAGACTAAGGGCTGGGGCGCCCCAGACCTGGAGCTATCAAAGCCTAAGGACTGGGGCGTCCCAGGCCTTGGGCTTCTTAAGCCTAATGGCTGGGGCGCCCCAGGCCTGGGGCTCCCTAAGCCTAAGGGCTGGGGTGACCCAGGCCTGGTGCTCCCTAAGACTAATGGCTGGGGCGCCCCAGGTCTGGCCATACCAAATACTGAGGGCTGGGATGCCCCAGGCCTTGGGCTCCCTAAGCCTAATTGCTGGGGGGCCCCAGGTCTGGGGCTCTCTAAGTCTAAGGGCTGGGGTGTCCCAGGCCTGGGGCTCCCTAAGCCTAATTGCTGGGGCACCCCAAGTCTGGGGCTCTCTAATCCTAAGGGCTTGGGTGACCCTGGCCTGGGGCTCCCTAAGCCTAAGGACTGGGGCGCCCCCGGCCTGGGGCTCCCAAAGCCTAAAGGCTGGGGCGCCTCATGCCTGGGGCTCCGTAAGCCTAAGGGCTGGGGCGCCCCAGGCTTGCGGCTCCCAAAGCCAAAGGGCTGGGGCGACGGTCCTGGGGCTCGATAAGCCTAAGGGTTGGGGCGACACAGGCCTGGGGCTCCCTAAGCCTAAGGACTGGGGCGCCCCAGGACTGGGGTTCCCAAAGCCTAAGGGCTGGGGCGCCCCGGGCTTTCGGCTCCCAAAGCCAAAGGGCTTGGGCGACGGGCCTGGGGCTCCCTAAGCCTAGGGGCTTGGGCGACACAGGCCTGGGGCTCCCTAAGCCTAAGGACTGGGGCACCCCAGGACTGGGGTTCCCAAAGCCTAAGGGCTGGGGCGCCCCAGGCCTGGGCATCCCTAATCTTAAGGGCTGGGGCGCCCCAGGCATGGGGCTCCCTAAGCCTAATTGCTGGGGCGCCCCAGGTCTGGGGCTCTCTAAGCTTAATGGTTGGGTAGACCCTAGCCTGGGGCTCCCTAAGACTAAGGGCGGGGTTCCCTGTCCTGGGGCTCCCAAAGCCTAAGGGCTGGGGCGCCCCAGGCCTGGGGCTCCCAAAGTCTAAGGGCTGGGGCGACCCAGGCCTGGGGCACCCTAAGCCGCAGAGCTGGGGCGCCCCAGGCCTGGGGCTCCCTAAGCCTAAGGGTGGGGGTGCCCCAGGCGTGGGGCTCCCAAAACGTAAGGGCTGGGGAGACCCAGGCCTGGGGTTCCCTAAGCCTAAGGGCTGGGGCGCCCCAGGACTGCGGTTCCCAAAGCCTAAGGGTTGGGGCGCCCCAGGCCTGGGCATCCCTAATCCTAAGGGCTGGGGCACCCCAGGCCTGGGGCTCCCTAAGCCTAATTGCTGGGGCGATCCAGGTCTGGGGCTTTCTAAGCCTAAGGGCTGGGGCGCCCCAGGCCTGGGGCTCGCTAAGCCTAAGGGCTGGGGCGTCCCATGCCTGGGGCTCCCAAAGCCTAAGGGCTGAGGCGCACCAGGCCTGGGGCTCCCGAAGACTAAGGTCTGGGGCCTCCCAGTCCTGGTGCTCCAAAAGCCTAAGGGCTTGGGCGCCACGGCATCGGGCTCCCAAAACCTAAGGGCTGGGATGCCCCAGCCATGGGGCTCCAAAGTGTAAGGGCTGGGGCGCCCCAGGCCTGGGGCACCCTAAGCCTAAGGGCTGGGGCGCCCCAAGCCTTGGGCTCCCACAGCCTAAGGGCTGTGGTGCCCCATGCCAGGGGCTCACTAAGCCTTAGGGCTGGGGCGCCCCAGGCCTGGGGCTCCCTAATGCTAAGGGCTGGGGCGACCCAGGGCTGGTGCGCCCCAGGACTGGGGGTCCCTAAGCTTTAGGGCTACGGGGCCCCAGGCCTGGGTCTCTCAAAGCCCAAGGGCTGCGGCGCCCCAGGCCTGGGGCTCCCAAATACTAAGGGCTGGGGCACCCTAGGCCTGGGACTCTCTAAGCCCAAGGGCTGGGGCGCCCCAGGCCTGGTGCTCCCTAAGCCTAATTGCTGGGGGCCGCATGTCTGGGGCTCTCTAAGCCTAAGGGCTGGGGCGACCCAGGCCTGGGGCTCCCTAAGACTATTTGCTGGGGCGCACCAGGCCTGTAGCTCCCTAAGCCTAAGGGCTGGGGTGCCCCAGGATAGGGGCTCCCTAATCTAAGAGCTGGGGCTCACCAGGACTGGGGCTCCCAAAGCCTAAGGGCTGGGGCGCCCCAGGCCAGGGGCTCCCAAAGCCCAAGGGCTGAGGCGTCCCAGACTTGGGGCACCCTAAGCCTAAGGGCTGCGGCGCCCCAGGCCTTGGGCTCCCACAGCCTAAGGGATGGGGTACCCCATGCCAGGGGCTCCCTAAGCCTTAGGGCTGGGGCGCCCCATGCCTGAGTCTCGCTAAGCCTAAGGGCTGGGGCACCCTAGGCTTGGGACTCCCAAAGCCTAAGGGCTGGGGTACCCCAGGCCTGGGGCTAACTAAGACTAAGGGCTGGGGCGCCCCAGACCTGGAGCTCTCAAAGCCTAAGGACTGGGGCGTCCCAGGCCTTGGGCTTCTTAAGCCTAATGGCTGGGGTGCCCCAGGCCTGGGGCTCCCTAAGCCTAAGGGCTGGGGTGCCCCAGGCCTTGGGCTCCCTAAGCCTAATTGATGGGGGGCCCCAGGTCTGGGGCTCTCTAAGCCTAAGGGCTGGGGTGTCCCAGGCCTGGGGCTCCCTAAGCCTAATTGCTGGGGCACCCCAGGTCTGGGGCTCTCTAAGCCTAAGGGCTTGGGTGACCCTGGCCTGGGGCTCCCTAAGCCTAAGGACTGGGGCGCGCCCGGCCTGGGGCTCCCAAAGCCTAAAGGCTGGGCGCCTCATGCCTGGGGCTCACTAAGCGTAAGGGCTGGGGCGCCCCAGGCTTGCGCCTCCCATAGCCAAAGGGCTGGGGCGACGGGCCTGGGGCTCCCTAAGCCTAAGGGCTGGGGCGACACAGCCCTGGGGCTGCCTAAGCCTAAGGACTGGGGCGCCCCAGGACTGGGGTTCCCAAAGCCTAAGGGCTGGGGCGCCCCGGGCTTGCGGCTCCCAAAGCCAAAGGGCTTGGGCGACGGGCCTGGGGCTCCCTAAGCCTAAGGGCTGGGGCGACACAGCCCTGGGGCTCCCTAAGCCTAAGGACTGGGGCGCCCCAGGACTGGGGTTCCCAAAGCCTAAGGGCTGGGTCGCCCCAGGCCTGGGCATCCCTAATCTTAAGGGCTGGGTCGCCCCAGGCATGGGGCTCCCTAAGCCTAATTGCTGGGGCGCCCCAGGTCTGGGGCTCTCTAAGCTTAATGGTTGGGTAGACCCTAGCCTGGGGATCCCTAAGACTAAGGGCGGGGTTCCCTGTCCTGGGGCTCCCAAAGCCTAAGGGCTGGGACGCCCCAGGCCTGGGGCTACCAAAGTCTAAGGGCTGGGGCGACCCAGGCCTGGGGCACCCTAAGCCGCAGAGCTGGGGCGCCCCAGGCCTGGGGCTCCCTAAGCCTAAGGGTGGGGGCGCCCCAGGCCTGGGGCTCCCAAAACGTAAGGGCTGGGGAGACGCAGGCCTGGGGTTCCCTAAGCCTAAGGGCTGGAGCGCCACAGGCCTGGGGTTCCCTAAACCTAATGGCTGGGGCACCCCAGTACTGCGGTTCCCAAAGCCTAAGGGCTGGGGCGCCCCAGGCCTGGGGCTCCTAAATCCTAAGGGCTGGGGCGCCCCAGGTCTTGGGCACCCAAAGCCCTAGGGCTGGGGCGCCCCAGGCCTGGGGCTCCCAAGCTTAAGAGCTGGGGCGCCCCAAGCCTGGGGCTCCCTAAGCCTAAGGGCTGGGGCGCCCCAGGTCTGGGGCTCCCTAAGCGATAGGGCTGGGGCGCCCCAGACCTGGGGCTCCCAAAGCCTAAGGGCTGGAGTACCCCAGGCCTGGGGCTAACTAAGACTAAGGGCTGGGGCACCCCAGACCTGGAGCTATGAAAGCCTAAGGACTGGGGCGTCCCAGGCCTTGGGCTTCTTAAGCCTAAGGGCTGGGGCGCCCCAGGCCTGGGGCTCCCTAAGCCTAAGGGCTGGGGTGACCCAGGCCTGGGGCTCCCTAAGACTAATGGCTGGGGCGCCCCAGGTCTGGCCATACCAAATACTGGGGTTGGGATGCCCCAGGCCTTGGGCTCCCTAAGCCTAATTGGTGGGGGGCCGCAGGTCTGGGGCTCTCTAAGCCTAAGGGCTGGGGCGACCCTGGCCTGGCGCTCCCTAAGCCTAAGGGCTGGGGCCCCCCAGGCCTGGGGCTCCCAAAGCCTAAGGGCTGTGGCGCCCCAGGTCTGGGGCTCCCAAAGCCTAAGGGCTGGGGCACCCCAGACCTGGGGCTTCCTAAGCCTAAGGGCTGGTGCGTCCCATGCCTGGGGTTCCCAAAGCCTAAGGGCTGAGGCGCACCAGGCCTAGGGCTCCCGAAGACTAAGGTCTGGGGCGACCCGGCCTCAGGCTCCCAAAGCCAAAGGGCTGTGGTGCCCCAGGTCTGGGGCTCCCAAAGCCTAAGGGCTGGGGCACCCCAGGCCTGGCGCTCCCTAAGCCTAAGGGCTGGGGCGCCCCAAGCCTTGGGCTCCCACAGCCTAAGGGCTGTGGTAACAATGCCAGAGGCTCACTAAGCCTTAGGGCTGGGGCGCCCCAGGCCTGAGGCTCCCTAAGCCTAAGGGCTGGGGCGCCCAAGGCCTGGGGCTCCCAAAACCTAAGGGCTGGGGTGCCCCAGGACTGGGGCTAACTTAGCCTAAGGGCTGGGTGCCCCAGGCCTGGGGCTCCCTAATACTAAGTGCTGGGGCTACCCAGGGCTGGTGCTCCCCAGGACTGGGGGTCCCTAAGCTTTAGGGCTACGGGGCCCCAGGCCTGGGTCTCTCAAAGCCCAAGGGCTGCGGCGCCCCAGGCCTGGGGCTCCCAAAGCCTAAGGGCTGGGGCACCCCAGGCCTGGGACTCTCTAAGGCCAAGGGCTGGGGCGCCCCAGGCCTGGTGCTCCCTAAGCCTAATTGCTGGGGGCCGCATGTCTGGGGCTCTCTAAGCCTAAGGGCTGGGGCGACCCAGGCCTGGGGCTCCCTAAGCCTACGTGCTGGGGCGCACCAGGCCTGTGGCTCCCTAAGTCTAAGGGCTGGGGTGCCCCAGGATAGGGGCTCCCTAATCTAAGAGCTGGGGCTCACCAGGCCTGGGGCTCCCAAAGCCTAAGGGCTGGGGCGCCCCAGGCCAGGGGCTCCCAAAGCCCAAGGGCTGAGGCGTCCCAGACTTGGGGCACCCTAAGCCTAAGGGCTGCGGCGCCCCAGGCCTTGGGCTCCCACAGCCTAAGGGATGGGGTACCCCATGCCAGGGGCTCCCTAAGCCTTAGGGCTGGGGCGCCCCATGCCTGAGGCTCCCTAATCCTAATGGCTGGGGCACCCTAGGCTTGGGGCTCCCAAAGCCTAAGGGCTGGGGTACCCCCGGCCTGGGGCTAACTAAGACTAAGGGCTGGGGCGCCCCAGACCTGGAGCTATCAAAGCCTAAGGACTGGGGCGTCCCAGGCGTTGGGCTCCCTAAGCCTTAGGGCTGAGGCGCCCCAGGCCTGGGGCTCCCTAAGCCTAAGGGCTTGGGTGACCCAGGCCTGGGGCTCCCTAAGACTAATGGCTGGGGCGCCCCAGGTCAGGCCATACCAAATACTGAGGGCTGGGATGCCCCAGGCCTTGGGCTCCCTAAACCTAATTGCTGGGGTACCCCAGGTCTGGGTCTCTCTAAGCCTAAGGGCTGGGGCTACCTAGGCCTGAGGCACCCTAAGCCGCAGAGCTGGGGCGCCCCAGGCCTGGGGCTCCCTAAGCCTAAGGGTGGGGGCGCCCCAGGCCTGGGGCTCCCAAAACGTAAGGGCTGGGGAGACCCAGGCCTGGGGTTCCCTAAGCCTAAGGGCTGGAGCGCCACAGGCCTGGGAATCCCTAATCCTAAGGGCTGGGGCACCCCAGGCCTGGGGCTCCCTAAGCCTAATTGCTGGGGCAACCCAGGTCTGGGGCTTTCTAAGCCTAAGGGTTGGGGCGACCCAGGCCTGGGGCTCCCTAAGCCTAATTGCTGGGGCGCCCCAGGTCTGGGGCTCAATAAGCCTAAGGGCTGGGGCGACCCTGGCCTGGGGCTCCCTAAGTCAAAGAGCTGCGGCTCACCAGGCCTGGGGCTCCCTACGCCGAATGGCGGGGGAGCCCCAGGCCTGGCGCTCCCAAAACCTATGGGCTGGGGCGTCCCTCGCCTGGGGCTCCTAAATCCTAAGGGCTGGGGCGCCACAGGCCTGGCGCTCCCAAAGCCTAAGGGCTGGGGCGCCCCAGGACTGGGGCTCCCTAATCCTAAGGGCTGGCGCGCCCCAGGCTTGGGGCTCCCTAAGCCTAAGGGCTGGGGGGCCCCAGGCCTGGGGTTCCAAAGCCTAAGGGCTGGCACGCCCCTGGCCTGGGGCTCCCAAAGCCTAAGCGCTGGGGCGCCCCAGGTCTTAGCCTCCCAAAGCACAAGGGCTGGGGCGCCCCAGGCCTGGGGCTCCCAAGCTTAAGAGCTGGGGCGCCCCAGGCCTGGGGCTCCCTAAGCCTAAGGGCTGGGGCGCCCTAGGCCTTGGGATCCCACAGCCTAAGGGCTGGGGTGCCCCATGCCAGGGGCTCCCAAAGCCTAAGGGCTGGGGCGCCCCAGGCCTGGTTCTCAAAAGCTTAAGAGCTGGGGCGCCCCAGGCCTGGGGTAACTAAGCCTAAGTGCTGTGGGGCCCCAGGCCTGGGGCTCCAAAAGCCTAAGGGCTGGGGTGCCACAGGCCTGGGGCTCCCAAGCTTAAGAGTTGGGGCGCCCCAGGCCTGGAGCTCCCTAAGCCTAAGGGCTGGGGCGCCCCAGGCCTTGTTCTCCCACAGCCTAAGGACTGGGGTGCCCCATGCCAGCGGCTCTCTAAGCCTTAGGTCTGGGGCGCCCCAGGCCTGAGGCTCCCTAAGCCTAAGGGCTGGGGCGTCCCAGGACTAGGGCTAACTAAGCCTAAGGGATGGGTGCCCCAGGCCTGGGGCTCCCTTTGGCTAAAGGCTGGGGCGACCCAGGGCTGGGGCACCCCATGTCTGGGGCTCCAAAATCCTAAGTGCTGTTGCGCCCCGGGCCTGGGGCACCCTAAGACTAAGGGCTGTGGCGCCCCAGGATAGGGCTCCCTAAGCTTAAGGGCTGGGGCGCCCCAGGACAGGAGATCCCAAAGACCAAGTGCTGCGTCGCCCCAGCCCTGGGGTTCCCAAAGCCTAAGGGCTGGGGCGTCCCAGGCCTGGGGCTCCCAAAGCCTATGGGATTGGGCGCCCCAGGCCTGGGGCTCCCTAAGCCTAAGGGCTGGGGCGCCTCAGGCCTCGGGATCGCTAAGCCTAAGTGCTGGGGCGCCCGAGGCCTGGAGCTCCCAAAGCCTAAAGGCTGGGGCACCTCAGTCCTGGGGCTCCCTAAGCCTAAGGGCTGGGGCGCCCCAGGCTTGGGGCTCCCAAAATCTAAGGGCTGGGGCGACGGGCCTGGGGCTCCCTAAGCCTAAGGGCTGGGGCGACACAGGCCTGAGGCTCCCTAAGTCTAAGACTGGGGTGCCCCAGGACTGGGGTTCCCAAATCCTAAGGGCTGTGCGTCCCAGGCCAGGGGCTCCTTAAGCCTAATTGCTGGGGCGACCCTGGCCTGAGGCTCCCTAAGCCTAAGGGCTGGGGCGCCCCATTCCTGGGGCTCCCAAATCCTAAGAGCTGGGGCGCCCCAGGCCTGGGTCTCCCAAAACCTAAGGGCTGAGGCGCCTGATGCCTGGGGCTCCCAAAACCTAAGGGCTGAGGCGTCCTAGGCCTGGGGCTCCCTAAGCCTAAGTGCTGGGGCGCCCCAGGCATGGGGCTCCCTTAGCCTAAGTGCTGGGGCTACCGGGGCCAGGGGCTACATATGTCTAAGAGCTAGGGCTCACCAGGCCTGGGGGTCCCTACGCCTAAGGGCGGGGGCGCCCGGGCCTGGGGTTCCCAAAGCCTAAGGGCTGGGGCACACCAGGCCTGGGGCTCCCAAATCTACAGGCTGGGGCGCCCCAGGCCTGGGGCAACCTAAGCCGCAGAGCTGGGGCGCCCCAGGCCTGGAGCTCCCAAAGCTTAAGGGCTGGGGCGACCCAGGCCTGGCTTCCCTAAGCCTAATGGCTGGAGCGCCACAGGCCTGGGGTTCCCTAAGCCTAAAGGCTGGGGCGCCCCAGGCCTGGTGTTCCCAAAACCTAAGGGCTGGGGCACCCCTGCCTGGGCATCCCTAATCCTATGGGCTGGGGCACCCCAGGCCTGGGGCTCCGTAAGCCTAATTGCTGGGGCACCCCTGATCTGGGGCTTTCTAAGCCTAAGGGCTGGGGCGCCCTAGGCCTGGGGCTCCCAAAGCCTAAGGGCTGGGGTGCCCCAGGACTGGGGCTAACTTAGCCTAAGGGCTGGGTGCCCCAGGCCTGGGGCTCCCTAATGCTAAGTGCTGGGGCTACCCAGGGCTGGTGTGCCCCAGGACTGGGGGTCCCTAAGCTTTAGGGCTACGGGGCCCCAGGCCTGGGTCTCTCAAAGCCCAAGGGCTGCGGCGCCCCAGGCCTGGGGCTCCCAAAGCCTAATGGCTGGGGCACCCCAGGCCTGGGACTCTCTAAGGCCAAGGGCTGGGGCGCCCCAGGCCTGGTGCTCCCTAAGCCTAATTGCTGGGGGCCGCATGTCTGGGGCTCTCTAAGCCTAAGGGCTGGGGCGACCCAGGCCTGGGGCTCCCTAAGCCTACGTGCTGGGGCGCACCAGGCCTGTGGCTCCCTAAGCCTAAGGGCTGGGGTGCCCCAGGATAGGGGCTCCCTAATCTAAGAGCTGGGGCTCACCAGGCCTGGGGCTCCCAAAGCCTAAGGGCTGGGGCGCCCCAGGCCAGGGGCTCCCAAAGCCCAAGGGCTGAGGCGTCCCAGACCTGGGGCACCCTAAGCCTAAGGGCTGCGGCGCCCCAAGCCGTGGGCTCCCACAGCCTAAGGGATGGGGTACCCCATGCCAGGGGCTCCCTAAGCCTTAGGGCTGGGGCGACCCATGCCTGAGGCTCCCTAAGCCTAAGGGCTAGGGCACCCTAGGCTTGGGGCTCCCAAAGCCTAAGGGCTGGGGTACCCCAGGCCTGGGGCTAACTAAGACTAAGGGCTGGGGCGCCCCAGACCTGGAGCTATCAAAGCCTAAGGACTGGGGCGTCCCAGGCCTTGGGCTTCTTAAGCCTAATGGCTGGGGCGCCCCAGGCCTGGGGCTCCCTAAGCCTAAGGGCTGGGGTGACCCAGGCCTGGTGCTCCCTAAGACTAATGGCTGGGGCGCCCCAGGTCTGGCCATACCAAATACTGAGGGCTGGGATGCCCCAGGCCTTGGGCTCCCTAAGCCTAATTGCTGGGGGGCCCCAGGTCTGGGGCTCTCTAAGTCTAAGGGCTGGGGTGTCCCAGGCCTGGGGCTCCCTAAGCCTAATTGCTGGGGCACCCCAAGTCTGGGGCTCTCTAATCCTAAGGGCTGGGGTGACCCAGGCCTGGTGCTCCCTAAGACTAATGGCTGGGGCGCCCCAGGTCTGGCCATACCAAATACTGAGGGCTGGGATGCCCCAGGCCTTGGGCTCCCTAAGCCTAATTGCTGGGGGGCCCCAGGTCTGGGGCTCTCTAAGTCTAAGGGCTGGGGTGTCCCAGGCCTGGGGCTCCCTAAGCCTAATTGCTGGGGCACCCCAAGTCTGGGGCTCTCTAATCCTAAGGGCTTGGGTGACCCTGGCCTGGGGCTCCCTAAGCCTAAGGACTGGGGCGCCCCCGGCCTGGGGCTCCCAAAGCCTAAAGGCTGGGGCGCCTCATGCCTGGGGCTCCGTAAGCCTAAGGGCTGGGGCGCCCCAGGCTTGCGGCTCCCAAAGCCAAAGGGCTGGGGCGACGGTCCTGGGGCTCGATAAGCCTAAGGGTTGGGGCGACACAGGCCTGGGGCTCCCTAAGCCTAAGGACTGGGGCGCCCCAGGACTGGGGTTCCCAAAGCCTAAGGGCTGGGGCGCCCCGGGCTTTCGGCTCCAAAGCCAAAGGGCTTGGGCGACGGGCCTGGGGCTCCCTAAGCCTAGGGGCTTGGGCGACACAGGCCTGGGGCTCCCTAAGCCTAAGGACTGGGGCACCCCAGGACTGGGGTTCCCAAAGCCTAAGGGCTGGGGCGCCCCAGGCCTGGGCATCCCTAATCTTAAGGGCTGGGGCGCCCCAGGCATGGGGCTCCCTAAGCCTAATTGCTGGGGCGCCCCAGGTCTGGGGCTCTCTAAGCTTAATGGTTGGGTAGACCCTAGCCTGGGGCTCCCTAAGACTAAGGGCGGGGTTCCCTGTCCTGGGGCTCCCAAAGCCTAAGGGCTGGGGCGCCCCAGGCCTGGGGCTCCCAAAGTCTAAGGGCTGGGGCGACCCAGGCCTGGGGCACCCTAAGCCGCAGAGCTGGGGCGCCCCAGGCCTGGGGCTCCCTAAGCCTAAGGGTGGGGGTGCCCCAGGCGTGGGGCTCCCAAAACGTAAGGGCTGGGGAGACCCAGGCCTGGGGTTCCCTAAGCCTAAGGGCTGGGGCGCCCCAGGACTGCGGTTCCCAAAGCCTAAGGGTTGGGGCGCCCCAGGCCTGGGCATCCCTAATCCTAAGGGCTGGGGCACCCCAGGCCTGGGGCTCCCTAAGCCTAATTGCTGGGGCGATCCAGGTCTGGGGCTTTCTAAGCCTAAGGGCTGGGGCGCCCCAGGCCTGGGGCTCGCTAAGCCTAAGGGCTGGGGCGTCCCATGCCTGGGGCTCCCAAAGCCTAAGGGCTGAGGCGCACCAGGCCTGGGGCTCCCGAAGACTAAGGTCTGGGGCCTCCCAGTCCTGGTGCTCCAAAAGCCTAAGGGCTTGGGCGCCACGGCATCGGGCTCCCAAAACCTAAGGGCTGGGATGCCCCAGCCATGGGGCTCCAAAGTGTAAGGGCTGGGGCGCCCCAGGCCTGGGGCACCCTAAGCCTAAGGGCTGGGGCGCCCCAAGCCTTGGGCTCCCACAGCCTAAGGGCTGTGGTGCCCCATGCCAGGGGCTCACTAAGCCTTAGGGCTGGGGCGCCCCAGGCCTGGGGCTCCCTAATGCTAAGGGCTGGGGCGACCCAGGGCTGGTGCGCCCCAGGACTGGGGGTCCCTAAGCTTTAGGGCTACGGGGCCCCAGGCCTGGGTCTCTCAAAGCCCAAGGGCTGCGGCGCCCCAGGCCTGGGGCTCCCAAATACTAAGGGCTGGGGCACCCTAGGCCTGGGACTCTCTAAGCCCAAGGGCTGGGGCGCCCCAGGCCTGGTGCTCCCTAAGCCTAATTGCTGGGGGCCGCATGTCTGGGGCTCTCTAAGCCTAAGGGCTGGGGCGACCCAGGCCTGGGGCTCCCTAAGACTATTTGCTGGGGCGCACCAGGCCTGTAGCTCCCTAAGCCTAAGGGCTGGGGTGCCCCAGGATAGGGGCTCCCTAATCTAAGAGCTGGGGCTCACCAGGACTGGGGCTCCCAAAGCCTAAGGGCTGGGGCGCCCCAGGCCAGGGGCTCCCAAAGCCCAAGGGCTGAGGCGTCCCAGACTTGGGGCACCCTAAGCCTAAGGGCTGCGGCGCCCCAGGCCTTGGGCTCCCACAGCCTAAGGGGTGGGGTACCCCATGCCAGGGGCTCCCTAAGCCTTAGGGCTGGGGCGCCCCATGCCTGAGTCTCGCTAAGCCTAAGGGCTGGGGCACCCTAGGCTTGGGACTCCCAAAGCCTAAGGGCTGGGGTACCCCAGGCCTGGGGCTAACTAAGACTAAGGGCTGGGGCGCCCCAGACCTGGAGCTCTCAAAGCCTAAGGACTGGGGCGTCCCAGGCCTTGGGCTTCTTAAGCCTAATGGCTGGGGCGCCCCAGGCCTGGGGCTCCCTAAGCCTAAGGGCTGGGGTGCCCCAGGCCTTGGGCTCCCTAAGCCTAATTGATGGGGGGCCCCAGGTCTGGGGCTCTCTAAGCCTAAGGGCTGGGGTGTCCCAGGCCTGGGGCTCCCTAAGCCTAATTGCTGGGGCACCCCAGGTCTGGGGCTCTCTAAGCCTAAGGGCTTGGGTGACCCTGGCCTGGGGCTCCCTAAGCCTAAGGACTGGGGCGCGCCCGGCCTGGGGCTCCCAAAGCCTAAAGGCTGGGCGCCTCATGCCTGGGGCTCACTAAGCGTAAGGGCTGGGGCGCCCCAGGCTTGCGCCTCCCATAGCCAAAGGGCTGGGGCGACGGGCCTGGGGCTCCCTAAGCCTAAGGGCTGGGGCGACACAGCCCTGGGGCTGCCTAAGCCTAAGGACTGGGGCGCCCCAGGACTGGGGTTCCCAAAGCCTAAGGGCTGGGGCGCCCCGGGCTTGCGGCTCCCAAAGCCAAAGGGCTTGGGCGACGGGCCTGGGGCTCCCTAAGCCTAAGGGCTGGGGCGACACAGCCCTGGGGCTCCCTAAGCCTAAGGACTGGGGCGCCCCAGGACTGGGGTTCCCAAAGCCTAAGGGCTGGGTCGCCCCAGGCCTGGGCATCCCTAATCTTAAGGGCTGGGTCGCCCCAGGCATGGGGCTCCCTAAGCCTAATTGCTGGGGCGCCCCAGGTCTGGGGCTCTCTAAGCTTAATGGTTGGGTAGACCCTAGCCTGGGGATCCCTAAGACTAAGGGCGGGGTTCCCTGTCCTGGGGCTCCCAAAGCCTAAGGGCTGGGACGCCCCAGGCCTGGGGCTACCAAAGTCTAAGGGCTGGGGCGACCCAGGCCTGGGGCACCCTAAGCCGCAGAGCTGGGGCGCCCCAGGCCTGGGGCTCCCTAAGCCTAAGGGTGGGGGCGCCCCAGGCCTGGGGCTCCCAAAACGTAAGGGCTGGGGAGACGCAGGCCTGGGGTTCCCTAAGCCTAAGGGCTGGAGCGCCACAGGCCTGGGGTTCCCTAAACCTAATGGCTGGGGCACCCCAGGACTGCGGTTCCCAAAGCCTAAGGGCTGGGGCGCCCCAGGCCTGGGGCTCCTAAATCCTAAGGGCTGGGGCGCCCCAGGTCTTGGGCACCCAAAGCCCTAGGGCTGGGGCGCCCCAGGCCTGGGGCTCCCAAGCTTAAGAGCTGGGGCGCCCCAAGCCTGGGGCTCCCTAAGCCTAAGGGCTGGGGCGCCCCAGGTCTGGGGCTCCCTAAGCGATAGGGCTGGGGCGCCCCAGACCTGGGGCTCCCAAAGCCTAAGGGCTGGAGTACCCCAGGCCTGGGGCTAACTAAGACTAAGGGCTGGGGCACCCCAGACCTGGAGCTATGAAAGCCTAAGGACTGGGGCGTCCCAGGCCTTGGGCTTCTTAAGCCTAAGGGCTGGGGCGCCCCAGGCCTGGGGCTCCCTAAGCCTAAGGGCTGGGGTGACCCAGGCCTGGGGCTCCCTAAGACTAATGGCTGGGGCGCCCCAGGTCTGGCCATACCAAATACTGGGGTTGGGATGCCCCAGGCCTTGGGCTCCCTAAGCCTAATTGGTGGGGGGCCGCAGGTCTGGGGCTCTCTAAGCCTAAGGGCTGGGGCGACCCTGGCCTGGCGCTCCCTAAGCCTAAGGGCTGGGGCCCCCCAGGCCTGGGGCTCCCAAAGCCTAAGGGCTGTGGCGCCCCAGGTCTGGGGCTCCCAAAGCCTAAGGGCTGGGGCACCCCAGACCTGGGGCTTCCTAAGCCTAAGGGCTGGTGCGTCCCATGCCTGGGGTTCCCAAAGCCTAAGGGCTGAGGCGCACCAGGCCTAGGGCTCCCGAAGACTAAGGTCTGGGGCGACCCGGCCTCAGGCTCCCAAAGCCAAAGGGCTGTGGTGCCCCAGGTCTGGGGCTCCCAAAGCCTAAGGGCTGGGGCACCCCAGGCCTGGCGCTCCCTAAGCCTAAGGGCTGGGGCGCCCCAAGCCTTGGGCTCCCACAGCCTAAGGGCTGTGGTAACAATGCCAGAGGCTCACTAAGCCTTAGGGCTGGGGCGCCCCAGGCCTGAGGCTCCCTAAGCCTAAGGGCTGGGGCGCCCAAGGCCTGGGGCTCCCAAAACCTAAGGGCTGGGGTGCCCCAGGACTGGGGCTAACTTAGCCTAAGGGCTGGGTGCCCCAGGCCTGGGGCTCCCTAATACTAAGTGCTGGGGCTACCCAGGGCTGGTGCTCCCCAGGACTGGGGGTCCCTAAGCTTTAGGGCTACGGGGCCCCAGGCCTGGGTCTCTCAAAGCCCAAGGGCTGCGGCGCCCCAGGCCTGGGGCTCCCAAAGCCTAAGGGCTGGGGCACCCCAGGCCTGGGACTCTCTAAGGCCAAGGGCTGGGGCGCCCCAGGCCTGGTGCTCCCTAAGCCTAATTGCTGGGGGCCGCATGTCTGGGGCTCTCTAAGCCTAAGGGCTGGGGCGACCCAGGCCTGGGGCTCCCTAAGCCTACGTGCTGGGGCGCACCAGGCCTGTGGCTCCCTAAGCCTAAGGGCTGGGGTGCCCCAGGATAGGGGCTCCCTAATCTAAGAGCTGGGGCTCACCAGGCCTGGGGCTCCCAAAGCCTAAGGGCTGGGGCGCCCCAGGCCAGGGGCTCCCAAAGCCCAAGGGCTGAGGCGTCCCAGACTTGGGGCACCCTAAGCCTAAGGGCTGCGGCGCCCCAGGCCTTGGGCTCCCACAGCCTAAGGGATGGGGTACCCCATGCCAGGGGCTCCCTAAGCCTTAGGGCTGGGGCGCCCCATGCCTGAGGCTCCCTAATCCTAATGGCTGGGGCACCCTAGGCTTGGGGCTCCCAAAGCCTAAGGGCTGGGGTACCCCCGGCCTGGGGCTAACTAAGACTAAGGGCTGGGGCGCCCCAGACCTGGAGCTATCAAAGCCTAAGGACTGGGGCGTCCCAGGCGTTGGGCTCCCTAAGCCTTAGGGCTGAGGCGCCCCAGGCCTGGGGCTCCCTAAGCCTAAGGGCTTGGGTGACCCAGGCCTGGGGCTCCCTAAGACTAATGGCTGGGGCGCCCCAGGTCAGGCCATACCAAATACTGAGGGCTGGGATGCCCCAGGCCTTGGGCTCCCTAAACCTAATTGCTGGGGTACCCCAGGTCTGGGTCTCTCTAAGCCTAAGGGCTGGGGCTACCTAGGCCTGAGGCACCCTAAGCCGCAGAGCTGGGGCGCCCCAGGCCTGGGGCTCCCTAAGCCTAAGGGTGGGGGCGCCCCAGGCCTGGGGCTCCCAAAACGTAAGGGCTGGGGAGACCCAGGCCTGGGGTTCCCTAAGCCTAAGGGCTGGAGCGCCACAGGCCTGGGAATCCCTAATCCTAAGGGCTGGGGCACCCCAGGCCTGGGGCTCCCTAAGCCTAATTGCTGGGGCAACCCAGGTCTGGGGCTTTCTAAGCCTAAGGGTTGGGGCGACCCAGGCCTGGGGCTCCCTAAGCCTAATTGCTGGGGCGCCCCAGGTCTGGGGCTCAATAAGCCTAAGGGCTGGGGCGACCCTGGCCTGGGGCTCCCTAAGTCAAAGAGCTGCGGCTCACCAGGCCTGGGGCTCCCTACGCCGAATGGCGGGGGAGCCCCAGGCCTGGCGCTCCCAAAACCTATGGGCTGGGGCGTCCCTCGCCTGGGGCTCCTAAATCCTAAGGGCTGGGGCGCCACAGGCCTGGCGCTCCCAAAGCCTAAGGGCTGGGGCGCCCCAGGACTGGGGCTCCCTAATCCTAAGGGCTGGCGCGCCCCAGGCTTGGGGCTCCCTAAGCCTAAGGGCTGGGGGGCCCCAGGCCTGGGGTTCCAAAGCCTAAGGGCTGGCACGCCCCTGGCCTGGGGCTCCCAAAGCCTAAGCGCTGGGGCGCCCCAGGTCTTAGCCTCCCAAAGCACAAGGGCTGGGGCGCCCCAGGCCTGGGGCTCCCAAGCTTAAGAGCTGGGGCGCCCCAGGCCTGGGGCTCCCTAAGCCTAAGGGCTGGGGCGCCCTAGGCCTTGGGATCCCACAGCCTAAGGGCTGGGGTGCCCCATGCCAGGGGCTCCCAAAGCCTAAGGGCTGGGGCGCCCCAGGCCTGGTTCTCAAAAGCTTAAGAGCTGGGGCGCCCCAGGCCTGGGGTAACTAAGCCTAAGTGCTGTGGGGCCCCAGGCCTGGGGCTCCAAAAGCCTAAGGGCTGGGGTGCCACAGGCCTGGGGCTCCCAAGCTTAAGAGTTGGGGCGCCCCAGGCCTGGAGCTCCCTAAGCCTAAGGGCTGGGGCGCCCCAGGCCTTGTTCTCCCACAGCCTAAGGACTGGGGTGCCCCATGCCAGCGGCTCTCTAAGCCTTAGGTCTGGGGCGCCCCAGGCCTGAGGCTCCCTAAGCCTAAGGGCTGGGGCGTCCCAGGACTAGGGCTAACTAAGCCTAAGGGATGGGTGCCCCAGGCCTGGGGCTCCCTTTGGCTAAAGGCTGGGGCGACCCAGGGCTGGGGCACCCCATGTCTGGGGCTCCAAAATCCTAAGTGCTGTTGCGCCCCGGGCCTGGGGCACCCTAAGACTAAGGGCTGGGGCGCCCCAGGATAGGGCTCCCTAAGCTTAAGGGCTGGGGCGCCCCAGGACAGGAGATCCCAAAGACCAAGTGCTGCGTCGCCCCAGCCCTGGGGTTCCCAAAGCCTAAGGGCTGGGGCGTCCCAGGCCTGGGGCTCCCAAAGCCTATGGGATTGGGCGCCCCAGGCCTGGGGCTCCCTAAGCCTAAGGGCTGGGGCGCCTCAGGCCTCGGGATCGCTAAGCCTAAGTGCTGGGGCGCCCGAGGCCTGGAGCTCCCAAAGCCTAAAGGCTGGGGCACCTCAGTCCTGGGGCTCCCTAAGCCTAAGGGCTGGGGCGCCCCAGGCTTGGGGCTCCCAAAATCTAAGGGCTGGGGCGACGGGCCTGGGGCTCCCTAAGCCTAAGGGCTGGGGCGACACAGGCCTGAGGCTCCCTAAGTCTAAGACTGGGGTGCCCCAGGACTGGGGTTCCCAAATCCTAAGGGCTGTGCGTCCCAGGCCAGGGGCTCCTTAAGCCTAATTGCTGGGGCGACCCTGGCCTGAGGCTCCCTAAGCCTAAGGGCTGGGGCGCCCCATTCCTGGGGCTCCCAAATCCTAAGAGCTGGGGCGCCCCAGGCCTGGGTCTCCCAAAACCTAAGGGCTGAGGCGCCTGATGCCTGGGGCTCCCAAAACCTAAGGGCTGAGGCGTCCTAGGCCTGGGGCTCCCTAAGCCTAAGTGCTGGGGCGCCCCAGGCATGGGGCTCCCTTAGCCTAAGTGCTGGGGCTACCGGGGCCAGGGGCTACATATGTCTAAGAGCTAGGGCTCACCAGGCCTGGGGGTCCCTACGCCTAAGGGCGGGGGCGCCCGGGCCTGGGGTTCCCAAAGCCTAAGGGCTGGGGCACACCAGGCCTGGGGCTCCCAAATCTACAGGCTGGGGCGCCCCAGGCCTGGGGCAACCTAAGCCGCAGAGCTGGGGCGCCCCAGGCCTGGAGCTCCCAAAGCCTAAGGGCTGGGGCGACCCAGGCCTGGCTTCCCTAAGCCTAATGGCTGGAGCGCCACAGGCCTGGGGTTCCCTAAGCCTAAAGGCTGGGGCGCCCCAGGCCTGGTGTTCCCAAAACCTAAGGGCTGGGGCACCCCTGCCTGGGCATCCCTAATCCTATGGGCTGGGGCACCCCAGGCCTGGGGCTCCGTAAGCCTAATTGCTGGGGCACCCCTGATCTGGGGCTTTCTAAGCCTAAGTGCTGGGGCTACCCAGGTCTGGGTCTCCCTAAGCCTAATTGCTGGGGCGCCCTAGGTCTGGGCCTCAATAAGTCTAAGGGCTGGGGCGACCCTGGCCTGGGGCTCCCTAAGTCTAAGAGTTGGGGCTCACTAGGCCTGGGGCTCACTACGCCTAATGGCGGGGGCGCCCCAGGCCTGGCGCTCCCAAAACCTATGGGCTTGGGCGTCCCTTGCCTGGGGTTCCCAAAGCTTAAGGGCTGAGGCGCCACAGGCCTGGCGCTCCCAAAGCCTAAGGGCTGGGTCGCTCCAGGCCTGGGGCTCCCTAAGCCTAAGGGCTGGGGCGTCCCAGGCCTGGGGCTCCCTAAACTTAAGGCTGGGGCGCCCCAGGCCTGGGGCTCCCAAAGGGTAATGGCTGGGGAGCCTCAGGCATGGGGCTCCCTAAGCCTAATTGCTGGGGCGGCGCATGTCTGGGGCCCTATAAGCCTAAGGGCTGGGGCGACCCAGGCCTAGTGCTCCCTAAGCCTAATTGCTGGGGTGCACCAGGTCTGGGGCTCCCAAAGCCTAAGGGCTGGCGCGACCCAGGCCTTGGACTCCCTAAGCCTAAGGGCTGGGGCGCCCCAGGCCTCGGGCTCCCTAATCCTAAGGGCTGGGGCGCCCCAGGCCTGGGGCTCCCTAAGCTTAAGGGCTGGGGCGTCCCAGGACTGGGGCTCCCTAAGCATAAGGGCTGGGGCGTCCCAGGCCTGATTCTCCCTAAGTCTAAGGGCTGGGTGCAAGAGGCCGGGGCCTCCCAAAGGTTAAGGGCTGGGACGCCCAATGCCTGCGGTTCCAAAGCCTAAGGGTTGGGGCGCCGCAGACCTGGGGCTCCCAAAATCTATGGTCAGGGAAGTCCCAGTCCTGGGCCTCCCAAAGCCTACGGGCTGAGGCACGCCAGGCCTGGGGCTCCCAAAGCCTAAGGGCTGGGGCGCACCAGGTCTGGGGCTCCCAAAGACTAAGGGCTGGGGCGACCTGGCCTTGGGCTCCCAAAATCTAAGGGCTAGGGCGCCCCAGGTCTGGGGCTCCCTAAGCGTTAGGGCTGGGGCGCCCCAGACCTGGGGCTCCCAAAGCCTAAAGGCTGGGGTACCCCAGGCCTGGGGCTAACTAAGACTAAGGGCTGGGGCGCCCCAGACCTGGAGCTATTAAAGCCTAAGGACTGGGGCGTCCCAGGCCTTGGGCTTCTTAAGCCTAAGGGCTGGGGCGACCCAGGCCTGCGGCTCCCTAAGCCTAAGGGCTGGGGTGACCCAGGCCGGGGGCTCCCTAAGACTAATGGCTGGGGCGCCCCAGGTCTGGCCATACCAAATACTGAGGGCTGGGATGCCCCAGGCCTTGGGCTCCCTAAGCCTAATTGCTGGGGGGCCCCAGGTATGGGGCTCTCTAAGCCTAAGAACTGGGGCGCCCCCGTCCTGGGGCTCCCAAAGCTTAAAGGCTGGGGCGCCTCATGCCTGGGGCTCCCTAAGCCTAAGGGCTGGGGTGCCCCAGGCTTGCGGCTCCCAAAGCCAAAGGGCTGGGGCGACGGGCCTGGGGCTCCCTAAGCCTAAGGGCTGGGGCAACACAGGCCTGGGGATCCCTAAGCCTAAGGACTGGGGCGCCCCAGGACTGGGGTTCCCAAAGCCTAAGGCCTGGGGCACCCCGGGCTTGAGGCTCCCAAAGCCATAGGGCTTGGGCGACGGGCCTGGGGCTCCCTAAGCCTAAGGGTTGGGGCAACACAGGCCTGGGGCTATCTAAGCCTAAGGACTGGGGCTCCCCAGGACTGGGGTTCCCAAAGCCTAAGGGCTGGGGCGCCCCAGGCCTGGGCATCCCTAATCTTAAGGGTTGGAGCGCCCCAGGCATGGGGCTCCCTAAGCCTAATTGCTGGGGCGCCCCAGGTCTGGGGCTCTCTAATCCTAATGGTTGCTTAAACCCTAGCCTGGGGCTCCCTAAGACTAAGGGCGGGGTTCCCTGTCCTGGGGCTCCCAAAGCCTAAGGGCAGGGGCGCCCCAGGCCTGGGGCTCCCAAAGTCTAAAAGCTGGGGCGACCCAGGCCTGGGGCACCCTAAGCCGAAGAGCTGGGGCGCCCCAGGCCTGGGGCTCCCTAAGCCTAAGGGTGGGGGCGCACCAGGCCTGGGGCTCCCAAAACATAAGGGCTGGGGTGACCCAGGCCTGGGTCTCCCTAAGCCTAAGGGCTGGAGAGCCACAGGCCTGGGTTTCCCTAAGCATAAGGGCTGGGGCGCCCCAGGACTGCGGTTCCCAAAGCCTAAGGGCTGGGGCGCCCCAGGCCTGGGCATCCCTAATCCTAAGGGTTGGAGCGCCCCAGGCATGGGGCTCCCTAAGCCTAATTGCTGGGGCGCCCCAGGTCTGGGGCTCTCTAATCCTAATGGTTGCTTAAACCCTAGCCTGGGGCTCCCTAAGACTAAGGGCGGGGTTCCCTGTCCTGGGGCTCCCAAAGCCTAAGGGCAGGGGCGCCCCAGGCCTGGGGCTCCCAAAGTCTAAGGGCTGGGGCGACCCAGGCCTGGGGCACCCTAAGCCGAAGAGCTGGGGCGCCCCAGGCCTGGGGCTCCCTAAGCCTAAGGGTGGGGGCGCACCAGGCCTGGGGCTCCCAAAACGTAAGGGCTGGGGAGACCCAGGCCTGGGTCTCCCTAAGCCTAAGGGCTGGAGAGCCACAGGCCTGGGTTTCCCTAAGCATAAGGGCTGGGGGGCCCCAGGACTGCGGTTCCCAAAGCCTAAGGGCTGGGGCACCCCAGGCCTGGGGCTCCCTAAGCCTAATTGCTGGGGGGACCCAGGTCTGGGGC